>NC_056747.1:1278229407-1278391834 GCF_019279795.1 Protopterus annectens
AGAAACCTGGTGGATGGATGTTATTTTGGAAGCGAGATGACCTAGTACTAGAAAATCTTATGCTGACAAATGGAAAAGATTCTGTGCCTGGAATCAATCTCAAGGGATAAACACAGCAGTGCCCAACATTCCTCAGATTTTGCAATACTTACCTGAGATGCTTCACAAGGGCCTGTCCTTCTCTTCCATAAAAATCCATGCTTCAACAATTTCATCTCATTACAACACAGAACCTCCCCTTTTCTCTCATCCTGTGCTAAAGCAGTATCTCAGAGGGGCCAAAAACTTAAGGCCACCCAGGAGAGCTCCAACCCCTGCCTGAGACCTTCATTTTCTATTGGAGAAACTCACTCTCCCTCCTTTTGAGCCAGCTGCTACTGCAGACTTAAAAATTTCTCTCATAGAAAGCAGCTTTCCTTTTAGCAGTCACTTCAGCTAGAAGGATTTTGGAGTTACAGGCTCTTATGGCAGTGGAGCCTTTCATCATTTTTCATGCAAACAGGGTATCTCTCGGGACCAACCCGTCCTTCATGCCTAAGGTGGTATTTCAGTGTGGCTCTTAATCAGACCATTCATTTGCCAACTTTCTTTCCCAATCCACAGAACAATGGGGAGCGGATTCTGCATTCATTGGATGTACACAGACAACTTAGATTTTACTTAAACAGGACTAAATCTCAAAGAAAATCTGAACTACTGGTAGCATTTGCTGCAGGGGCAGAGGGAAAGGCTATTTCAAAGCAAACCATTTTCAAATGGATAAGCCATTGTATTCGTTTCTGCTATAAGCACCATGGAAAAATTATCCCCCAGGGGATCAGATCCCATTCCACCAGGGCTGCATCTACTTCTACACCCTTTTTCAGAGATGTTCCTACCAGGGACATTCTAGAAGCTGCTACCTGGAGCTCAGTTCATACTTTCACCCAACATTACCATTTACCACTTTTCTCTAAATCCAGAGCTGGCTTTGCCACTGCTGTCCTGCAGAGCCTTATAGCTGGTCCTAATGCTGTATAATTCCCTCCACCCAATCATAGCTTTGGGAATCTACCCAAATGTAATGACTGCAACAGTGAAACACTAAGAACATAGTACAGTTGTGTGCACTTACCATAAATGTAGATGTTTGAGTGTATTCACTGTTGCAGTCCTGGTTACCCTCCCTTCAGCCCCCCTATTATTCTCTGGCTATACCTCTACTTTCTTTTACTATGCTTAAAAAGCCCTTTTGGTGTATTTGCTTTTGGTTGGAGGTATATTTTTTTGTGTTTTTAATTTTATTTGCTCCCCATTTGGGGGGCACCTGACATCTGGGGCAAGAAAAACTGATGTAATGGCGTTGGCTGCATGTTTTATACCCCTGACGACCTGTCGTCATGGAAGAAGGGACAGCAACCGATGCAGGACCCGAGACTTTGTTAATCAGGCCGACTGAGGGCAACCTGCCAGCAGAACCCAAATGTAATGACTTCAACAGTGAATACACTCGAACATCTACGTTTATGGTAAGTGTACACAACTGTACTTTCCAACATCTCCTGTACCTTCTCCCTCAGTCTGTTTGACTCTGTCAGACAGTCTATAATGGGCCTGCCTAATAGGCCTTTGGTGTCCTGTATCCACCTGATGCTGCACCAGGTGGGTGCACCCTAGTTTCCCAGTGAACATGTCCCCTAATTCCTGCAACACTACTCAGATTTCACGAACCTGGGTAGGAGATAGCTGCTGTGACATTGCTACCCCTTCCACTGAGGTGTCAGCCTGAGCCTCACTGAGGAGATCAGTCCGTAGCATGGATTTGATTGGAGAGTTTAACCTCTCAACAAGACCATTAGTCTGGGGATGATGGGGGGGTGGTCTTCATGTGCTTCACCCCACAGGACTTCCACAGACAAGCCAGCAGGTCTGACATGAAATTGGCACCTCTGCCAGTCAGTATTTCTTTTGGGAAACCTACCCTGCTGAAAATCTCTAACAAAGCATTTGCCACCTTCTCTGCCTCAATGGAGGACAGAGCTACTGGCTCAGGGTATCGTGTAGCATAATCCACTACCACTAGGATATACTTTTTCCCTGTGGAACTTGGGGTACTGTGAGGACCCACAATATCCATAGCTAGCCTCTGAAATGGCTCCTCAGTCACAGGCAAAGGCATCAAAGGATCTCTTACCTTACTTAACTTTTGGCACTGGTAACAGGTCTTGCAGTACCCTGTTGCATCTCTGGAAATGCCAGGACAATAGAAGTTCTGCATAATACGCCTCTTTGTACGTTTTATGCCCATATGATCTGCAAAGGGAATAACATGGGCTATGGTTAGAAGCGCCAGACGGCAGGCACTAGCAACTGCTGTACTCTCTCACCTTCTAGCCCTCCCTCAGGGGTCCACTCTCTGTATAGTAACCCTTTGTCCCAGTATACAGATTCCCCTTCTCCTTGAGAATCAGGTGCCTCCCTAGCTACCTGCCTCAGGCCTTGCAATGTAGGGTCTGAGAGCTGAGCCTGTCTCGGCTCTCTCCTTATGACCCTTCCCAGCTCTGCTTCCACAGAAAGTCGGCATCCTCTGACATTGGTGCCTCACTGTCAGCCTGGGTACTACTACTTACCTCTATCTTTGCAGTCACTCTGCCCAATGGAACATCAGTACCCACAAGCAGCTGTGACTCATTTAGTCTCACTGCTACAGAGTAGCTGACTCCCTGAAGTAACCACCTCATCAGTTCTGGCTGCAAGTATGCAGTCTGTCTGGGTCTCCCCCTGGCTACCAGACCAACATGCTTGTCTCCTAGCCTGACTGTGCGTGTAACTGCACAAGCATAGGGTACTGCACTGTCAAAATTCCCTATCAGGCCATCTGCAGGATGGTAGTTCGGTACCCCTGTTGTTTCAAGGCAACCTACTATTGGCATTTTGTCTTTCCCACTTACTGGCTTCCTCGCCTTTTGTTCCCCACCTTGCCTCTGTAGACACCTGCATTGCCACATGGCCCCACTGGTTGCATTCAAAACATTTAACCCTAGCTCCTGGACATGTATCTGGACTAGTGGCTTTCCCTGCTACTGGCAGATTCTGTTGGGGCAGTCTCTGGTGCCTACCATGGGATGTTCATCGTGTTTCACTGTTGCAGTCATCACTGTAGGGTTCTTCCTGCCGGCAGGCAGTCCTCGGTCGGCCAGAATCCCAAAGTCTGGGTCCGGCATCGGCTGTTCAGTCATGCTCCCTGACGTCAGAGCGCCAGGAGTACAAAGCTGCCAGCCGACGCCATGTTCTCCAGTCTTTCTTGCCGTGCGGTGAAAGCAGTTTGCAAGTGCCGGTCGGCTGACTCCCGATATTTTTTCATGCTTCAGTCCAAAGACTTACTTCTTCTCAAAGCTAAGTACCCCGTTGGGGAAACTTTTTGCTTGCTCCAGTCCGATGTCAGAAAAAGTTAATAATTGCATTTCTTGTGGGAAGCAAATACCTCATAAGGATTTCCATTCTTACTGTATTCCTTGTTTGGGCCCTGACCATGACGTAGCTAGTTGTCGGTTTTGTGCTAGATTTAACCAACATACGATTAAGCGGAGGTACGATTTTGCTTTTCACTACTTTGGTAGGCGATTTAATTATAAAATGTCGTCGGACACGCTTCCGACTACTGGAGTTCACAAACGACGCAAGGATAAGGACAGGCCTCCGAGGTCCAAATCAGACTAGGTTACACAGCCAGAGCCAGCTTCAGGTTCGGCCGTCGTCAGTGAGGCGCTTTCGCAGCCCCTGTCGTCGGCCATTTCAGAACCGATAGCCGAAACGGACTCCCACGAGGAGCCAACTAGGCCTTTGAGCACTCCAGCTGCAGGACCTTCGGACAATGCTCCCTCAAATGGGTCCGGAGCTGCTGTGCAGGTACCGGCTTCTGAGGGGGTTTTCAGGCCTACACAGCTTCTGATAAAGGCAAAACCCAGGACAAAGAAAGACTCCTTCTAAATTTGACACCAGCCTAGGCCTCTTCTGATCTGGGACCCAAATCACAGAAACAGTTACTTTAAAATGGCGGAGGACTTGCTAACCATGATTAGGGGTTCACATCCCCCTCCAGACAAAAGGCCAAGGCCAGAGTTGGATTATGAATCTTCTGATCAGGCATCTATTTCTTCAGTGTCTTCCTCTGAACAGGAATATTCTTTCCCCCCTTATGAGGATTCTGATGCTGAGGAATCCATTCCATCAGCTTCTCCCCCTGAGAATTTTTCTTTTGGGGAAACTTTACATGACATGAGGGAACATATTCACTGGGAGGGACAGGAGTACTCGGAATCTAAGAGAAGGCTCAGGGATTTCCTTCTTCCCCAACATAGACCCCTGGCTATTCCTCCTATTTTGGATATTATGGATTATGCTTTTTCTGAGGCTAATTTAACTCCTGACTCCTTTCCTCCAGCTCCTGCTAAGCCCGACAGATATTACAGGGTCCCTGACTCCCACCAATTCCTTTACAAAAATCCTACTGCTGATCCAGAAACCATTTCTCAGGGTCCTATAAGTTAAGGTTCTGCTAAAAATCCTATTTCGACAGATAAGGATTCCAGAGCTTTGGAGAGATGGGGCAAAAAAGTGTATACTTCTGCTGCTTTATCGATTAGGGCTTTAAATTGCCAATTTCATATGCTAAAATATCAGCAATTTCAACTGTCTGTTAGGAAACAAAAGTTAGGTACCATTTCTGCATGTGCAGATAATAAGGAATTACATGATTTGATGCATGCTACTGAACAAGTGGGGAAACATGGTTTACACTGTGGTTTTGATGCCTTGGAGGCTTCTTGCAGGGCGGCTGCCTCTGGCACAGTCATTAGAAGACATGCTTGGTTAGAGGAACAAAACTTACCTGATCAAGTGAAAGCACAGTTACTGGATGCTCCTGTTCAGCATAATGTTTTGTTTGGGCCTAAGGATGAAGAGGTGATAAAGAAAATGGAGGATAAGGCAAAATCCATGCAAACGGTTAAGGATTTCTTACAAGTTCAGCCCCCTAGATTTAGCAGAAATTGGCCAACAAAAAATTGGTGTTTTCCCAGCTCGAACAGGTCTCAGAGGGGTAGATATAGGCGCACCAGAGGGAGGCCTCAAACACAGACTTCTTACAGACTTAGACAATGGAGTGCTTCCACCTCCAGGGGTGGAGAGGACAGACCTCAGTTATTTAGTAAACAGGCTCAATGACTCCCCCTGCATGGCTCCAGTAACTTCTCTCCTGGATGCCCCTCTAGGAGGAAAACTCTCTCTTTTTCAACAAAATTGGACTTGCATAACCCAAGACAAGTGGGTTCTGGATGTAGTTTCAAGAGGTTACAAATTCCACTTTCATACCTTGCCAAGACCAAACTGATGGCCAGACCTACCAAAACACCAATGGTCCAAGGCATTAAACCAGGTGGGATCCCTCATGACTATGAGGGCCATAGAACTGGTTCCACAATCAGAGACTGGGCAGGGCTTTTACTCAAGGCTCTTTCTAGTTCCCAGAAAGCAAAACTCATGGAGACCCATCCTGGATCTGTCAGTCTTAAATACTTTCCTGGAGATACCAAAGTTCAAAATGCTTACTCTGCAGCAGCTCCTGCCAATGTTGAGCAAAAATGCGTGGATGGTGAAATAGGGATGTGAAGGTAAGCCTCCTTTAAATCCAATCAGACAGGAGTGCAGAGAATGCCTCCAGTTCAAGGCTGGCTCGAAACATTACCAATTCTCTGCGCTGCCCTTTGGCTTGTCTACTGGCGCCCAGGGTCTTCAAGTGCCTGGCACCAGTAGTAGCTTATTGCAGACTCAAGGGTATTCAAATTTACCCTTATCTGGACGACTGCCTTATTCAAGCAGACAGCAAGGATGTTTTACTCCAGCACCTGCAATTTGTTCAAAATCTTCTCAAGTACCTGGGATTCACTGTAAACATAAAGTCAAATTTGACCCCCACACAACAGATAACTTTTCTGGGAGCTCTTTTAAACACTACAACACAGATGGCATTCCTGACATCCGAAAAACAACTACAGCTGGCTTCCGCTTTCAAAACCTTGGCTTCTATAACTCAGCTAACTGCAAGGAAATTCCTGCAGGCTTTGGGTTACATGGCCTCCTGCATCCTTCTCATACCAAATGCAAGACTACATATGAGAAAAATACAATGGTACCTAAAAAGTGTATGGTCCCAGCATTGCCACAGTCTAGACACACAGATTGCGGTCTTGCCTTGCCTACAAAAGGAATTCCATTGGTGGTCCATGGCATGTCTTCACAACAAAGGCAAAGCCTTCAGTCTACCTCCAGCCAGCCAAGTGTTAACCACGGATGCCTCGGATTACGCATGGGGAGCCCACTTGCAGGGAAAGGGTCTGCAAGGTTTTTGGACAGAGGATCAGAAGCACCTACATATCAATTTAAAAGAGATGTTAGCTGTTCAGAATGCCCTCTTGGCTTTCAGGGATCTTCTACAACCAGGACAACTACTGATACGAACAGACACCACAGTTATGTGGTACATAAACAAGCAGGGGGTCTCACATTCCTACCCCCTTTGCAGACTAGCCATGACTCTATGGAACACAGCACTAGCTTGCAAAGTGGATCTACAAGCTCAGTTCCTGCCAGGGAAACAAAATACTTTGGCAGACAGCCTGAACAGGAACCTGCCAGACCCACACGAGTGGATGCTAGACACCCACATATTCAAGACGATTACAGAAGCCTGGGGCTGCCCGGACATGGATCTATTTGCATCCCCCCTCAACCACCAGATTTTTTGCACAAGGACTTTTCACAAGCTAGCATGGAAAGTGGATGCACTATCATTCATTTGGAAAAACCGCAAGGGGTATGCCTTTCCACCACTACCTTTTCTACCACGGGTGTTATTAAAGATCAAGCAGGACAAGCCCAACATGATGATTCTACTGGCCCCAAATTGGCCTTGTCAATTTTGGTACTCAACACTGAAGAATCTATCTCCGGAACCACCTTGGATTTTGCCTCAGTTTCCCAATCTATTGTCCCAACACCAGGGCCAGGTTCTGCACTCTCATGTCAAAACTCTCAGCCTGGCAGCATGGCTATTTCAGGATCTATGATTAATCCTCCCCTTCCCAAAAAGGTCATGGATGTTGTCTTAGAAGCCAGATGGCCTAGCACTAGAAAATCTTATGCAGGCAAATGGAAGAGATTTTGCACCTGGATGCATGTTCAGGATTCGGATCCTCTCATTCCTAATATCCCTCTGATTTTGCTTTACCTAACAGACATGCTACATAAGGGTTTATCCTCCTCCATAAAAATACATGCCTCAGCTATCTCTGCACATTACAATACAGACCCTCCACTCTTTTCGCATCCACTTCTGAAACAATATCTACGAGGAGCAAAGAATTTAAGGCCTCCTAGGACACCACCCATACCTGCCTGGGACCTCAACTATGTTCTGGAAAAACTCACTCTGCCTCCTTTTGAGCCTGCTGCCACAACTGATATTAAGTATTTACCATGGAAGACAGCTATCCTACTGGCTCTGACTTCAGCCAGGAGAGTCTCGGAGTTACAAGCACTCATGGCTGTGGAACCTTACATTATTTTTCACCAAGATAGGGTATCTTTAAGGACTAATCCTACTTTCATGCCTAAAGTGGTTTCCAAAGTGGCTTTAAATCAAACTATTCACCTGCCAACTTTTTTCACTAATCCACAAAATAAGGGGGAAAGGATCTTGCATTCCTTGGATGTACACAGACAACTTCGTTTTTACCTGGACAGAACCAAGGATATCAGGAAAACAGAGCAACTGTTTGTTTCTTATGCAACAAACGCCCAAGGCAAAGCCATTTCAAAACGGACCATTTCTAAATGGATTGCGCATGGAATCAGATTTTGTTACTCTCATCATGGAAAGCAAATCCCAGGAAAAATTAGGACTCACTCTACCAGAGCTGCTGCTACTTCAGCTGCCTTTCTCAGGGGAGTACCTACCAAAGATATTTTGGAAGCTGCAACTTGGAGTTCAGTGCATACTTTTTTCTAAGCACTATAATCTCCCTCTTTACTCTAAGTCTAGGGCAGGCTTTGCTTCTGCAGTCTTGCAGGGCCTTCTAGCCGCACCTTCTTCTCTATAACCACCACCCCTTATCTCAGCTTTGGGATTCAACCCTACAGTGATGACTGCAACAGTGAAACACGATGAACATAGTACAGTTGTGTACACTTACCATAAATGTAGATGTTCGAGTGTCTTCACTGTTGCAGTCTGGGTTACCCTCCCTCCTGTGCCCTCTTATACTTTCACTAGTGTGCTTACCTATTTCACCTTTCTTCTGAGGTGTATTTGCTACAGGCTATGGGGTTTGTGGTATGTTATTTTTTGTTTTTTACTATTGGCCTTCATTTTTAGGCACCTGACATCTGGGGCAAGAAAAACTGGAGAACATGGCGTCAGCTGGCAGCTTTGTACTCCTGGCACTCTGACGTCAGGGAGCATGACTGAATAGTCGACGCCGGACCCAGACTTTGGGATTCTGGCCGACCGAGGACTGCCTGCCGGCAGGAAGAACCCTACAGTGATGACTGCAACAGTGAAGACACTCTAACATCTACATTTATGGTAAGTGTACACAACTGTACTGTCCTTTACACCCATGAGCAGTACTGGGGGGGTCCCTTTCCTGTGCAGGGCTGCCCTGCTTGCCAGGTATAGGTCTCCCTTCTTCCCCAACTCATCTGAAGTGGCACATTGTCTGTCAGCTAACCAGATCCTCATGTCCTCAGGCAAAGTGCTAAGGGCTTGTTGCCTTACCAAAAGGTCTGCCAGCCCTTCAAAAGTGGTGACCTGACATCCACTCACCCACCTATGGAAATAACTGCTCAATTCAACAACATATTCACACACACTTTCATCTACCTTGCATCTGTGCTCATGATACTTTTTCTTATACGTTTCAGGTGTTAACTTAAACTCTAATAGATGATTTTTACAGCAGTATAATCAAAATGTGCAACGTCAGACATTTCAGGTAATACAGTTACAGCTTTACCATGGAGTATGGGGTGAGGAACTGTACCCAGAGCCCTTGGTCAACTTCATACTGTTTACATACTCTCTCAAACATATGAATGAAACTATCAAAATTATCCCCCTCTTTAAACTGCAGAAGAAATTTACTGACCTTTTGTGCTTCTGGGGTCCAGTTACTCCCTTCCCCATTACCTCCATGACTCTGGCGAAGAGTCAGCATCTCCTTCTCATGCTGCCTCTGCCTCTCCTTTTCCTCGGCCCGCAGACGCAAGTTTCTCTTTCTCCTCCCTCTCTAGACGCCTCAGTTTTTCAGTTGCTTCTAATTCCACACGCCTGGCCTCCAACTCAAGTCTCTTTTAGTTCCAGCTGGATTTTTAAGTCTACTGCAGAAAGGTTGAGCTGTCCATTCTCCGAGTGTATTGCATCTCCACTGCCAGTCTGATTGTCCTCCTGGTTGCGGTTTTCTGATACAGCTGTAACCAAGGCTGCAATCAGGTCTGCCTTAGTCAGGTTTCCATGTGCCAGTCACCTAGCCTGGCGCATCTTTGGCAGCTGGCTCCTTGTCAGCTTTCCATACTCCTCTGCTGATATGCTGCCTGCTCACCCTGACTAACTAAGCTAACAAAAGAAATAAAACAATTGTGATCTGAACTCACTGCGAGGCTGTTTGAGTAAAAACACAGTCAGAGCTCACTGTACACAAGCTACAGGATTCACTCTACCCGCACCACTACCAGCCAATTAGTATTTGCCAACTAATTAATATGTGATGTGGATATCCCACCACTGCCAAACAGTTAATATGTGATGCCCGTGCCCTGGCCCAGCAGTCAAGGAGCCTCAATCCTCACCACTAACACCAGAGAAAGGCGTCTCATATATGAGGAAAGGATAACAAATACACACAGTAAAGTGCAGTTTCTCTTAAGAGCACACAGACATCACAGTCAGTCCGGGGCTGGTTGCTCCCTTGCTGTCCAGGTCCCCAGTAAGACTCCCCACTGGCACAGCTATAGGGTCCAGATCTCAGCTTGGTGGGCAAGCTAAAACCTCTAGCACCCTCTCTGTCCAACCAGTGCTTCGTTTCCCTGCCCAAGTAGCTGACACGCACACATGCACTTTGAGAAGATTTTATACAACCACACACACTGCTGGGGAAGGCTGGCAGTTTCTCCAGCTGTGCCCTTTTCTCCCAGATTATATGGTGGTGACACTTGCCACCACCCACTAATACTTATCAGCTACTCAAAGGCCCTTAAAAAGGGTGTCCAATTATTACTGTGCAATATTATCCAATTGGTAATTGTGACTAAACAGTCCAGGCTTATTTAGTGACTTGGACAGTAAACTCTATAAATATGCAATGTACTCTAGAGCTTAAATTATCTTTACACAAAACAGCCACAGTTGAAAGGTTTTAAAATATTTAATAGTAAATAATTAAAATCACAATACAATGCTTTCTACTGTACAGTGCTAGTCAAGAGTTCAGAGATCACACAGAAATACTTAAAATAAATCAGTAGTACAGTTCTGACATCACAGAAAAACACTTAGTCTCATCTTTCTAGTTCCTAGCTATTTATTTCTAAGAGAAAACACAAGTCTAAGATAACTTGCATAAGAGCAAGACAGTGCTGTGAGCTGGATGATCAAGGCAAAAATGCTTAATGCCTTCCGATTCTCTCTGTATAAATTGCTATTGCAGTCCTGATTCCTATTACATAATTTTTTTACACTTTCCTGGTGTTCCCAGGCTGACAGAAAATGCATTTACATTCTTTTACACCTAGGCAGAAACCAGAGCAATAAAGGACGTTCCACATGTAAATTCTGGTCATTAATTCTAAGCTTAAAACAATAGGCAGGAAGCCTTCATCTAGCCCAGCTAGAGCCGAATTTTAAACATCAAAGACAGTCTTGAAATAATTTCAGTTTCAAAGGACAGGCAAGAAATGCTTGACTTAGCTTTCTTTACAGCAGATGGTAATGTTGCTACATTGTTTTGAGTTCAACATTTCACAGCATATTCTTTCATTTAAGAAAACAAGCCTGTAATTCAACATTCATATTTACAAATGACCGAATTATGTTCCAAATTCTATTTTTCTAGGCTGGCAGTCTTCACCCGTCTCTACCAGTTTTCACATTAAGGTCAGTTTTGATTGCCCCGGACTGGCCACGCCAGCACTGGTGCCCACTCCTGCGCAACCTGACACTGGTGCCACCCTGGCACCTAAACCAGAATTCAACCCTGCTCTCTCAGCAGGATGGACAGATTCTGCATCCACAACTGCAAACCCTAAATTTTACAGCCTGGCTTATTCCTTGAATTTTTGCCCAGCAACCTTAAGCAAACAGGTGCTGGATGTCCTTAAAGCCAGAAGACCCAGTACAAGAAAATCCTGTGCTGATAAGTGGAAAAGGTTCTGCTCATGGATTCAATCTAAAGGAGAGGTCACAACACTGCCCTGTCTGCCTCTAATCCTGGATTACTTAGCAGATCTACTCCACAAAGGCCTGTCCTTCTCCTACATTAAGATACATGCCTCAGCCATTTCTGCTCATTACAACACTGAGCCACCTCTCTTCTCGCACCCTCTTATCAAACAATTGAGAGGGGCAGACAACTTAAGGCCACCAAGGAGAACACCTACCCCTGCTTGGGACCTTAACTTTGTACTGGAAAAGCTCACGCTTCCCCCCTTTGAATCTGCTGCATCAGTAGAGGTGAAATTCCTCTCTTGGAAAACAGCCTTGCTTCTAGCCATCACTTCAGCTAGAAGAGTGTTTGAGCTACAAGCACTGTTGGCTGTGGAACCCTTCATTCCTTTCCATGCTGACAGGGTTTCTTTCAGGACTAACCCTTCTTTTATGCCTAAAGCGATGTCCAGTGTGGCTCTCAATCAATCCATCCATTTGCCAACCTTCTTCCCTAATCCTCAGATTAAAGGGGCAAGGGTTCTGCACTCCTTGGACTTGCACAGACGGCTCGGATTCTACCTTGACTGGACTAAATCCTTCAGAAAATCTGACCAGTTACTAGTCAGCTTTGCAACAGGGGCAGAGGGCAAGGCCATTTCAAAACAAACAACCTCCAAATGGATAGCACACTGCATATATTTCTGCTACAAGCACCATGGGAAGCCAACCTCTCAGGGGGTCAGAACACATTCCACTAGGGCAACATCTACCTACAGCATTTCTCAGGGGAGTCCCTACCAGGGACATCCTGGAGGCTGCAACCTGGAGTTCAGTAGGCACCTTCAAGCATTACCACCTGTCTGTCTTTTCCAAATCCAGGGCAGGTTTTGCTACAGCAGTCCTGCAAGGCATACTAGCCAGCCCTTACTCTTCTTGACTGCCTCCACCTTTCTTCAGCTTTGGGAATCCACCCAAGTGTGATGACTGCAACAGTGAAACACGAAGAACATAGTACAGTTGTGTACACTTACCATAAATGTAGATGTTTGAGTGTATTCACTGTTGCAGTCCTGGTTTCCCTCCCTCCAGCCCCCTCGATGTTCTTCGTGTTTCACTGTTGCAGTCATTCCATTTGGGTTATCTGCCTGCAGGTAGCACTCAGCTGGCCTGAATATCAAAGTCTTGGATCCCTGCGTCGGATGCTGTCCTTTCTTCCATGAAGTCAGGTTGTCAAGGTTATAAAGCATGCAGCCGACACCTTTACATTAGTCTTTCTTGCGTGGTGCCCAAAACAGAAGCAGTTTGCAAATTTGGTCGTCAGACTACTGAAATTTTCGTTATAGAGTTTCTGAACCGAAGTCTTCAAAAAAGCTAAGTACCCCGTTGGGGTTCCTTTTTCTTGCTCTAAACCGATGTCAATAAAAGTTAACAATTGCATTACCTGTGGAAAGCAAATACCTCAAAGATTTTAATTCGCACTGCATTCCTTGCTTAGGCCCAGACCACCTTCGCTGTCAGTTTTGTGCCTTATTCAACCCTACAACTATTTGTTGTCTGTTTATTTTTGCTGAAAATTATTTTGGTACTCTGTTTAACTATCCAGAAATGGCTTTGGTAAGCCATCTGACTACCGACATTCCAAAAAAACGTAAAGATAAAGACAGAGACAGACCGCATAGGTCTAAAGCTGCTGCTGACTCTTCCGTTAATCTAGTCGCCAGTTCGCCTGTACTCAGTGAGGCGCTTTCGCAGCCCCTGATACCTGCTACGTCAGATTTGCAGGCCTCTACTGAGACCCATTCGGAGTCTGGTATGCTGCGAGATGCTTGTTTGACCAGGGAACCTGCGGATGTCTCTACTTTGGATGGGTCCGGAGCCGCTGTGCAGGCACCGGCTTCTGGGGGTGTATTCAGGCCTACTGACTTGCATTTCAAACTAGACGCCATCTTAGTCTTCAAGGCCTAAAACACGACCCACGCCTAGAAAACCGACTTCCAGACCGCATGGTCAGGCCCGTATGCCTAAAAAACAAATAAGAATGGCTAAAGACCTTATTACTTTAGGGGAAGCCAGTCTTCTCCCTCTAAGAGACCTTGAACTGATTTACCTTCTGATTCTTCTGATCTGCTACTTTGGCCATTAGGGCCTTAGACTGCCAATTTCATATGTTAAAGTATCAGCAGCATGTTATGGGACTACTTAAACAGAAATTGATGTTGATTCCTGACTGTGCTAAAAATTAAGATTTACAGGATTTAATGCATTCTGCTGAACTAGTTGGTAAACATACTTTGTAATGTGGTTTTGACTCTTTAGAAGCATCTTGCAAGGCTGCTGTCACTGGGTCTGTGCTTAGAAGGCATGCTTGGCTTAAGGAGTAAAATTTGCTAGATCATGTTAAAGCTAAATTACTAAATGCTCCCTTAAACCAAGACCGCCTGTTTGGTAACAAAGAAGAAGTCCTTAAAAAGATGGCGGAAAAAGCTAAATCAATGCAAACTGTTAATGATTTCCTGCAAGTACAGCCTTCCAGATTTAGTAGGCATTGGCCTTCTAAGAATTGGTCTTTTCCTGTCTCATCCAGGCCTTCTCAGTCCAAACCCAGGAACAACAGATCACCTAGGCTACAGTCTCAAGGTACTCAGAGGCCTAAGCAGTGGGGGGGCTCCCACTTACCAAAGATGAAGTAGTAAGACACCCTCCCCATGAAAAAATGTCATAATCACAACCTTAAACCTTCCAAGCCCTGCTCAGCTGCCTGCTCCCTTAGGGGGAAAGATCACCCAGCATGCAAAAAACTAGGAACTCATTACCCAGGACAAGGATACAGATTCCACTTCCACACCTTACCAACCCCAGGCGGTTGGCCAGACCTATCCCCAAATCAGTGGGCAGAGGCTCAACAGCAGGTTCTGTCTCTAAGTATCAGGGCTATTCACCCTTTTCCAGCAGAAGAAAGGGGACAAGGTTTTTACTCAAGACTTTTCCTGGTACCCAGAAGACAGCTCCTGGCGTCCTATCCTAGACCTCTCTATTCTAAACACCTTTTTGGTAATCCCAAAATTCAAAATGCTAACACTTTAACATCTGCTTCCTATGCTAGGCAAAGATGCCTGGTTGGCAATCTTAGACTTAAAGGAAGCTTACCTGCACATCCCAGTAAGGGAATCTTGCAGTTCTCTGCTCTTCCCTTTGGCTTATCTACTGCGCCCAGGGTATTCACAAAGTGCCTAGCTCCAGTCATTGCATTTTGCAGGCAAAGAAATATTCAAATATACCCATACCTGGATGATTGTCTAATTCAGTGCTAGTTGGCTTTGCTGCAGGGGCAGAGGTGAAGGCTATTTCAAAGCAAACCATTTCTAAATGGATAGGCCATTGCATTCATTTCTGCTATAAGCACCATGGAAAACCTACCCCACAGGGGATAAGATCACATTCCACCAGGGCTTCATCTTACCTCTACAGCCTTTCTCAGAGGTGTCCCTACCAGGGACATCCTAGAAGCTGCTACCTGGAGCTCGGTATATACCTTCACCAAGCATTACCGTATGCCTTTTTTTTCTAAATCCAGAGCTGGTTTTGCCACTGCAGTCTTGCAGGGCTTAATAGCTGGTCCTAATGCTCTCTAACTTCCACCTCCCTTCCTTAGCTTTGGTAATCAACCGAAATGTAATGACTGCAACAGTGAAACACTAAGAACATAGTACAGTTGTGTACACTTACCATAAATGTAGATGTTGGAGTGTATTCACTGTTGCAGTGCTGGTTACCCTCCCTCCAGCCTCCTGACTTCTCTTGGCTATACTTTTCTTCTTGCTTAGTGTATTTCAGCTTTCTGGTGTATTTGCTTTTTATTGGAGGTGTAACCCAACATATAATTGTTTTCCATTATGGGTGGCACCTGACATCTGGGGCAAGAAAAACTGATGTAATGGTGTCAGCTGCATGTTTTATACCCCTGACGACCTGACATCATGGAAGAAGAGACCGCATCCGACGCAAGGTTCCAAGACTTTGATAGTCAGGCCAGCTGAGGGGCTACCCGCAAGCAGATAACCCAAATGTAATGACTGCAACAGTGAATACACTCAAACATCTACATTTATGGTAAGTGTACACAACTGTAATTTTTCTCTCTCTCCTGTCTATGGCTACTGCTAACCCCTTCTGAGGTATTGGTATTTACTTTTTGCTGGTGGTGTTTTACCCACCATATACTAGCTCTCTGTTTGGGGGACTCGACATTTGGGGCAAGAAAAACTTATGCAATGGCGTTGGCTGCCTGTTTTTATACCCCCTGATGTCATTCCTGGAGCGACAGCATCCGATGCAGAAATACCAAGTCTCTGGTATTCGGGCCAACTGAGGGCTACCTGCAGGCAGATAACCCAAGTGTGATGACTGCAACAGTGAATACACTGTAACATCTACATTTATGGCAAGTGTACACAACTGTACTTTGTGAGCTATGTGGCACTTTAATTGTGTTTGGGGGTGGTGTTTGCGTTTCAGCTTTGGAGGTCCTTGTTGCTTGCTTGAAGGTAGTTTAGCTCCAACATTGTCATCCTCTGGAATTTCCAGTCCCTTTACTTCCTTGGCTCAAACAAGTTTTTCTGGTAGATTAAGCAGATCTCCCTCAATCTGGGTCTACATTTTCAGACCCCACCACCACCACCACCAGCACCACCACCTTTACTTGAGAGCTGTTCATAGATGCTTTTGATCTGGAGTGGGGAGCCTCTTAGTAATCTGAGGGTTAAGGGTCTCTGGCTTTTTCATCAGAGGTCATACTTCATCAACATAAGAGAAATGTGGGTATATATTCTTGCTCTTTAGGACTTGCATTCTCTTTAGTCTCCAGGCCCTTTAAGGGTCTTTACAGATGACAACACATGCATGTGGCACATCAACAAACAGGAGGGCACAAGGTCATATCTTTGCAGACTACCCCTTCAGGCCTGGAATTTGGCTGTCTGTCATCAGGTAACTCTTCAGGTGATTTGTATTCCTTCAAAACACAACCCGGTGGCAGACTACCTGAGGGGAGGTTCAGGAAACAGCCTCATGAATGGATACTTCAGAGAGATGTTTTTGGACATAGTACATCAGTGGGCTATTCCTCAAGTGGATATTTTTGCCTCCTTTCTGTGCAGGCAACTTCCTCACTTCTGTTCCAGAGTCCTAAGTCCTCTGACTTTGGAATTTTGGACTCCTTTTCCTCTACTTCTCAGGGTCCTACACAAGATTAGGAAGGACTCTCCCAAGAATCTTGATTTTGACTCCCTTTTGGCCCAGTCATCATGAGTTACGTCACCAGATGAATCTTCTTACACAAGACCAAGGGGTCTCCCATTCACCCACACTTGTCCACTCTTCGCTTGACACTTTGGGTGATGGATTTTGATACCATTTATATACCACTTTTCTGAGTATGCATCACCAGGAGCCCCTCTTAGTGGGGGGTCCTTTTGTTTCTTTCTTGTGTGAACTGCTCCATGCTGGCTTGGCATATTCTTCTGTTAAAGCTCACTTGTCAGTGTCCGCTTGTTTGCCTTTGAACCCACAAATGGCCTGTTGTTTTGAGGTCAAACAATTCCTTAAAGGCATACTTTGTCAGGCCCTCAGGAAAATGTATTCCTCCCTCTTGGGACCTTATTTTTTTTCCCTTAAATTTTGACTTTACTCCTTTTGAACCTGCTTATTCTTTGCAATACTGTACCTGGAAGACTTTTTTTGGTTACACTTATTTCAGCCTGGAAAGTGTCAATTTCAGGCTGTGATGGCATCTCCTCCATTTTTGATTTTTCATTGGGACAGGGTGTATCTGCATACTAATCCTCCTTTTATGCCCAAGGTGTTCAGTGAGTTGTCTCGTATTCGGTCTGTCCAGATGTCTTCCTTTTTTCCTCCTCTGCAATCTATTGTAAAGGTTCTTCACACCTTGCATCTACAATGACAGCTTGAGTATTGTTTGGATAAAATGAAAGATATCTGCAAATCTCAGCAGCTTTTTGTTTCTTTTCATTCAAGGACATTGGGTTTGGTGGTTTATAATCGAACCAAATCATCTCCTCCTGGATTTCTAAGGCCATTTCTTTTTGCTGGTTTTTTTTTTTCGTGATAAACAGCTCTCTGTTTCATTTTAAGCTCATTTTACAAGGGCAGTAACTTCTTCTAGAGCTTTATTCAGGGGTTTAAATATAGCAATTCCCTGAAGTTGCTACTTTGTCCTCTTTCCACGCTATTTCAAGATGGATAAAATTTCCAGAACCAGGGCATGATTTGCCAGGGCTATCCTTCATAGGTTTGTGGAGGGCTCCTCCTTGCCTTCCTCCTTCTGTCCTTTATAGTAGCTTTGGTACTCTCCCAGAGGTGATGAATACTGCAACAGTGTTGTAGAAGCACATAGTATAGTTGTGCAAAGTCTTACCATAGCAGTAGGTGTCCTTTTCGCTGTTGCAGTGTCCATACCCTCCCTCTTGACCATTATTTGTCTTTCTTCTGTTGGGAACACTTTGCTGGCTGAGGGGTCTTTAGCATCTGACCCTATTTTCTGTCCTGCTTCTCTTTCTTCAAAGGGTGTATGTCACCTTTACGCCCTTCGCCTGAACTGGGAGCATACATCTTGTGTACAATGCTGGGAGGATGTAATGGCTCTGATAATGCTGGCCAAATGTTTGGCTATCCTTGGCAGGAGATACTGTAGGTGATGAATACTACAACAGTGAAAAGAAAGACGTACTGTTATAAGGTTACACAACTGTGCTATTTCTGAAATTCAAAAGAGATGTTGTAACCTCGTGAAAGTAAGCACCCCTTGCTCCAGCACTTCTGCCACCTGTTCTTGATGCATTTGCATCCACTTCTTCTGCGCCTGACTCTGCCACCAAAGACTAACAGGTTTTACAAGGTACCCGTTGGCTTGAAATTTATATAAAAAAAGTATGTTTTCCAAGTGTATAGACAAGCCCTCTAAGTTACTTCCTGCTGCCAGTGCTCTTCCTGCATGTAAAGAGAGCAGGGTAATTGAGAGATCGGAGAGGGGTTAGATGTCCTCCACTCTGTTCTTTAGAGCTCTGAATTATCAGACCCAAATGACTTATTGTGTCCAGAGCAATTTAAATAAAACATTGTCCTCCCTTGAGGAACCAGCCAGTAAACAGGCCTCATCTGTGGTGTTTCAGGCTTCCCAAGTAGCTAGACACATCATAAAATGCAGCTGTGATGCAGTAATAACCTTCCAGAGCAAGTCCTATAGGTTTGTAATCAAGCGGTATGCATGGTTGCATATTCACCTCCTCCCAGAAGATATTGAGGCAGAACTGAGAGATTCTCCTTTAAAAATGGACTTCTTGCTTAGTTCAGATGCCACTACCCTTTTTTAAGCAATTACAGGAACAGGGTAAAATTATGAACTATATACAGATTTTTATTACTTCTGTGCCACGATACCAAAGGAATTATCCTGAAAAAGCAGCTTGCAATGAATCTAGGCCTTCCCATAAGACAAAGAAAAAAATGCCTTGGAAAATATTCTAGGACAGATCGGTGAGGTACTCTTAATCTGAGAGACCTATCTACCCAGGTAAATGTGCCCAGTTACCCTCTGCCCCCCTCCCCACACCCCTCTCTCCATCCGTAACCCTATCCAAAAGGTTCACCTCATCAGGCAAACCTTGTTCGAGCAAGGCACAGTAGAACCGGTGCCCCCACAATATGTGGGTAAAGGGTTCTATTCCAACTGTTTCCTATCCCAAGAAAAGGTGACTAAAGACCAATACTGGATCATTCTGCTCTCGGAACTTTTATGTATGTCCCATATTTCAAGATGTTATCCCTGCAGATTCTATTACCGTTCATTTTGTCTCGAGCTTTCCTGGTGTGTCTGGATCTAAAGGATACTTGTCTCCATATTTTTTTTAACCTTTCCTACAGGAAATTTCTGAGGCTTTCTACTATAGCATTACAATTTCAGTTATTTGCTTTGGCTTTTAGACTTTTTCTACAACCCCCCCCCCAAAGTCTTCATGAAGTGTCTCACCCCTCTCATAGCTTACTGCATGACTCAAGGAATCCATATATTACTTTATTTGGATTACTTGTTAATGCAAGCACCATCTCAGCAGGTACTCTTGACTCATCTCAACTTCACCTTGTCCCCTACTCCAGGGCCTGGGGTTCAAAATCAGCCTAAAGTAGTCCATAGTGAAACCAGCCCAAGACCTGGTCATCTTGGGGTACAGACCAAACAGCAAACTCATGCAGGCTTTCTTACCACCAGACAAAGTGCAAAGCCTAGCCATTTAC
The DNA here is from genome assembly GCF_019279795.1 of Protopterus annectens. NCBI lineage: Eukaryota > Metazoa > Chordata > Ceratodontiformes > Protopteridae > Protopterus > Protopterus annectens. The sequence continues at coordinate 1,278,249,176 of NC_056747.1, forward strand.
TTCATTTCTCCTCTTCCATTTTAGTCTTCAAAAGTGCAAGGGAGATCCTCAGAGCATTGGGCTTCATGGCAGCATCCCTCACCATGGTCCACTTTGCCAGACTGCATATGAGGAAGATCAATTGGTACTTGAAATCCACCTGGTCCAAATATTTTCATCCCCATGAGCACACCGAGTCCTCTGCTGTCTTGACTATAGAAGGAGATCCTGTCGTGGGTATCACAAGTGAAGTGCAATCTGGGTCTTCCCTTCAATTTCAAACTGCAGCAGGAGCTGCACATAGACATATCAGACGGTGCATTGGGAGCATAGATGAGCATATCAGTCTGAAGGAGATGAGGCACTAATTGCGGCCCTGCAGAGCTTTTCCCATTCTTGGAAATCAGGGCCCCTATGCATGTTCCACAGACAACACAACATTCATATGGTATATAAACAGGCAGAGGGGCACCAGATCTTACCAGCTGCGCAGACTTGCTCTTTTGGCATGGGAGCAGGCCACAAAAGCAAGACTCTCTTTCCAAGCAGTTTACATTCTTTCACAGGACAATGTCCTGGACAACTTTATAAACAGATCTAGGAAAGATCCCTATGAAGGGGTGCTGAACATGGGAGAGCTTCCCAGAAGTAGTCCAAAAGAGACCAGTTTACCTCCACCGTCAAGAACAAACTACTTCTGCTCTTTTGCAACAGAACTTTCTCTCCTCAAGCTTGAAAAATGGAAGCAATATTCTTTCCTTGGAAATGGAGGTTTTTGTATGCCTTCTCTCCACTTACTACTCTTTCCAAGGTTTTAATAAAGACCTTACTGGTGACTCCCTATTAGCCAAGGCAGCATTGGCTCCCTCTTCTCTTCCACCTAACCATGGGCCATCACCAGAAGTTTCCCTGCATAGTGGACTTGCCCACACAACAGAAAGGCTGACTAGTTCATCCCAACCCATCATCCCTCAACCTGACATTATGGATGATAGGAGTCTGATCCCTTTTAGACACCAATTTTCTGAGGACATGCTTAAGGTTCTCCAGGAATCAAAAAAAAAAAAAAAAAACCTACCACCAGAAAATCATGCATAGTAAAATGGAAAATATTTACATCTGATATTGTAAGTCTTTATTCATTCCTTACTGGTAGGCCTTTGGTTCTGTCCTCGGAACCGACACGGCCGTTTCCAAGCTTGTGCCAGCCAAAAACTCTGAAGAAATAAGCCCCCCCCCCACATTGCTTCCGTTTTTGGAAACAGCCTGCCTTTCCCAAAAAAATTTTATTTTTTTATTTCTCTTAAAACTTTGCGCAGTCTTAAGCCTTTTTTTTTTAAATCTTTATTCTGGTTCAATGGCACTCCCCTGGGGATTTAAAGTACCAATGTTGGGATCAAAATTGGCACCACATTTCCTTGGCCCCCAAAATTTTGCAAGGAGGTCCCAACGGCCTTGGGGGCGCCAGAATGGTTTACGACAGGGCCCCAGAAATTTCCCTGGGGTTCTTTTGGAGTTTCAACCCATTGTGCATAGGGTTTAATTTAAACTGGGAGTTAAAAATTCCCGGTTTTTAAAGGGTTTTTCCAGGAGGTGTGTAACCCACCCCCCCAGGGGCCTTGGTTTTTTTCAAAAAACAAGGAAAAAATCTCCCTTAAAAACCCAAGGGGTAATGGCTGGGGTCCCAATACTTTTTTAGAAGTCCTGGACCCCTTTTTGCAGAAAGCAGCATTAGGGGCAATTTTGGACCCTGACCCATTTTAAAGGGCCCATGTTGGACCCACCGGGGTCTTCCTTTTAACAGTTGCAAGTTTTAGGGGTTTACCAGTTAGTGGAGCCCCAGGGATTTCTGTTTTTTTGCTTTAGGGGCCTTCCAGCTCTAAGCCCAAAAAAAGCGGGATGATTTTGCCCTTTGGGGGGAGTTTTTCCTTCCGGGAGTTGGAAGTTTTGGGGGCTTTTTTTTTTCTTTTTGGGCTAAGAGTATCGGGGAATTCCAAGGGTTCCTCATCAAAAAAACCCTTTGGTTTTATTCTTAGGCCAGTCTTTTTTTCTCCGGTTAAGTTTTATGACCCCAAGTTTTGCAAATGATCAGAATGTTTTTTTATTTTGCTCACCAGATTTTTTTTGTTATTTGTTTTGGTTTCCCACCAACGGTTTTGGAAGGGTTTGGGTTTTTTTATTAGATTCATGCTTCCGAATGTTCATAAAATGGCAAAAGGTTCTTTTGGGGCCATTTTTTCCCAAGGCCCGGGGTTTGCAGGATTCCACCCTTTTTTGGGATTAAATTTGTTTGAGAATTTTTCACTTTTTTTGGGCTGGGGTCGGATTGAATATCCGGGAGATTTTTTTGGGTTGCTTCCCTGGGGAAATTTTCTAAAGTAAGCCCCTTTGGGAGTGGGCCTTTTTTTCCCCCCGTGGGGGGAAATTTTCCTAGTTTTAGTTTTTTCTAGGCCTTTACATTTCCCAATAATGCTCCCATTAGGGGGGAAGTTTTTGGGGTTTTGGAGCCCAAATTTTTTCCATTTTGGGAAGGCGGTTTGGGTTTGGGAGGGGTGGTTTGGGTTTAAAAACGGGAAAGGGCTTTTTCCCCACTTTTAGTATGTTCTTAAAAGGGTTTCCCATAAAGGGGAAGAGACCAGTTTGAATTTTCCATTCCTGCCTCCACTTCACCCCCTAAGGCCCATTTTAAAGTTTTTTTGGGGGGTATTTGTAGGCTACTTAAAACAATCCCTTAATCTATCTGCCTTTTGCCACCCAACCAGGCTTTGTATCCCCTGCTTATGATTTGAGTTTCCAAACCCAAAAATCTTTTAAATCCCTGTGATGAAGAACTGATTTTTGGGCCCAAAAGAGAGCAGAAGGAAAAAAAAAAACCTTTTTTTGGGGGCCCCCCCCCCCGGGAAATTTTGGAAAGAAAAATTTTTTGGGGTTTAAAGAAATGGATTTTTGTTGCTATTAGTCCTTGGGGGCAAACTGGAAGCCCTTTTTTGGGGGTAGCTGCAACCGGGGCTAAGTTCCCCCAGCCCTACCGCCCCTGACAGCGCCTACTTTTTGGGAAAGCAGGGGTTTCTGACCTCCCATGGAATTAAAATTTTGGGTCAAGAATAAACCAAGGGGCAAGATCCATTTTTTAAAACCCCATCCCACAAAGAACCCCGGTCCCCCAGCGGGGGTAAGCCTTAAAAAAAAAAAACGGGTCCTAAAGCCCCCCAAACCCAAAGGGTTTTTTTGGGGTTTTATTTAAAAAAGGTGGGGACTAGAAAAACCCCTATTTAATTAAAAAATTTACAACCTAAAAATTCCAATCGAAGCCATTTTTTTAAAAGGTGTGTTTGCCCCCATTTTTTCCCCACTAAAGAGGGATATTTAAGGTTTCCCCACCCTGGACCCTTATCCAGTTGGGGGACGAGGAAATTTTTTCCCAAAATGGACAGTTTTCGGGTGCTTTGCGCAAACTGGGTTGCCCTTCCCACCCTTTGGCCGGTTTCCCAAAAGGGGGGTCCGGCCCTGATGTCTTTCCCCACCCATTCTGCGGCCCAAAAAGGTAGCCCCCCTTTTCCCTTTTTGCCGGGGGTCAAGCAAAGCTGCGCAAGGCCGGGGTCAATCCGGTTTACACCCAATCTATTTTGGTCCGGGGTTTTTTGTGGGGGAAAAAAAAACGTTTAAGGGGAAAACAAATATCATTTTTATTTTGTTTCCTTGCTTGGGGCCCCCCCGAGTAGATGTTCCCTGTTTCTTAACCGAACCTTGGGGGGCCCATTTGTGAACTTTTTGGGGCCGAGGGGTTTTATCCCCCCCTTTGCTAAAATTTTAAAAACGCAAAAAAGAGAACTGGCCGTGTTTGGAAACCCCGGTTAAAAAGGCCTTTTTCGCCGAAACCAAAAAACGGCAACTTGGGAAAACCTCGAGGCCCGTCCTTACCTGAAACCCCAGTTTTCCCAAAATTTTTTTTAAGAACCCCCTTGGTTTTTCTCCCCAGAGTGGGCTGGGCCTCCTCAGTGCTTTCCTTTCCAGGGAAAAAGCCCTCGTCCAAACCCCCTACCGGGCCCCACTTCGTTCCAAATCTTATCTGGCAAAGAAATATTTTAAAAGGGGGGAAATTACCCAGAAGGGTCTAGCCCCGAAAAGAGCCTAGGGCCCCCGAGGGTTTGATGTTCGGTCTAGCTTCGCCACCCGAGGTTTTTTCCTTATGGATTCGATGTAAAAATTTTCCCACTCCCTCTCCCCGGGGAAATTTCCCCTTGGGGGGGAAACCTTCATCCATGAGGAAAAATTAATGGAGGGCAAGATTTCTGATTCAAGAAAAGGCTTAGGATTTTTGTTCCCCAAAACATGGGCCCCTTAGCTATACCTCCTTTTCTTTTTGTGGAGATGTTTAAGAGTCTGACCCCTGATTCTTTCCTCCGCCCCGAAACCGATAGTTTTAAGGGTGCCGAACTCATAATTTTAAAACCCCCCAGCAGCCCCCAAACTTTCCCAGGGGCCGGGGAAGCCTCCCCAAAAAAACCCTTTCCCCCTTAAAGGGAATAGGTCCTTAAAATGGGGGGGAAAAAAACTAATTGCATTCCAGTAATTTAAATTCCCAAAAATAATCCAAGGTTTATGCTTGCAAATTAAAAAGGTTTGAGAATTTTTGTAAAAAATTTTTTGAAAGGTGTAACATCCAAAGGTTAGTCCCCTTTAAAAAAGGCTTTTCACTGGGGCTTTTTGCAGCCCTGCTGGAAAGGGTAAAAAATGCATGGGTTAAAAAACAGGTTTGGATCTTTAAAGCTAAGTTTGTGTCCCTTTGGAAAGGCCCGTTTTTAAGAGAGGAAGAAGAAAAAGGAAAAAAGGGAAAATTTCAAAAAATTTAAAAATTTTAATTCCCCCAAGGTTTTCAAACTGGCCCCAAAATTTCCTTTTTGTCCCCGACCCAAAAGGGGGAGGAAAGGCCCCCGGGGCAGAAAAATCCGGGAAGGGGCCCCGGGTGAAAGGGGAAAGGCCCCCGAACAGACCAAACTGCCCTCAACGGCAATCCTGCTTTGGCCCCTTAAAGGGGCAAATCAAATTGGGGAAATTACCAAAAAATTTGGATATTCACAAAAAAAAAAAGTTTTTCAAACCTGCCCCCCGGTTCCACTTCCCCTTTACCCAAAAAAAAGGAAGCCCAAACCCCCCCCCAAATAAAAAAAGCCCTGCCCCGAAGGGTTAAAAATAAGGGGGGCCAAAGAAAGGGAAAGGACATGATTTCCCATCCAAAAAAAAAACTGGAACCATTTCATGTACTTAAACACTAACTTGTCCCCAAAATTTAAAATGTACCCTACAGAACTTCTTCCCCTGTGGGGGAAGGGGTGTTGGGGGAACCAAATTTAAGGAGGGTTGACCCCCCTTACCAAAAACGAAATCCTGTTTCTTCGGCAGAGATTACAATTCTGCTTCCCTTTGGGTTACAGGCCCCCCCGATTACAAAATCCTCTGAACGCCACTGCAAGAAGGGGAACCTTTACCATTGGAATGTGTTTCAAGCAAACGAACTGAAAAAGATTTAAAAGGGGCATTTACCTCAAGCCCTGGGTAACTAATTTTAAAACAAGGCTTACCTCCCCCATTCTTTGGGGGAATTTAACGAAAAAAAGGCATTTAACTCAAAAAAAAAAGAAATCCCTTTTTCCTTTCATTCAAAAAAAAACTCACAAAAAATTTGGGTTTGGGGTTTAGGATCACTAACGGCCCACGCCAGAGCATAGAAAAGACAGTGGCCTAAAAAATTTTGGCTCAACAAGGAAGTTGAAACAAAAAAATTCCCTGCAAAACAGGATTCCATTCTGGATGAGCAAACCCCGGTTCCCCCCAAACCTTTAAAAAAACCTCCAAGGAGTTTGACCCAAGGGGCACAAAGCTGGAAAAACAAAAAAGGGACCAACCCCTACCTCCAAAAAACCCAAAAGAAATTGGAGTAAAAAAGGGAACCAAAAAAACAGCCATTCCCCAAAGAACCTTTGAGATGGAAAACAAACCCCAATCATTTGGAAACCAAAAAGGGAGGACTCATTTTTCCCCATGCAGTGCTTTGGACCGGAATCTGGCTCTCCTAAACACCAGCGGCAAATTTTTGGGAAAAAAAACACCCACAGCTTTTAAGGAACCCCCAGTAAAAGGATGCCCCACTCTTCCCTCCAAAGAAAAAAACCCCAAAAACACCCCCAAAAATAAGCTCAAAAAATTTGCCGGACATTACCCATTCTGGAAATGGAACCTTCATGGGGGCCCCAACTTGATTCCACCTTTCCCCGAGACGGTTCCCCAAAAAAAAACCCCAAAAATTTCTGTGGAAACAACAGGTCCCATTCTAACAGTTGGGAAAAATGGGCAAACCCCAGCCCGAGTTAAACCCGAAAATAAAATTAATAAACCAAAATTGAATCTGCCTAAATAATGCTAATAACCCAGATTTCAAAGGGGTTGCTTTCCTTAAGCCCCGCCCCAACAAAAGGAAATATGGGAAAAAAATTTTTTATTTGGGTAGAAAAAAAAGGGGGGGAAAAATATTGCCATTTTAGCTTCAACTTCTCTGGTTCCATTTTAAAAACTCTCACTTTTAGCGTACGCTTTGATTTTGTCTTTTAATCCTTTGGCATTTTTTTTAGAGGGTGAATGAAAACCTTAGGCCCCCTTAAACTTTGAAATTTTTCTAGAAAAAATTACACTCCCCTTTAACCAGGCCCGGTTAAACACCCTTTATCTCTTTTATGGATTCCAAAAGGGGGGAATCACCTTAATGGCACAACCCCCCCTAATTTACAAGATAGGGGGTTTAGCAATCCCCAAGTGGTGGGTTCCTGCTTTAAACCAGGCAACCCCACCACCTTTTTCCCCCTAAAAAAGGGGGGAAAAATTTATCCTTATGCAAGAAATTCCCCCATACCTCAAACCAAAGGTAAAAGAAAAATACCCGCCTTTTTAATTTCAACAGGAAAAGGGGGGGCAATTTAAACAGCAATTCCAAAGGATAAAATTCTTTCTTTATCCCAATGGCCAATTCCCCGCATGCCTTAGTGCCACTCCCAACTTTCTTGGGATCAACCAAGGTTAGAGGGGGCATTGGTGGCATACATTTGCCAACATTTTAAAATTTTTTAAAATTTTTAGATCCCACATTTTCCCCGCGTCCAAATCCTCTCCCTTTTTATTTTTATTTGGTATGGTATTTACCCATTTTGTGCAGATGTTGGGTTACTTTTGCCCCCAAAATGGAGGAACTGGATAGACGCGTCGGATTTCCCCCCCCCCTCTGACTTGGTTTTTTCCCCCAAAATACTGGGGGGGGGCCATGGGAGTTTTAAAGACTCAATTTTTTGTTTTTCACATTTTAAAATTGGATTTTTCCCAAAAATTTTCTTTCCAAAGGGGTTGGCATCTGGGGCAAAAACCAGGAAAATGGCCCCGATGCCTTTTCCAAAAACCCGCAAAGACCCAAAATCCGGGCCCCCTTTGGAAAGGGGGTGCCTCCAGGCAACCCCTTTGTTTCTGCAGATGCATCCCGTTGGTTACTTTTTGGAGGTAAAAAGCTTTTTAGTAGTCATCTCTGGTTCCGGGTTTCGAAACTTTTTTCCCCCCTAACCAATCTGGCCCCTTTCCCAAGGGGCCCCAAAACATGGTTCTTGGCTTTCCCCAAAAAAAACCTGTCAAGCTTTCCCCAATTTTTTCTGAAGTTTATTAAAATGTACCCCCTTGGGGGTTTTTTCGCTCCAGCCAGTCGAAAAAATTCAGTTTATTTTTTTTAAAAATCAAAGGTTTTCCTCTCGTTTCCTTCCGGCCCCCCACCCTTTTTTTCGGTTTTTGGTGATTTAACCCCAAAAAACGTACGATTTTTTCCCAAAATTTTAAAATTCAATTTCAAAAACCCATCGCAAAAAAACCCTTTTAAAAAAACCTCAATCCAAAACCCCGGGGGGGCCCAAAAAGACATGTTTTGGGGGCACCCCCGACACCGCTCCCCCCCCTTTTTCTGGACCACGGGGGAAATCTTTATCCTCGGGGAATTTTGTGGGTCTGGAGCCGCTGTGCAGACATCTGCTTCTGAGGGTGTTATCAGACCTACACAGTTGTATGTAAAGCCATCTTCAGCTTCAAAGCCAAAGACTAAAGCAGCTCTAAAGACAAAGAAACAAGTACAGCATTCTCCAGGACAGACTTCTATGACTAAAAAAACAGAAGCTCAAAATGGCCGAAGACCTTATTACTTTGATCAGGGGTTCCCATCCCCCTCCTGATAAGAGGCCTCGGCAAGAGACAGAATATGGATCTTCAGATCAGGTTTCCATTTCCTCCGATTCCTCCTCTTACCAGGAATACTCCCTTCCTCCCTATGAGGATTCTGATGCTGAAGAATCTATTCCTTCAGCCTCTCCTCCTGAAGATTACTCCTTTGGGGAAACCCTGCATACTATGAGGGAGCACTTTCATTGGGAGAGCCAGGATTATTCAGAATCTAAGAAAAGGCTCAGAGATTTTTTTTTACTTCCTCGGCACAGGACCCTTGCTATTCCCCCTGTTCTGGACATTGTAGATGATGCTTTTTCAGAGTCCGGCCTGTCTCCAGACTCTACCCCCTGCACCTGTTAAGCCAGACAGATACTACAGGGTCCCAGACTCCCATAAATTTCTATACAAAAACCCTGCTGCTGACCCAGAAACCATATCTCAGGGTCCTAAGGGAGTCGAGGCTTCCACTGCTAAAAACCCTGATGTTCATCGTGCATACAGCTGCAGTAATCACATATGGGTTCTCTGCCATCAGGCGGTCCCTCGGTCGGCCGAATTCCAAAGTCTTGGTCCGGCGTCGGTTGTCGTCGCTTCTGATGTCAGTGAGGCCAGAGTATATAAGACACAGCCGACGCCAAGTTCTTTAGTCTTTTTGCCAAGGTGCCCGGCAGAAGCAGTTCGCAAGTGCCGGTCGGCCAGCTCCTGAATTACTTAATATTTTGGAATCCAAGTCTTCATTAAAGCTAAGTACTGCTGGGGAAACTTTTCTTGCCTCAGACCGATGTCAGAAAAGTTAATTGTATTTTGTGGGAAGCAAATACCGCATAAGGATTTCCATTCCCGCTGCATACCTTGTTTGGGCCCAGACCACGACGCCTCGGCTGTAGCTTTGGCGCTACCTTCAATAAACGCACTATTAAGCGCCGGGCGGAGTTCGCCCAGCACTACTTTGGTAAAGATTTTGATTATAAAATGTCATCGACACCGACTACCGCTTTGACCAAAAACGCAAGGAAAAGGACCGACACGCGAGGCCCATGGTCCCCGCCGACACCACGCCAAAACAGGCTACACGTGGTCCGTTCTCAGCGAGACGCCTTTGCAGTCCCTGACTACCGACACTTCTTTGGCGGTGTCCTCTGTACCGAGACCACTGGGTCTCGCCCTTTCCCAGACTACAACCGAAGCCTCTGCTAATGTTGAGCCTACTAATGTGGACAGGTCCACCTCCACCCATGGTGTATTTAGGCCCTCATCTTCTTTTTCAATTAAGGCCTTTACTAAATCTAAAGCAGCCAGGCAGCCCATGAGGCCTGTTGTACAGGGCCCATCTCCAGGTCCCATGCCTAAAAAACAGATGCTTAGAATGGCTGAGGATTTAATTACTCTTATCAGAGGTTCTCAACCCCCTCCAGACAAGAGACCCAGAGTGGAGGAAGATTCTCCCTCTTCTGATCAGGGATCCATTTTATCAGTACATTCTGATGCAGAGGAGCACTCTTACTCTCCTTTTGAGGATTCGGGTGCAGAACAGTCCATTCCCTCTGTATCCCCTCCTGAGGATTTTTCCTTTGGGGAAACTTTACACACCTTGAGGGAACACTTCCATTGGGAAGGCCAAGACTTTTCAGATTCCAAGAAAAGACTTAGGGAATTTATTTTGTTACCTCAACACAGACCTCTGGCTATACCCCCTGTTTTGGACATACTGGATGATGTCTATTCGGAGGCTTGTCTTAACCCGGATTCTCTGCCTCCTGCACCAGTCAAACCTGATGGGTATTACAGAGTACCCAGCTCTCACCAATTTCTCTTCAAAAGCCATAATGCTGACCCTGAAACCATTTCACAAGGCCCCAAGGGATTGAAGGCCTCCACTGCCAAAAATCCACTTCCTGCAGAAAGGGAATCAAGATCTTTGGAAATGTGGGGGAAAAAGGTATATACCTCGGTCACCCTAGCCATGAGGGCTTTAAATTGTCAGTTTCATATGCTTAAATATCAACAGTTCCTGTTATCACAATTGAGGAACAGAATGTCTCAACCTGAACAACAAGATTTAAAGGAGTTACAGGATATGATGCATAGTGCAGAACAAGTGGGTAAACACACTTTACAATGTGGTTATGATGCTCTAGAGGCCTCAAGTAGAGCGGCAGCTACAGGATCAGTCATTCGCAGACACGCCTGGCTTAGGGAACAAAATTTACCTGATCATGTGAAAGCTAAACTTCTAGATGTTCCTTTACAAAAGGATGTGCTGTTTGGTACTAATGCTGAGGAGATACTGCGGAAAATGGAAGAAAAAGCCAAATCTATGCAAACTGTCAAAGCTTTCTTACGGGTCCAACCACCACGTTTTATCAGAAATTGGCCTTCAAAAAACTGGTCCTTTCCAGCTACTGACAAGCCCCAAAGAGGTAGATACAGACACACAAGGGGCAGAGGGCAATCACAAGGATCATATAGAGGCCGACAATGGCAAACTCCAGCACCAAGAGGTGGCGAAGACAGTGCACAACAATACAAGAAGCAAACCCAAGGACTCCCTCATTTCCATGCCAAGCATGTCTCAGCTGGCAGCACCTTTGGGAGGAAAACTACCACTATTTGCAAGCAATTGGCATATTGTCACAACAGACAAATGGATCCTGGACATTATAAACAGAGGCTACAAATTTCAATTTCACACTCTTCCAAAAATGAGAGGCATGCCAAACCTGCCACAAAATCAAAGGGCAGAGGCACAACTGCAAATTTCAAAGCTCATAAGCATGCGAGCTATTCAAGAGGTACCTACCCACCAACAAGGTCAAGGTTTTTTAAGACTTTTCCTGGTACCAAGGAAAGGAACCGACTGGAGACCCATTTTGGACTTATCCACCCTAAACACATTTCTAATCGTACCAAAATTCAAGATGCTCACATTACAGCAGCTTCTTCCCATGCTGGGCAAGGAGTTCTGGCTGGTAACATTGGACCTCAAGGAGGCATACCTGCATGTCCCAATCAGACAAAGCTGCAGAAGATACCTCAGATTTCTTGCAGGTTCAATCCACTATCAATTCTCTGCATTGCCCTTTGGCTTATCTACTGCGCCCAGAGTATTCACAAAGTGCCTGGCATCAGTGATTGCCTACTGCAGACTTCAAGGGATACAAATTTACCCTTATCTGGACGACTGCCTGATCCAAGCCGACAGCAAGAACATACTTCTGGAACATCTGGCATATGTGACACGGTTACTGCTTTCTCTGGGATATACAATCAGCAAAGAGAAATCGAGGCTAACACCATCCCAGAAAATAACTTTCCTGGGTGCCAACTTGGCCACAAACACCCAGATGGCCTACCTTACACCAGAAAAACAAGGGCAACTATCTCAGTACTTCATAATACTAGCAAAAAGTACCAGACTTACTGCAAGGGAAATCCTGCAGGCTCTGGGATTCATGGCATCTTGCATTCTATTAACCACATTTGCAAAGCTGCATATGAGGAAACTTCAATGGTACCTAAAAAACCTATGGTCTCAACACAGTCACCGTTTGGAAACAATAATACCAATAATTCCATGTTTGCAAAAGGAATTTCTATGGTGGGCCCAAGCATGTCAAGCAAACAAAGGCCTCCCATTCTGCAAGCCTCAAGCAAAACAAGTCATAACCACAGACGCCTCAGACTACGCTGGGGCACATGACGAACAGGTGCATTCAGGGAAAATGGTCCCAAAAAGAAAAGCACCTTCACATCAATCAAAAATAAATGCTAGCAGTAATAAATGCAATTACAGCTTTCAAGGACTTCCTGCATCCAGGACAATTACTGATAAGAACAGACAACACCACGGTAATGTGGTACATAAACAAACAAGGAGGAACACATTCATACCCCTTGTGCAGACTAGCCATGACTCTTTGGAACTTTGCTCTGGAAAGACAAATCGAACTTCAAGCACAGTACTTGCCAGGATTGGAAAACACACTGGCAGACAATCTAAGCAGAAAAATGACAGATCCACACGAATGGAAGTTACATCCTCAGGTGTTTGCAGAAATTATCCAAGCATGGGGGAGGCCAGACATAGATCTTTTTACTTCCCACAGGAATCATCAATTGGAAAAGTTTTGTTCAAAGACTTTTCACCCAAAGGCCTGGAGAGTGGACGCCCTTTCATTCAGTTGGACAGCATGGACAGTTTACGCATTCCCACCTCTGCCTCTTCTGCCCAAGGTGCTTTTGAAAGCAAGAACAGACAAACCGAAGATGTTACTGATTGCTCCAGATTGGCCAAGGCAACACTGGTACCCACTCCTGAGGAGCCTAACACATACTCCTCCCTGGTCCCTGCCTCTAATGCCTCTTCTGCTGACTCAGCACAGCTACAGAACTCTTCACAGTCAGCTGAAAACACTCAATCTTGCTGCATGGAAAATTCCTTAACACCACAACAGAACCTACTCTCCAATGAGGTACAGGATGTCATTTTAGAGGCCAGAAGGCCAGCTACAAGAAAAGCTTACTCCGCAAAATGGAAGTGGTTTTGCTCTTGGAATGAGAAAAAAGGCCAGGACCATAGAAAACTGAACTTGCCTCAGGTATTACAGTACCTAGCGGAGCTATTGAACAATGGACTTTCTTTTTCTTCCATAAAAATCCATGCCTCAGCCATCTCTGCAGAATTCAACACTGATCCTCCTTTATTTTCTCACCCACTCTTACGACAGTTCCTCAGAGGGGCTAAGAATATAAGACCACCAAGGAAACAACCAATACCAGCCTGGGATCTTAATTACATACCAGAAAAATTAACATTGCCTCCTTTTGAACCAGCTGCCTCAACAGATTTGCAATATTTGTCCTGGAAGACAGCCTTCCTTCTGGCCATCACTTCAGCTCGTAGGGTTTCTGAACTTCAGGCCCTCATGGCGGTGCAGCCCTTTCTCATTTTCCATCAGGACAGGGTTTCCTCGACCAACCCATCATTTATGCCTAAAGTGGTATCCAGGGTAGCTTTAAATCAAGCCATACATCTACCCACCTTTTACCCCAATCCTCAAAACAAAGGGGAAAGGCTGCTGCACTCCTTAGACATCCATAGGCAGCTTCGTTATTATTTGGACAGAACAAAGTCCTTCAGGAAATCAGAACAACTCTTTGTGTCTTATGCTGTAGGGGCTCAAGGGAAGCCAGTTACAAAACAGACTATTTCAAAGTGGATAGGCCACTGCATACGGTTTTGTTACTCCTATCATGGAAAATCTGTTCCTGCAGGTATCAGATCCCACTCCACCAGGGCCACAGCTACCTCTACAGCCTTCCTCAGAGGAGTTCCTACCAAAGATATTTTGGAGGCAGCCACTTGGAGTTCTGTACATACCTTCACAAAACACTACCATCTGCCTTTATATTCCAGAACAAGAGCAGGTTTTGCCACTGCTGTTTTGCAGGGCATTCTGGCTCAACCCAGTTCCTCCTAGTACCTACCACCCAGTACATAGCTTTGGGATTCTACCCATATGTGATTACTGCAGCTGTATGCACGATGAACATAGTACAGTTTTGTACCTACCATAAATGTAGATGTTCGAGTGCTAATACAGCTGCAGCACAGGTTTCCCTCCCTCCTTCCCCACTTGGTAAAGGCATGAGGCCTAGCAACCTCTTCATACTACCTGACTGGGTTATCCGGCTATGTTTTATTTGCTTGTTACCACTGATTTTGGATTATATTGCATTGCTTGTATATGTATATAAGCACTATTTAGGTATTGCCTTCCTTCTGGGGGCACCTGACATCTGGGGCAAGAAAGACTGAAAAACATGGCGTCGGCTGTGACTTATATACTCTGGCCTCACTGACATCAGAAGAGAAAGCGACGACAACCGACGCCGGACCAAGACTTCGGAATTCGGCCGACCGAGGGACCGCCTGACGGCAGAGAACCCATATGTGATTACTGCAGCTGTATTAGCACTCGAACATCTACATTTATGGTAGGTACAAAACTGTACTTTCCCTCTGATAGAGATTCAAGGGCAATGGATAGATGGGGGGAAAAGTTTATACTACTGCTACTTTGGCTGTAAGGGCTTTAAATTGTCAATTTCATATGCTTAAATATCAGCAGTACTTAATGTCTCGGTTAAGACAGAAAATGTTGACTAGCTCTCAATGTCCAGAAATCAAGTAAGTGCAGGATTTATTGCATGCAGCTGAACAAGTGGGAAAACATACTTTGCAATGTGGTTTTGATTCTTTGGAGGCCTCTTGTAGGGCCGCTGTAACTGGTTCTGCGATTAGGAAGCATGCTTGGTTAAAGGAACAGAATCTGCCTGATCATGTTAAAGCAAAATTATTAGATGCTCCATTACAGCATGATACTTTGTTTGGTGTTAAGGCAGAAGAGGTGTTGAAGAAAATGGTGGATAAAGCGTAATCTATGCAGACAGTTAAAGATTTCTTACAGGTACAGCCACCCAGATTTAGCAGGAACTGACCTTCAAAAAATTGGTCCTTTCCAGTGTCAGGCCACAAAGAGGCAGATACAGACGCCCTAGAGGCAGATCCCAGCCCCAAGGCTCATACAGGCCTAAACAATGGGCTGCTTCTACCTCCAAAAGCGGAGAAGACAAATCTTAATCTTATAGGAAACAGTCCCAGTGACTTTCCTCTACCAGTACCAAGCACTTATCTTTTGTAGGCCCCCTTAGGGGGAAAACTAGCACTTTTTTCACAACTGGCACATGATCACCCAGGACAAATGGGTCTTGAATATAGTGTCTCAGGGTTACAGGTTCCACTTTCACACCCTGCAAAAGGCATGCCAGACCTGCCACACAATCAATGGGCAGAGGCACAAAAGCAAGTTTCATCCCTCGTGGACATGAGGGCCATTCAGCGAGTACCACTACAGGAGCAGAGACAAGGATTTTACTAACGACTTTTCTTGGTATCCAGAAAGGACAAAGCCTGGAGACCAATGCTGGACCTGCCTATTCTAAACACTTTTCTGGACGTTCCAAAATCAAAATGTTGTCTCTGCAGCAGCTTCTGCCCATGCTGGGCAAGAAGGCTTGGCTTGTAACCTTGGACCTAAAAGAGGCATACCTGCATGTCCCAATCAGACAATCTTGCAGAAGATACCTCAGATTTATAGTTGGCTCAATGCACTACCAATTCTCTGCACTGCCCTTTGGCTTATCTACTGCGCCCAGGGTCTTCACAAAATGCCTGGCACCAGTAATTGCTTTTTGCAGACAGAGGAATTCAAATATATCCCTACTTGGACGACTGCCTTATTCAAGCAGAGAACAAGGACATTCTGCTAAAGCATCTGGCGTTTGTAAAAAGATTGTTAATTTGCCTAGGGTGCACAGTAAACGAAAAGAAATCAAAACTAGTACCCTCTCAAGAGATAATATTCCTGGGTGCAAGCTTAAATACAACTGCCCAGATGGCTTATCTCACGCCAGACAAACAAAGGCAACTGACTTCTTAATTCGAAATGTTGGCAACAAAAATCCAGTTAATCCAGTTTCTGCAGGCTTTGGGCTTCATGGCATCCTGCATTCTGTTAATTTCATATGCAAGACTGCATATGAGGAAACTACAATGGTATCTAAAAAGTGTTTGGACTCAACATTGCCACAGTCTGGAAAAACTAATTACCCTCATTCCCTGCCTGCAACAGGAGTTTTGATGGTGGGCACAGGCCTGTCACCACAAGGGACAGCCTTTCAGTCTACCCACTGCCAGGCAGACAATAACAACAGATGCATCAGATTATGCCTGGGGGGCCCCACATGGCAGGAAAATGTATTCAGGGCACATGGCCCACAAGCCAAATGCATCTTCATATCAATCTAAAAGAAATGCTGGCTGTCCAGAATGCCCTGACAGCTTTCAAGGATCTGCTTCATCCAGGACAACTGCTGATAAAGATGGACAATACTACAGTCATGTGGTACATAAACAAGCAGGGAGGCACACATTCCTACCCCCCCCCCCCCTCTGCAGGCAAGCCATGATTTTGTGGAACACAGCATTGACTTATCAAGTGCACCTGCAAGCACAATTCCTGCCAGGAAAGACAAATACTCTGGCAGACGAACTAAGCAGAAACCTCATGGATCCTCACGAGTGGAAACTAGATCCACAAATCTTCAGCATAACAACAAGGAAATGGGGATGCCCAGACATAGATCTATTTGCCTCCCCTCACAACTGCCAACTACAGAGATTTTGTACAAGGACTTACCACAAGCTAGCATGGAAAGTGGATGCTCTATCATTCAGCTGGAAAAACCTTACAGTATATGCCTTTCTTTCCATTACCTCTCCTCCCCAAGGTACTCCTAAAGGTCAGATAAGAGAAGCCAAAAATGATCCTGATTGCCCCAGACTGGCCACGCCAGCACTGGTACCCAATCCTAAAGAGCTTGTCTCGAGGCCCAGCCTGGACATTACCTCAAATTCCTCATTTCCTCATTTACTGACCCAACAAAACAATCAGATACTGCACAGCCATCTCAGAACCCTAAATATGGCTGCATGGCGGATAATGTAACCATTCAGAACACACCTCTCTCCAAATCAGTTATGGATGTTATTCTGGAGGCCCAGCACTAGAAAATCATATGCAGAAAATTGGAAGGGATTCTGTGCTTGGAAACAGGCACAAGGAATTGACATGCTTGTACCAAATATTCCTCAGATTTTACAGTATCGGAAATGCTGGACAAAGGCCTATCCTTTTCATCTATTAAGATCTATGCCTCTGACATTTCAGCTCATTACAATACGGACCCACCTATTTTTTCACATCCACTACTAAGGCAGTACCTCAGAGGGGCCAAAAACATAAGACCCCCAAGAAGAGCACCAATACCTGCATGGGACCTCAACTTTGTCTTGGAAAAACTCTCACGCTGCCTCCTTTTGAGCCAGCCAATACAGCTGAAATAAAATTCTTATCATGGAAAACAGCTCTGCTCTTAGCAATAATTTCAGCAAGAAGAGTCTCAGAGTTACAGGCACCTAATGGCGGTTGAACCTTTCATAATTTTCCATCCGGACAGGGTTTCTCTGAGGACGAACCCAACATTTATGCCTAAGGTAGTGTCCAGTGTGGCTCTTAATCAAACAATTCACTTGCCTACCTTTTATCCAAACCCACAGAATAAAGGGGAGAGACTTCTACATTCTTTGGACATACACAGACAGCTACGCTTCTTCTTGGACAAAACTAAAGCTTTCAGAAAGTCTGAGCAACTCTTAGTGGCATATGCTGCAGGATCTCAAGGAAAAGCTCTCTCAAAGCAGACTATTTCCAAATGTATAGCCAACTGCATTAGTTTCTGCTATTCTCAACATGGCAAACCAGTGCCTAAGGGCATCAGGCCACATTTAACCAGAGCAGCAGCTACTTCAGCAGCCTTCCTCAGGGGAGTACCAACCAAGGACGTTTTGGAGGCTGCAACTTGGACTTCAGTGCACACTTTTACAAAGCACTACCACTTACCCCTTTACTCTAAATACAGAGCAGGCTTCGCCACTGCAGTTCTGCAGGGCCTCATAGCCTCTCCTAATTCTATTTAGGCCCAGCCACCCAACCTCAGCTTTGGGATTCAACCCAAGTCTAATGACTGCAACAGTGAAACATGATGAACATAGTACAGTTGTGTACCTACTATAAATGTAGATGTTCGAGTGTATTCACTGTTGTAGTCCAGGTTACCCTCCCACCATCCCCCTTTCTTTGCTGGGACTTATTCTTTACAACCTTTGTGGTGTATTTGCTTATAGATGAAGATTATGTTTTATTTTAGTGCATGCTCTTTTATTGGCATAATTTCTTAGCCTACCCTTCAGGGGGCACCTGACATCTGGGGCAAGAAAAACTGAAGAAAATGGCGTCTGCTGCATCTTTTATACCCCTGGTGCACTGACGTCAGGGAAGAGGCGACAGCAACCGATGCCAGACCAAGACTTTGGAATTCAGGCCGACTGCGGCTAGCCTGTCAGCAGGATAACCCAAGTGTAATGACTGCAACAGTGAATACCTCGAATATCTACATTTATGGTAGGTACACAACTGTACTTTTGAGTCTGTGGGTGTCACACCACTAATTAATTATACCTGAGGAATGTTGAAAGGTGTGTGGGACCTAAAATGAAAATGCATAGAACAAATTTTAAAGAGTGTAGCTGAGTATTGTATTTCGCTATTCTGATTTTTTAATTTAGTATCTGGTTCTATAAACATTAACAAAAGAAAACACAACTCGTCTTTGTTTCATCAATTTATTTATTTTTTTGTTATAGTTTTACTGCTGTTTGCTAGATTTTTTACTTACGCATACACGTATATATATATTGTTGAGTATTTGCTACATATTATGAACACTGATTTTTTTGTTGTTGGTTTTTTCATTATGGATTGCAAGTGAGTGGCTGTGCAAGAGTTCAAAATAAATCATTTGAGTGACTATCAGAATGCGTATTGAACCACATGACATTTGTTAATGCTTGATAATTAGTTTAATGCATTATTTGTATGGTGCACTTTCTGATGTGTACAGCATATAGTGGAGGCAGCCAGTGGTTCCCTTGCAGGTTTCAGTTTTGCCACCATTCCGAAGCTTCTACTAATGTTTCTGTGGGGAAAACTGCTTCCAGCGCTACAGTGGGTATTGCAGTGAAAGCAACTGCTGAAGAGTACTGGAGTTCAGGAAGTCCACATAGTTACAGACCTAGGCTGCTGCATCATTTCCTTCTGCTTTTTTTAAGCTTTTTTATTGAACGTCACACCAAATGTTTTGATTGAGCTGTGCCTAAACAAGTTTCCTTTAGGGGGTGGTGATGGTCATAGATCTTTTTTTAGTGGGTAGCTCATTAGATTTCCCCAAGAAATACAATTCTGAGTGCACAATTTGTTTCCCGCGACATTTTTTAAAGAAGAATTTTTCTTCTGCTTTCTCTTAAAATACCTGATGAAATACACCCCTTTTCTGATGCTTGCTGCAGAATGGGTTGTGAACCACAAATGCTTAGAAGATCATGTGTTATAACCTGAACTGTAACTTTAAGGTGGATGGGTGATGGAAGTTGGGACCAGGTTACTAATGACATCTCTTGTTGACATTAACTTGATGTAAAAATGTTTTTCATATGAGTATGTAGAGTTTCAAGTCTGTTTTTCTAAAAGAAATAATTGGATGTATGTATCTACTTTTTAGGAACCAGAAGACTTGTTTGAAACTATTTCCCAAGCAATGTTGAATGCTGTGGACAGAGATGCCGTATCTGGCATGGGTGTTGTTGTCCATGTAATGTAAGTATGCAGTAGATGCTTTGCAGTAACCATATCCCAGATTAGATAGTCAATTAATTTGAGAGATTTGCATTCATTGTGTTCAGAAGGTACATTGGGCAAGATATTGTCTATTTTCAAGCATGACATTGGACAGTCCAACCACACAAGACCTTTTTTATTGGCTTTAGCAGGGTTCCTTGGTAAATACATTTGCAGACAGGTTAAGCTATTTGAGGTGGTTAGGTGCACAGGGGGTAGAGTCCAGGATATGTCCTGAATGACTTAGATTTGAAGAGCTTCCTGAGTTTTGCATGAGTTTGGGACAGTGGTAGAAAGGTGTCAGAAGTCTGTAACCACCTGTGACACTTGGGAAATGGGGTTCAGAGGCTATTGGCCCTGCACGTTTTTGCTGAGAAGTCATTTGAGATGTAGTTTAACCTAGGCATGCATGTGCTGTCTGGCTGATGTTGCCGACCTCACTTCATTGGTGCGCAGCACAAATGGTAGAGGTTAGAAAGAGAAATGAAAACCTGCGCAGATTGCGAGGTTGTTGCAACACCAGGAGCTTTTTTTTTCCCCCCAGCTTGCTTTTGAACTGACATCTCCATTCCTGAGTCTCATCACCACAACTTAAGTGGCTGCTATTCAGTAGACTAACCTGGACACATTGGCTTGGATGGGTGCCACAGGGGGAGATAATGGATTGAAAAAAAGCTAAGCTGTGTGAGCCTTTAGCAGTAAGTCTCGAAGGACAAGTCGATCCAAGTGTTTTATCAACCCAGAGTACTTTTCTGTCTTTTTAATACAGCCCCATTGTGCTACATACAGAGAAACTAAAGATGCAAGTAGTGGTCAGGGCCCTTTTGGAGATCTTCAGTGGCCTGTCCAAAATGATGAATAACCAACGAACTGAAGACTGAGATCAACTTTGACTGTCGGCAAAACTGTTTCTTAGGATGTTCTTTGTGTTTCACTGTTGCAGTCATCACATTTGTGTTATCCCTGCCAGGGTAGCCTTCGGCCGGCCCAAATACCAGAGGCTTAGTATTTCTGCGTCGGTTGCTGTCTCTTCAGGACTGACGTCAGGTTGTCAGTGGTATAAAGTAAGGCAGCCGACGACATCAGTCTTTCTTGCTGTGGAGCCCAAAGCAGAAGCAGTTCGCACGAGTGCCAGTTTGCCGCTACCTGATTTTCATCTACTGAATTGAAGTTGAAGTCTTCTAAAGCTAAGTACCCCATTGGGGATCCATTTTTCTTGCACTAACCAATGTCAGAAAAGGATAACAATTGTCTTGCCTGTGGAAAGCAAATACCACACCTAGACTTTCATTCTTACTGCGTCACTTGCTTAGGCCCAGACCATGACGTCCCCCACTGTCGCTTCTGTGCTTTGTTCAACACCGGAACTATCTGTCGTCAGGCCCTTATTGTAGCTAGATATTTTTGCTTACACTCCTCGAACTCCGATATGGCTTTAAGCCATCCAACAGCAGATCTTCCGAAAAAAACATAAAGATGAAGACAGAGACAGACCGCACAGGTCCAAACCTACAGACGACGCTCCCATTAAGCTAGTAGTCAGTTCTCTGGTCCTGAGTGAAGTGCTTTCACAGCCCCTAATGCCCGCTTCTGTGGATTCGCAGGCCGCTACCAGGACCCTTTCTGAGTCCGGTATGCCGTAAAACTCTTTTTCGACTAAGGATCCTGCAGTCGTCTCTACCTTGGGTGGGTCCGGAGCCACTGAGCAGGCACCAGCTTACAAGGAAGTCCTTCGCGATTGTCGTTCTTTCAAAAACGACAAGAGTTTCTTAGGCCCAGAGTACAAACCACACCCAAGAAACCGACAACCCAATCTCAGGCACCTGCTTTCTTGCCTCAGTCTCAAATGCTGAAAATGGTGGAAGACTTTATGCTGATCAGGAGAAGCCAAGCTACCACTTCCAAAAGAAAGCGATCTGTCCCCTGTAGTTTTGTCTGAACAGGAGTCCGTTGACTCTGCATCTGAATATGAAGACATGCAACCCCTCTCTGCTTATGAGGATTCTGATGCCGAGGATTTCATTCCTTCAGCCTCTCCCCCGGAAGATTTTTCCTTTGGGGAAACCCTTCATACCTTAAGGGAGCATTTCCAGTGGGAAAGTCAAGACTACCTTCAGTCTAAAAAGAGACTCTGGGAATTCTTAGATCTTGCACAGCACAGACTCCTGGCCGTCCCCCCAGTCCTGCATGTTGTGGAGTATTTTTCCTGGAATCCAGCTGGACTCCTGACACCCTCCCTCCTGCACCCAGAAAACCTGACTGGTATTACAGAGTCCCTGACTCACATAAATTTCTTTTTAAAAATCCTACTGCTGACCCTGTGGTAATTTCTCAAGGGGCCTAAAGGAATTAAAGCAACCTCTGCTAAGAATCCCACCCCCTCAGATAGGGATTCCCAAGCACTAGACATATGGGGCAAAAAAGTATACACCTCAGCTACTCTTGCTGTCGGAGCACTAAATTGTCAGCTCCATATGCTAAAATTTCAGCAACATACCCTGGAACTCCTCAAACAAAAAATGTCTTCCTTTCCTGCTTGTGCAGAATCTAAAGAGTTACAAGAGTTAATGCATTCTGCAAGTCAAGTAACTAAACACACCTTGCACTGTGGTTTTGACTCCCTAGAAGCTTTTTGCAGGGCAGCAGTCACTGGTTCTGTCCTTAGAAGGCATGCATGGCTTAAGGAACAGCCCTTGCCAGACCATGTTAAATCTAAATTGTTGGATGCCCCCTTGCACAAAGACAACTTATTTGGCACTAAGGCAGAAGACGAGGTCTTAAAGATGGAAGAAAAAGCAAAGTCAATGCAGACAGGTAAGAATTTCTTACAGGTCCAGCCCCCCAGGTTCAGCAGGCATTGTCCCTCCAAGCACTGGTCCTTTCCTGCTTCCAACAGGTCAGTTCAGCCCAGACCCTGGGGAACCAGACCCCCAGACAGCAGCCACAGGGAATGCAGAGATCTAAGCAGTGGACTACCTCCACTTCAAAACCAGGGAGTTCTAAGCCACCCCCTTATGGTAAGAACTCACAATGACACTCCTCCCCCACCCCCTCCCTCTGCCCACCTTCACTTACCCCTAGGAGGGAAACTCTCCTTTCACGCAAGCACCTGGGCCACCATTACCAGCGACCGCTGAGTTCTCAACATAGTGTCCCAGGGATACAAATTTTCTTTCCACACCCTTCCAACTCCAAAAGGGTTCCCAGATCTACCTCCAAACCAGTGGGCAGAGGCGCAAAACCAAGTCCTTTCCCTGCTCTCCATGAGGGCAGTAGAACACGTTCCTGCAGAACAGAAAGGCCAAGGTTTCTCCTCCAGACTTTTTCTGGTACCCAGAAGAGAGGGCACCCTGGCGCCCCATCCTCGATCTATCCATTCTAAACACCTTCCTGGTGATCTCAAAGTTCAAAATGCTCACCCTCCAGCAGCTGCTACCCATGCAGTCCAAGGATGCTTGGCTAGCCACCCTAGACCTAAAAGAGACCTACCTCCACATTCCTATCAGGGAATCATGCAGGAAATCTCTCCGTTTCAGGGCAGGATCTCAGCACTTTCAGTACTTTGCGCTTCCCTTTGGCTTATGTACTGCTCCCAGAGTTTTCACAAAATGTCTGGCTCTGGCCCTTTGCCTTTTGCAGACAAAGGAATATCCAGATTTACCCATACTTAGACGACTGCCTAATTCAGGCAGACAGCCAGGAAAAGCTGCTCAAGTACCTGGCCTTTGTATAGTCCCTACTAGCCTCCCTAGGGAACACAAAAAGAAATCCAAACAGGTACCCACCCAAAGGATTATATTCCTGGGAACAAGCCTGGTCACAGCATCCCAGATGGCATTCCTTACATCAGAAAAGCAAACTTTCCTGACAGCCTACTTCTTTCAGTTGGCCACCAGACCCCAGCTATAGGCAAGGAAAATCCTGAAAGCTCTGGGGTTCATGGCATCTTGCATTCTACTCTGCATATGAAGAAACTTCAGCGGTACCTAAAAAAAACCTTTGGTGTCAACACACTCAAGACCTGGAGACTTGTACGTATAATTCCTTGCCTCAGAAAAGATTTTCTTTGGTGGGCAACAGCATGCTCCCACAACAAGGGACTACCTTTCTCACCACCCCCCGCCACCCATACCCTCACCACAGACACATCAGACTATGCCTGGGGTGCACACCTGGACAACAGGTAAAGCCCACAGCAAATCCCATCTGCACATCAACCAAAAAGAGATGATAGCTGTCCAGCACGCCTTGATAGCTTTCAAGCCCCTTCTCTCACCAGGGGCTCTCCTGATCAAAACAGGCAACACCACTGTGATGTGGTATATCAACAATCAGGGAGGGACTAACTCCTACCCTCTATACAGGCTGGCCATGACCCTTTGGCACACAGCCTATGCCATGCGACTCCACCTGTTAGCACAATTCCTACCAGGTTCTCTCAACTCTCTGGCAGACCACTTAAGCAAAAATCTTCTGGACCCACACGAGTGGCAGATCAGCAGAAGAACCTTCACCCTAATAACTCAGAAATGGGGCACCCCGAAGGTCGACCTCTTTTCCTCCCACACCAACCATCAGCTCAGCAAGTTGGCTTGGCAAGTGGATGCCCTGTCCTTCCCCGGGTCAGTCTGTCGGTCTTTGTGTTTCCTCCACTACCTCTCATCTCCAGGGTACTGCTCAAAATAAAGGATGAAAAACCAAGGACAATTCTTATAGCTCCAGACTGGCCTCGCCAGCACTGGTACCCCTTGCTGCTTAGCCTGTCCCCACTGCTACCATGGCATCTCCCTCAGATTCCAAACCTCCCGACCCAGAGGGAAGGGGAATTCATGCATCCCCAATTGCAACTCAGTTTGGCAGCTTTGCTTATTTCCTAACCTGATCAATCTGCCAACCTCAGTAAACCGATTCTAGATGTTAAACATGAGGCCAGATGCCCTAGCACTAGAAAGTGTTATGCTGGCAAATGGAAAAGGTTCTGCACCTGGATTCAGGCTAAGGGAGCCAATACGGCACAGCCGCCCTCCTCATCCTGGATTACTTGACTGACCTGCTACACAGTGCCTTTCTCTTTCCTGTATTAAAATGCATGCCTCTGCTATCTCTGCTCATTTTCCCACTGAGCAGCCCCTTTTCTCACACCCTCTAATCAAACAGTTCCTAAGAGGGGCTAGCAACTTGATTCCACCGAGAAAAGAACCAGCCCCAGCTTGGGGCCTTAACTTTGTGTTGGAAAAGCTCACCCCTCCCCTCCTTCGAACCAGCCTCTTCAGCAGAGCTAAAATTTCTCTCCTGGAAGACAGCTTTCCTTCTGGCCATCACTTCAGCCAGAAGTCTCCAAACTGCAAGCACTCATGGCTGTGGAACCCTTCATCATCTTCCATGCTGACAAGGTATCCCTCTGGACTAATCCACCCTTCATGCCCAAGGGTGGTGTCCAATGTGGCTCTCAACCAATCTATTCATTTGCCTACCTTTTTTCCCTAACCCACAGAACAAGGGGGGAAGGATCCTGCACTCTCTAGATGTGCACAGACAGCTCAGATTCTATCTAGACAGGACTAAGTCCTTCAGAAAGTCTTATCAATTGCTGGTTAGCTTTTCTGCAGGGGCAGAGGGCAAAGTCATCTCCAAACAAACCATTTCCAAATGGATAGCACACTGCATCCATTTCTGCTACAAACAACACTGAAAGCCTCCCTCAAGCGGGGTCAGGATTCGCTCCAGCAGAGCAGCATCCACCTCTGCAGCTTTCCTCAGAGGAGTCCCCACCAGGGACATCCTGGAGGCTGCCATCTGGACATCTGTTTATACCTTTACCAAACATTACCACCTGCCTATCTTCTCCAAATCCAGGGCAGGGTTTGCTGCTGTAGTCTTGCAGGGCATCCTAGCCAGCCCATAGTTTCCTTGACTGCCTCCACCCATTTCCTCAGCTTTGGGAATCAACCCAAATGTGAAGACTGCAACAGTGAAACATGAAGAACATAGTACAGTTGTGTACACTTACCATAAATGTAGATGTTAAGAGTGTATTCGCTGTTGCAGTCCTGGTTTCCTTCCCTCCATCCCCCTTTTCTTTCTTCTCTTTCCTTACAAGGGGCATATTGGTATTTACTTTCTACTGGTGGGATTCTTCCACCGGAACCTGGTTCCTACTTGGGGGCTCCTGACAGGTTAGGGCAAGAAAAACTGATGTAATGGCGTCTGCTGCCTTACTTTATACTACTGACGACCTGATGTCTGTCCTGAAGCGACGGCAACCGGCACAGAGATGCTAAGCCTCTGGTATTTGGGCCGACTGAGAGCTACCCTGGCAGGGATAACCCAAATGTGATGACTACAACAGTGAATACAATCGAACATCTACATTTATGGTAAGCATACACAACTGTACTTTTTCTTGCTTGTATGTCCCTTATGTAGGTACCTTATTTCCTTGGGCTTAGGTCCATATGTCGGACGTACAACACTTGGAAGACTCCGGGCCTTGGTATGCTGGTCAGACATACTGCTATCCTTGACAGGATAAGCCATTTGCAAGGAATACTGCAACAGTGATTAGTAGAACACCTGCTGTTGCAGTAAGTTTTTTTTTCTCAAGTGTACTTTCCCCTTCCAGAAAGTTGGCTGCTGGTGCTGTCACTGAGGAGCTCCCAAGTGGTAGCTTTCTTTGTTAGGATGTTGTGATGGCTGGCTTAAAATACTTTTGAGAGTCTGGCTTGGAGGATTGCCCTCATTGTGGTAAAGACTAATGCTGTTCCTAGAGTCCTGGATGATGTTACTTTGAAGGATCTAGTATTGATGATGGCCTTTACCGTCACTATTCCTTTTGCTTATCTGAGGATGTTGCAGACGATGGTGAGGTGAAGGGTGCAGCAGAGTCGCTACTTGTTTGTGAAATTTCATGTGGTGTCAAAGCCTTATTGTTGGATTTGGAATTGTGGATTATCACCAACATCTCCTTGTGAATCTTCCCAGCCTACAGCAGAACCTGTCACAGATCCTGAATATGGATGCTTCAGTAGTGGGTTGGGAGGCCCACCTTTGGTTCCTGCAGGGTTCATAGAGGTAGGACCCCATATCAGATTACATATAAATTAGCTTGAGTTATAAGCAGTGCTTTCTTGCTGTGAAAGCTCTGCAAGAGTGTCCTCTGATACCTACATAAACAGGGAGACACGTTCATACTCCCTCTGCAAAGATGTGCACTGCCCTTCTGGCAGTGTGGACCATAGGTGGAGGCATCACCCCCTTACAGCTCTCCATATTCTTGAAATTAATGTTCTTATGCACTCTGAATCACTGCAACCGTGCTCTTCTGGAAGTGTGATTTTTAGGAATGATTTCTGATCAGGGTGTTCCAGGACTGGGGCACTCGAGTTCAGCATGGAGAAGGCTGTCCTTCCTCTGTCCTGTGTAGCTAAGCATAAGTGGGAGACGTTGATGGATGCATTCGGACCTCAGTGGCAGGGAATCTCTTTTATGCCTTCCCAATATTCATTCTGACTCTTTGCCCAATTGTATTTCAGAGAAGGATACACTTTGCCATTGGTGGTATGAAAAATGTGGGCTTTCATGATCTGAGATCCTTGGTGGTACACAAGTCTACCGCAGTGCAAGTTAAGTGGCATCTGAATTGTCCTTAAGCAGTGTGTTTATTTAGAGGATATATTCTAGGGCGAAGGTGCCCCTCACACCCCGACTGTGCACAACTAGCAGAGATTTTACCAGAAGATATAGACACGTTGGACTAAGTAGCAGTTTGTCATCTTTACTCCTTTTAAAGAGGAGCTACATTTGCTAAGTAAAACTCTGGGTTTACCAGCCACTGGAAAATGTAGTTGTCTGGGATCATTCCATTGCAGGTGTTGCTTCCATTGCTCATTTGAAAGAGCAGTAAATGCTTCCAATTATAGACCTCTGTGCTGGGACTGCATTGTTAGCTCACCTTCAAGCATGATTGCTTGGACTGTAATATCAGAAGTCTGGCTTCCTTTCATAGTTCAATATTGCAAGATTCGACTTTGACCTCTTTTCTTTTTGCTGTTCCACTAGCTGGGATAGTTTTTAAAATCACTATTGGCTTAATTTTCCTACTGGTTGCTTCCTAAAGAAGGCTTTCAAAGTGAAGTGTAACAGATGAATGCTGACTGTATTCGTTGATCTGTGAGGAAGTCTTCTGCATTGGGTGCTTATTACCTTCCCACTGTCACTTTGTCTGGCCGGCCACTTCATATACTGGTTGTAGAATTATTTTCCTGCTCTGGGAAGTGTTGGATGAAGGATTGTCTGATGTGATCTACCTGGACATGACTGAAGCTCTTGATTCCATGCCACATTCTAGAATAACTTCGTTGTTCAGCATGTATGATTTAAATGACTTATGTTGAGAAAATCGTTGGAACACATTTAGGTTAAGAAGTGATTCACTTTGAGACAGTGAGAGCGATGGTGTTCCTCAAGGGCTGGTACAGGGAGGGATCTTTGCTTTTTGGTATTTTTACTGATGGCTTTCGTACTCATGATACAATCTGAGGTTTAATTTCTCCATGTATTTTGCATTTCTAAAACCATAACCAGAAAGGACCCAATTCCTAAGTCAGTGTATGATTAGGGAAATTAGTATTGTTTCATTCTTTGTTAGCTGAAAGTGCTCTTCTCAGTGTATACAGTGTTCCTAGAATTGCTTTCTTCTATAGTTCATACAGGGTTACATGTACAAGTGACCCATTTTAAGTTCAATGTTTTATGTTAGACCCATTGCTCCTACAATTATTATAACAGTCTTGAGTATGTGTCTTCTGCATGGCTCTCATTTCTGCTTACAAATGTTATGATTTTGAGTCTCTGTGTACGTAAGACACTGTAATCATTGGGTGTAGCAGTTTTCAGTGATGCACTACTTTTGCCTTTGTTCATGGACAAACTAATATCTAGTTTTCTTGCATTTGTTTTTGATCTGTTAGTAACGGTTGCTCCCATGCGATATAAACTTCATCTTTTTCTAATACTTTGTTCATGTTTTCAGTACTTTTTAACTGCTACTATATTGTGTTTGCAAAATCCTGAAAACATACACACACACAGCCTTCTTCATGTCATCTCTCTCTCTTTTAATAGCTTTTTAGTTTACCACTGCTTTTGGAATGATCTTGTTGTCACGTTGGTGCTAAGTAAGCTTTAGTGAAGTGAGTTTTCTGACACTTTGTCCCTTGTCTGGAGACCGACTTGGAGTTTTTAGTTCTGCAATTCAGTTTATTTGGGCTTTGGTCTTAATGTTTTTTGTTTTAGTTTGGATTGTAAAAAAATGACTTCTGTTACATCAGGCTAGCTTGTAGTTGTAAGCTACGCTAACTACTGTGTATGAGTTTGTCTGTTATGATTCATGATTTTTGGTGCTTTTTATGTATTGTAGTTTTCTATTGGTTAAAGTTGTTGAAAAATTGATCTGATGAAGTTCATTTCGTGGATGAAAGCGCTTATGAATTAAAGCGGGGTTTTTTTGGGGACTAAGCCTATTTGAGTTTTTCTTCACTGCCTTGATTGAAAAGGAATTAACATCTGAAGTTTTGGACTTGTTTAGTACTGTTGCTTAATACTGTAACATTTGAGCGTTTTTATTTTTTTGTTTTTCACAAATAACAAGGAAGTGAAGTCAGCCCCCTACTTTAACCCTGGGAACAGCTATCTCCTTGCATTTCTGATGTTTGTGTTTCACTGTTGCAGTCATTACATTTGGGTTATCTGCCTGCAGGTAGCCTTCAGTTGGCCTGATTATCAAATTCTTGAGTCCTGCGTCTGATGCGGTCTCTTCTTCCATGACGGGTGGTCAGGGATATAAAGCATGCAGCCAATGCCATTACATCAGTCTTTCTTGCGGCGCGGTGCCCAAAGCAGATCGCAAGTGCCAGTCGGCTGACTCCTGAAATTTTCATTTTCGAGTTTCAGAACCGAAGTCTTCAAAAGCTGGTACTGCTAGATCCTTTTTCTTGCTCTAAACCAATGTCCATAAAATTTAACAATTGTAGTACTTGTGGGAAGCAAATACCTCATAAAGATTTTCATTTGTACTGCATTCCTTGATTAGGCCCAGACCACAAAGTCCCTTGCTGTCGGATTTGTGCCTTATTCAATCCTCGAACTGTTCGTCTGTTCATTTTTGCATCAAACTATTTCGGTACTCTGTTTAATTATCCGTAAATGGCTTTGGTAAGCCATCCGACTACCGACATTCAGTAAAAACATAAAGGCAGACAGACCGCATAGGTCCAAAGCTGCCGACAAAGCTTCCCTTAAGCTAGTTGCCAGTTCGCCGGTACTCAGTGAGGTGCTTTCGCAGCCCCTGATACCCACTACTTCAGATTCACAGGCCTCTACTGAGACCCATTTGGAGTCCGTTCTGCCGCGAGATGCTTCTTCGACTATGGAACCTGCAAATCTCTCTACCTTGGATGGGTCCGGAGCCGCTGTGCAGGCACCGGCTTCTGAGGGTGTATTCAGGCCTAGTGACTTGCATATCAGCAGACGCTATCTTCTTCAAGGCCTAAATCTTGATCCCGCCTAGAAAACTGACTTCCAAACTGCATGATCAGGCCCATATGCCTAAAAAACAAATAATGGCTGAAAACCTTATTAGTCTAATTAGGGGAAGCCAGCATTCTCCCTCCGAGACCTAGAACTGAATTTCCTTCTGATCAGGATTCTGAAATTTCTGTTTCTTCTGATGACCAGGATTTGCCTTTATCTACCTATGAGGATTCTGATGCAGAGGACTCTGTACCCTCTGCTTCCCCTCCAGAAGATTTTTCTTTTGGTGAAATTTTGCACACTCTTAGGGAGCATTTCCGTTGGGAAAGCCAGGATTACTCTGACTCCAAAAAGAGACTTGGGGAATTCTTACTCCTACCTGAACACAGGCCTTTAACTATCCCTCCTGTACTGGACATTGTAGATGCTGCCTTCTTGGAATCTAGCCTGGCCCCAGACACTTTACCTCTGGCTCCCAGGAAACCTGACAGGTCTTAGAGTACTTGACTCTCAAGTTCCTCTCTAAGAATCCTACTTCGGACCCAGAGACCATTTCATAGGGACCCAAAGGCATTAAGGCTGCTACTGTCAAAAACCCTACCCCCTCTGATAGAGATTCCAGGGCCCTGGACAGATTGGGTAAGAAGGTATACACTTCTGCTACTTGGCCATTAGGGCCTTAAACTGCCGGTTTCATAGGTTAAAGTATCAGCAACATATTATTGGACTACTTAAACAGAAAATGATGTAGATTCCTGACTGTGCTAAAAATAAAGAATTACAGGATTTAATGCATTCTGCTGAGCAAGTTGGTAACATACTTTGCAATGTGGTTTTGACTTTAGAGGCATCTTGCAGGGCTGCTGTCACTGGGTCTGTTCTTAAAAGGCATGCTTGGCTTAAGGAGCAAAATTTGCCAGATCATGTTAAAGCTAAATTACGGGATGCTCCCTTAAACCAAGACCGCCTGTTTGGCAACAAAGCAGAAGTAGTACTTAAAAAGATGGCGGAAAAAGCTAAATCTATGCAAACTGTTAAAGATTTCCTGCAAGTACAGCCTCCCAAATTTAGTAGGCATTGGCCTTCTAAGAATTGGTCCTTTCCTGTCTCTTCCAGGCCTTGTCAGTCCAAACCCAGGCACAGCAGACCATCTAGGCTATAGTCTCAAGGTACTCACAGCCCTAAGCAGTGGGGGGGGGGCTCCCACTTCCAATGCTGGAAGTAGTAAGACACCCCCCCCTATGGTAAACTGTCACAATGACTTAATCTTAAACATTCCAAGCCCTGCTCAACTGTCTGCTCCCTTAGGGGGAAAGAACAAATGGGTTTTAAATATAGTTTCCCAAGGATACAGATTCCACTTCCACGCCTTACCAACCCCAAGCCGTTGGCCAGACCTCCCCCCAAATCAGTGGGCTGAGGCTCAACAGCAGGTTCTCTCTCTTCTAAGTATCAGGGCTATTCAGCCTGTCCCGGCAGAGGAATGGGGACAAGATTTTTACTCAAGACTTTTCCTGGTACCCAGAAAAGACAACTCCTGGCATCCTATCCTGGACCTGTCTATTCTAAACACCTTTTTGGTAATCCCAAAATTCAAAATGCTAACTTCATCAGCTGCTTCCCGTGCTAGGCAAAAATGCCTGGTTGGCAACATTGGACTTAAAGGAAGCTTACCTGCACATCCCAATAAGGGAATCTTGCAGAAAATACCAACGCTTCAGAGCAGGTTACATGCACTATCAGATGTTCTTCGTGTTTCACTGTTGCATTCATTCCATTCGGGGTAATCTGCTTGTAGGTTGCCCTCAGTCGGCCTGATTAACAAAGTCTTGGGTGCTACGTCAGTTGCTGTCCCTTCTTCCATGACATCAGGTCGTCAGGGGTATAAAACATGCAGCCGACGTCATTACATCCATCTTTTTTGCCGTGCGGTGCCCGAATCAGAAGCAGTTCGCAAGTGCCAGTCGGCAGACTCCTGAAATTTTCGTTTTCGAGTTTCAGAACCAGAGTCTTCTACTTAAAGCTAAGTACCCCATTGGGGAAACTTTTTTTTGCTCCTTACCGATGTCAGTAAAAGTTAATTGCATTACTTGTGGAAAGCAAATACCTCATAAAGATTTTCATTCGTACTGTATTCCTTGCCTAGGCCCTGACCACGATGTACCTTGCTGTCGGTTTTGTGCTTTATTTAATCAGTGCACTATCCGTCTGTATATTTTTGCCTCTAAATATTTTGGTTCTTAGTTTAATTATCCAGAAATGTCTGTTAGCCATCCGACTACCGGGATTCTGAAAAAATGCAAAGATAAAGACAGAAACAGGCCGCCGAGGTCCAAAACTGCCGACGACTCTTCTCCTGAGCCAGTCACCATTTTGCTGGTACTCAGTGAGGTGCTTTTGCAGCCCCTGATACCTGCTACTTCTGATTCGCAGGCCTCTACTGAGACCCATTTGGAGTCCGGTATGCTGCGAGATACTTCAACTATGAAACCCCCGGATGTTTCTACATTGGATGGGTCTGGAGCCGCTGTGCAGGCACCGACTTCTGAGGGTGTATTCAGGCTTACAGACTTAAATATTAAATCGACACCTCCTTCATTACTACAGCCTAAATCTCGATCCATGTCTAAAAAAAACGACGCCCAGGCCACATGCTCAGGCCCCTATGCCTAAAAAACAAATGATTAAAATGGCTAAAGATCTAATAACTCTAATCAGGGGTAGTCAACCCCCCTCCCAAGAGGCCCAGGCTGAGCTTGATTATGACTCTTCTGATCAGGATACTGATGTTCTTCGCGTTTCACTGTTGCAGTTATTACATTTGGGGTAATCTGCTGGCAGGTTGCCCTCAGTCGGCCCGATTAACAAAGTCTTGGGTTCTGAGTCGGTTACTGTCCCTTCTTCCATGACGTCAGGTCGTCAGGGATATAAAACATGCAGCCGACGCCATTACATCAGTCTTTCTTGCCGTGCAGTGCCCAAAGCAGAAGCAATTCGCAAGTGCCGGTCGGCCGACTCCTGAAATTTTCGTTTTCGAATTTCAGAACCGAATTCTTCAACTTGAGGCTGGTACCCGCTAGAAACTTTTTCTTGCTCCTTACCGATGTCAGTAAAAGTTAATAATTACATTACTTGTGGAAAGCAAATGCCTCATAAGGATTTTCATCTGTACTGTATTCCTTGCCTTGGCCCTGACCACAACGTACCTTGCTGTCAGTTTTGTGCTTTATTTAATCAGCGCACTATCTGTCGTCAGTACATTTTTGCCTCTAAATATTTCGGTTCTCAGTTTAATTATCCAGAAATGATGTCTGTTAGCCATCCGACTACCGGGATTCCAAAAAAACGCAAAGAAAAAGACAGGCTGTCGAGGTCCAAAACTGCCGACCGCTTCTAACCCAGTCGCCAGTTCGCAGGTACTCAGTGAGGTGCTTTCGCAGCCCCTGATACCCGCTACTTCTGACTCGCAGGCCTCTACTGAGACCCATTCGGAGTCCGGTATGCCACGAGATGATTCACCTATGGAACCTACAGATGTCTCTACCTTGGGTGGGTCCGCAGCCACTGTACAGGCACCGGCTTCTGAGGGTGTATTCAGGCCTACAGACTTGCATATTAAACCAACTCCACCTAAGGCCTAAATCTCGATCTATGTCTAAAAAAACGACGCCCAGGCCACATGTTCAGGCCTGTATGCCTAAAAAACAAATGATTAAAATGGCTGAAGATCTTGTTACTCTAATCGGAGGTAATCAACCCCCCCCCCCCCTTTCTAAGAGGCCTAGGGCTGAGCTTGACTATGTATCTTCTGATCAGGACTTTTTCTTCTGATTCTTCTAACGACCTGGATTTGTCCATCACTACTTATGAGGATGCTGATGCAGAGGATTCCATTTCCTCTGACCCAAACCCCCCCCCCCTGAGGACTTCTCTTTTGGGGAAACTTTACATACCTTAAGGGAGCTTTTCCACTGGGAAAGTTTGGAATTTTCTGAATAAAAAAAAGAGGCTTAGGGATTTCCTCCTCCTACCTCAGCATAGGCCTTTGACTATACCCCCTGTACTAGATATTGTTGATGTGTTTTCGGAATCCAGTATGGCCCCTGATTCCCTGCCTCCGGCTCCTAGTAAACCTGACAGGTACTGCAGGGTTCCTGAGTCACACAAGTTCCTTTTCAAAAATCCTGTTGCGGATCCAGAAACCATTTCTCAGGGGCCCAAGGGCATTAAGGATTCTACTGCTAAAAATCCTACCCCTTCTGATGGAGACTCCAGGGTACTGGATAGATGGGGTAAAAAGGTTTATACTTCTGCAACCTTGGCAATCAGGGCTTTAAACTGCCAATTTCATATGTTAAAATAAAAACAGCATATTATTGGACTGCTTAAACAGAAAGTGATGTTGATTTCTGACTGTGGAAAATAGATTTACAGGATTTATTGCATTCTGCTTAACAAGTTGGAAAACATACTTTGCAATGTGGTTTTGATTCCTTACAGGCCTCTTGCAGGGCTGCTGTGACTGGGTCTGTGCTTAGAAGGTATGCTTGGCTTAAGGAGCAATCTCTGCCTGATCATGTTAAAGAAAAATTGTTGGATGCTCCTTTAAATCAGGACCGCCTGTTTGGCAATAAGGCTGAAGAAGATCTAAAAAAGATGGAAGATAAAGCTAAATCTATGCAAACTGTAAAAGATTTCTTACAAGTGTAACCTCCAATATTTAGTAGGCACTGGCCTACTAAGAATTGGTCCTTTCCAGCTCCTTCCAGATCCTCTCAAGCCAAACCCAGACACACCAAAAGCTCCAAGTTTCAGTCCCAGGGGACTCTCGGGACTAAGTAATGGGGGGCCTCCACCTCCAAATCTGGAAATAACAAGGACCCCCCCCCAATGGTAAACGGTCTCAGTGACTTTCCTTTAAAATTACCAAGCACTTGCCTTTTAGCCTCCCCTTGGGGGGGGGGGGATTGCTCTTCATGCAAAAAACTGGGAACTCGTAACCCAGGACTAATGGGTTCTAACTGTAGTGTCCCAGGGATACAGATTTCATTTCCACACGTTGCCAACACCTAACGGGTGGCCAGACCTGCCCCCAAATCAGTGGGCAGAGGCTCAAAAACAAGTACTTTCCCTCTTAATCATGGGGGCTATTCAGCCGGTACCAGAAGAGGAAAAGGGACAAGGTTTCTATTCCAGGCTTTTCCTGGTACCCAGAAAAGACAAATCATGGCGTCCAAACCTGGACCTGTTTACTCTAAACACCTTTCTGGACATTCCAAAATTCAAGATGCTGACTCTTCACCAGTTACTTCCTATGCTAGGCAAAGATGCCTGGTTGGCAACTCTAGATTTAAAAGAGGCTTACCTGCATATCCCAATCAGGGAATCTTGCAGAAGATACCTCCGCTTCAAAGCAGGCTATTTGCATTATCAATTCTCTGCACTGCCCTTTGGCTTATCTACTGTGCCCAGGGTCTTTACAAAGTGCCTGGCTCCAGTAATTGCATTTTGCAGGAGAAAGAAATATTAAAATATATCCATACCTGGAGTCAATCTCAAGGAATAAGCACAGCAGTGCCCAA
The DNA here is from genome assembly GCF_019279795.1 of Protopterus annectens. Taxonomy (NCBI): domain Eukaryota; kingdom Metazoa; phylum Chordata; order Ceratodontiformes; family Protopteridae; genus Protopterus; species Protopterus annectens. The sequence goes on from NC_056747.1 coordinate 1,278,284,871, forward strand.
TTTACCTCAGATTTTGCAATACTTAACTGAGATGCTTCACAAGGGCCTGTCCTTCTATTCCATAAAAATCCATGCCTCAGCCATTTCAGCTCATTACAACACAGAACCTCCTCTCTTCTTTCATCCTCTGCTAAAGCAGTACCTCAGAGGGGCCAAAAACTTGAGACTACCTAGTAGAGCTCCATCCCCTTCCTGGGACCTTAACTTTGTATTGGAGAAACTCACTCTCCCTCCTTTCGAGCCAGCTGCTACTGCAGATTTAAAATTTCTTTGCTAAAAGGAAGGCTGTTTTTCAGGAATCACCTCAGCTAGAAAGATTTCTGAATTACAGGCCCTTATGGCAGTGGAGCATTTCATCATTTTTCATGCGGACAGAGTGTCACTCAGGACTTAACCCATCCTTCTGCCCCCCAAGGTGGTATCCAGTGTGGCTCTTAATCAGTCCATTAATTTGCCAACTTTCTTTCCCAATCCACAGAACAAGGGGGAGCGGATTCTGCATTCATTGGATGTACACAGACAAATTAGATTTTACTTAAACAGGACAAAATCTCTAAGAAAATCTGAACAACTGCTGGTAGCATTTGCTGCAGGGGCTGAGGGAAAGGCTATTTCAAGGCAAACCATTTCCAAATGGATAAGCCATTGTATTCATTTCTGCTATAAGCACCTTGGAAAATCTATCCCCCAGGGGATCGGATCCCATTCCACCAGGGCTGCATCTACTTCTACAGCCTTTCTCAGAGGTGTTCTACCAGGGATATTCTAGAAGCTGCTACCTGGCGTTCAGTTCATACTTTAACCAAACATCATCATTTACCAATTTTCTCTAAATCCAGAGCTGGCTTTGCCACTGCTGTTTTGCAGGGCCTTATAGCCGGTCCTAATACTGTATAAATCCATCCTCCCAACCATAGCTTTGGGAATCTACTCAAATGTAATGACTGCAGCAGTGAAACATGAAGAATATAGTACAGTTGTGTACACTTACCATAAATGTAGATATTCAACTGTATTCACTGTTGCAGTCTTGGTTACCCTCCCTCCAGCCCCCTGTTTTTTCTCTTACTATGCCTCTACATGTTCTTCGTGTTTCACTGTTGCAGTCATTACACTTGGGTTATCCTGCTGGCAGGCTGTCCTCAGTCGGCCTGAATTCCAAAGTCTAGGTCCGGCGTCTGTTGCTGTCGCCTCTTCCCTGACGTCAGTGCACCAGGGGTATATAAGATGCATCTGGTGCCATTTTCTTCAGTCTTTCTTGCCGCGCGGTGCCCAAAGCAAAGCAGTTCGCAAGTGCCGGTTGGCCGACTCCTGAGATTTTCATGTTCGAATTTAAGATCCGAAGTCTGCATTAAAAGCCAAGTACCCCGTTGGGGAAAACTTTTTTCTTGCTTCAGACCCAAGTCAGAAAAAGCTAATAATTGTATTTCTTGTGGGAAGCAAATACCTCATAAGGATTTTCATTCTTACTGTATTCCTTGCCTAGGCCCTGACCACGACATTGCTTGTCAGTTTTGTGCTAGATTTAACCAGCGCACTATAAAGCGCCGGTATGATTTTGCATTTCACTATTTTGGCAGAAGATTTAATTACACGATGCCGTCTGATAGCCAACCGACTACCGCAATTCACAAACGCAAAGAAAAAGAGAAGGACGGGCATCCGAGGTCTAAAATAGACGAGGCTTCTTCTAAGCCAGTCGCCGGATCTCAGTGAGGCGCTTTCGCAGCCCCTGACGCCCACTACTTTGGACCCGCAAGCCGTTATAGACTCCCACATGGAGTAGCCTAGGCCGCTGGAAGCTCAAGGTATTGGACCTTCCGAAACTATTCCCTCAGATGGATCTGGAGCCGCTGAGCAGGCATCGGCTTCTGAGAGTGTTTTCAGACCTACTCAATTGTACATTAAAGCAACTCCAGCTACAAAGGCAAAGACTAAAGCATCTTTAAAGACAAAGAAACAAGTATAACAGCCTCATGGTCAGTCTTCCATGCCCAAAAAACAGATGCTCAAAATGGCCGAAGACTTAATTACTTTGATCAGGGGTTCCCATCCCCCTCCTGATAAGAGGCCTAGGCAAGAGACAGAATATGAATCTTCAGATCAGGTTTCCATTTCTTCTGATTCCTCTTCTGATCAGGAATACTCTTTTCCTCCCTATGAGGATTCTGATGCTGAAGAATCTATCCCGTCAGCCTCTCTTTTGGGGAAACCTTGCATACCATGAGGGAACATTTCCACTGGGAGAGCCAAGATTATTGTGAATCTAAGAAAAGGCTCAGACTTGCTTTTACTCCCACAACACAGCCCCCTAGCTATTCCGCTTGTGTTAGACATTGTAGATGTATTTTCAGAGTCCAGTCTGACCCCTGACTCCTTACCTCCAGCTCCTGTTATACCGGACAGGTACTACAGGGTGCCCGTCTCTCATAAATTCCTTTTCAAAAACCCTGCTGCTGACCCAGAAACTATTTCTCGGGATCCCAAAGGGGTCAAGGCATCAATTGCAAAAAACCCTACCCCCTCTGACAGGGATTCTAGGGCATTAGACAGATGGGAAAGAAGATTTACACCTCTGCTACCTTGGCTATAAGGGCTTTAAATTGTCAGTTTCATATGCTCAAATATCAGCAATATATTATGTCACTGCTTAAACAGAAAATGTTGATAAATTCTGAAGGTGCAGTAAACAAAGAAATGCAGGATTTATTGCATGCAGCTGAGCAAGTTGGAAAGCATACTTTGCAATGTGGTTTTGATTCTTTGGAGGCCTCCTGCAGGGCCGCTGTCACGGGTTCTGTCATCAGGAGGCATGCTTGGTTAAAGGAACAAAATCTACCAGATCATGTTAAAGCAAAATTATTAGATGCTCCATTACAGCATGATACTTTGTTTGGTGTTAAAGAAAATGGAGGACAAAGCTAAATCTATGCAAACAGTCAAGGATTTCTTGAAGGTACAGCCTCCAAGATTTAGCAGACACTGGCCTACAAAGAATTGGTCCTTTCCAGTGTCAGGCAGACCACAAAGGGGCAGATACAGATGTCCAAGAGGCAGATCCCAGCCCCAAAGTTCATACAGGTCTAAACAATGGGGTGCTTCTACCTCCGAAAGTGGAGAAGACAAATCATAGCCTTACAGGAAACGGTCCCAATGACTTCCCCCTGCCTGCGCCAAGCACTTTTCTGGCAGCACCTTTAGGGGGAAAACTAGCACTTTTTTTCCTCAAAATTGGCACATAATAACCCAGGACAAATGGGTCTTAGACATAGTGTCACAGGGCTACAAGTTTCACTTTCATACCCTGCCAAGGGCAAACGGTTGGCCAGACCTACCAAAAAAACAATGGGCAGAGGCACGAAAACAATTTTCATCCCTCATGGACATGAGGCCATTCAGCAAGTACCACAGCAAGGGCAGGGCCAAGGATTTTATTCAAGGCTGTTCTTGGTACCCAGAAAGGACAATGCCTGGAGACCAATACTGGACCTATCTATTCTAAACACATATCTGGATATAGCAAAATTAAAAATGTTGACACTGCAGCAGCTTCTGCCCATGCTGGGCAAGAAGGCTTGGCTTGTGACTTTAGACCTAAAAGAGGCATACCTGCATGTCCACAATCAGGCAATCTTGCAGAAGATACCTCAGATTCAAGGCTGGTTCAATGCACTACCAATTCTCTGCACTGCCCTTTGGCTTATCTACTGTGCCCAGGGTCTTCACAAAGTGCCTGGCACCAGTAATTGCATTTTGCAGACAAAGAGGAATTCAAATATTTCCCTACTTGGACGACTGCCTTATTCAACCAGAGAGCAAGGATATTCTTCTAAAGCATCTGGCGTTTGTAAAAAGATTACTAATTTGCCTAGGGTACACAGTAAACGAAAAGAAATCAAAACTAGTGCCCTCTCAAGAGATAATATTCCTGGGTGCAAGCTTAAATACAACTGCCCAGATGGCTTATCTCACGCCAGACAAACAAAGGCAACTGACTCATTACTGTCAAATAAATGCAACAAAGACCCAGCTACCTGCAAGAAAAAATCTGCAGGCTTTGGGCTTCATGCCATCCTGCATCCTGCTAATTCCATATGCAAGACTGCATATGAGGAAGCTACAATGATATCTAAAAAGTGTTTGGACTCAACATTGCCACAGCCTGGCAACAATAATTACTCTCATTCCCTGCCTGTAACAAGAGTTTCGATGGTGGGCACTGGCCTGACACCACAACAAGAGACAGCCTTTCACTTTACCCACAGCCAGGCAGACACTAACAACAGATGCATCGGATTATGCCTGGGGGGCACACATGGCGGGAAAATGTATACAGGGCACGTGGCCCACAGACCAAATGCATCTTCATATCAATCAAAAAGAGATGCTAGCTGTACAGAATGCCCTGACAGCCTTCAAAGATCTACCACATCCAGGACAACTATTGCTAAAGACGGACCATACTACAGTCATGTGGTACATAAACAAACAAGGGGGCACACATTCCTACCCCCTCTGCAGGCAAGCCATGACTTTGTGGAGGACAGCACTGACCTATCAAGTACATCTGCAGGCACAATTCCTGCCAGGAAAGAAAAATACTCTGGCAGACGAACTAAGCAGAAACCTCATGGACCCTCATGAGTGGAAACTAGATCCACAAGTCTTCAGGATGATAACAAGGAAATGGGGTTGTCCAAACATAGATCTATTTGCCTCCCCTCACAACTGCCAACTACAGAGATTCTGCACAAGGACTTATCACTCACAAGCATGGAAGGTGGATGCTCTATCATTCAGCTTGAAAACCCTAACAGTTTATGCCTTTCCACCACTGCCTCTCCTCCCCAAGTACTCCTAAAAGTCAGACAAGAGAAGCCAAAAATGATTCTGATTGCCCCAGACTGGCCACACCAGCACTGGTACCCAGTCCTAAAGAGCTTGTTTCAAGGGCCAGCCTAGACTTTACCTCAAATTCCTCGTCTGACCCAACAAAACAGTCATATCCTGCACAGCCAGCTCAGAACCTTAAATTTGTCTGCATGGCGAATAATATAGCCACTCAGAACACACCTCTCTCAAAGCTGTTATGGATGTCATTTTGGAAGCCAGCAGGCCCAGCACCAGGAAATCTTATGCAGAAAAATGGAAGAGATTATGTGCTTGGAACCAGGCACAAGGACTTGAACCACTTGTTCCAAATAATCCTCAGATTTTACAATACTTAACTGAGATGCTGGACAAAGGCCCATCCTTCTCATCAATTAAGGTCCATGCCTCTGCCATTTCAGCTCATTGCAATACGGAACCTCCTATTTTCTCTCATCCACTGCTAAGACAGTTCCTCCAGAGGGGCAAAAAACATAAGACCCCCAAGGAGAGCACAGATACCTACATGGGACCTCAACTTTGTCTTGGAAAAGCTCACACTGCCTCCTTTTGAGCCAGTCAGTACAGCTGAGATAAAATTCTTATGATGGGAAACTGCTCTGCTCCTAGCAATAACTTCAGCAAGAAGAGTCTCAGAGGTACAGGCATTAATGGCAGTGGAACCTTTTATCATTTTTCATCCGGACAGGGTTTCTCTAAGGACAAACCCAACATTTATGCCAAAGGTAGTATCCAGTGTGGCTCTTTACCAAATCATTCATTTGCCAACTTTTTATCCAAATCCCCAGAATAAAAGGGAGAGACTTCTGCACTCTTTGGACATACACAGGCAGCTACGCTTCTGCTTGGACAAAGCAAAAGCTTTCAGAAAATCTGAGCAACTTTTTGTGGCATACACTGCAGGATCACAAGGAAAGGGTATTTCAAAGCAGACTATTTCAAAATGGATAGGACACTGCATTCTTTTCTGCTATGCACAGCATGGCACATCATTGCCTAAGAATATTAGGATACATTCTACCGGGGCAGCAGCCACATCAGCATCCTTTCTCAAAGGAGTACCAACCAAGGAAATTTTGGAGGCTGCAACTTGGAGTTCAGTGCACACTTTTACCAAGCACTATCACTTACCTCTTTACTCTAAATCCAGAGCAGGCTTTGCCACTGCAGTTCTGCAGGGCCTCATAGCCACTCCTAATCCTATTTAGACCCAGCCGCCCAACCTCAGCTTTGGGATTCATCCCAGACTGCAACAGTGAAACACTGAACATAGTACAGTTGTGTACCTACCATAAATGTAGATGTTAGAGTGTGTCCACTGTTGCAGTCCAGGTTACCCTCCCACCATCCCCCTTTCATTGCTGGGACTTGCCTATACTTCGCTAGTCTCTACAACCTATGTAGTGTATTTGCTTGTAGATGAAGGTAATGTTTGTTAGTGCATGCATTTTTATTTGCAAAATTTTTAGCCTACCCTTTTGGGGGCACCTGACATCTAGGGCAAGAAAAACTGAAGAAAATGGCGTCTGCTGCATCTTTTATACCCCTGGCGCACTGATGTCATAGAAGAGGCAACAGCAACCGACGCCGGACCAAGACTTTGGAATTCAGGCCGACTGTGGATAGCCTGCCAGCAGGATAACCCAAGTGTAATGACTGCAACAGTGAATACACTCGAACATCTACATTTATGGTAGGTACACAACTGTACTTTCCTGGAGCCAGACACAGGGAAGGGCACAACAGTGCCCAGCTTACCGCATATTCTTCAATACTTAACAGAGATGCTCCTCAAGGGCCTTTCCTTCTCATCTATTAAAATTCATGCCTCAGCCATTTCAGCACATTATAATACTGAGCGACCCCTCTTCTCTCGCCCCCTGCTGAAGTAATTCCTCAGAGGGGCCAAAAATTCAAGACCACCCAGGAGAGCCCCTACTCCAGCCTGGGACCTTAACTTTGTATTGGAAAAGCTCACTCTACCTCCTTTTGAGCCAGCTGCAACTGCAGAGTTGAAATTCCTTTCTTGGAAAACAGCCTTCGTTCTAGCCATCACTTCAGCAAGAAGAGCGTCTGTATTACAGGCCCTCATGGCAGTGGAACCCTTCCATCATCTTCCATGCAGACAGGGTGTCCCTCAGGACCAATCCTTCCTTTATGCCCAAGGTGGTATCCAGTACAGCCCTTCATCAGTCCATTCATTTTCCAACCTTCTTTTCTAATCCACAGAACAAAGAACGAATACTGCACTCTTTGGACATGCACAGACAACTTGGATTTTATTTGGACAGAACTAAGCCTCTCAGGAAAACTGAACAGCTGCTAGTTGCCTTTGCTGCAGGGGCAGAGGGGAAGGCCATTTCAAAGCAAACCATTTCTAAGTGGTAGGCTATTGCATTCATTTCTGCTATAAGTACCATGGCAAACCTACCCCACAGGGGATAAGATCACATTCCACCAGGGCTGCATCTACTTCAACAGCCTTTCTCAGAGGCGTTCCTACCATGGACATCTTCGAAGCTGCTACCTGGAGCTCTACCTTCCCCAAGCATTACCACTTGCCTATTTTTTCTAAATCCAGAGCTAATTTTGCCACTGCAGTCTTGCAGGGCTTAATAGCTGGTCCTAATGCTCTCGAACTGCCTCCTCCCTGCCTTAGCTTTGGGAATCTACCCAAATGTAATGACTGCAGCATTGAAACACTAAGAACATAGTACAGTTGTGTACACCTACCATAAATGTAGATGTTAGAGTGTATTCACTGTTGCAGTCCTGGTTACCCTCCCTCCAGCCCCCTGACTTCTATTGGCTATACCTTTCTGCTTGTTTACTGTATTTAAGCTTTCTGGTGTATTTGCTTTTTGTTGGAAGTGTAAGCTTATATATAATTGCTTCCCTTTGTGGGGGCACCTGACATCTGGGGCAAGAAAAACTGATGTAATGGCGTCGGCTGCATGCTTTATACCCAGACTACCTGACGTCATGGAAGAAGAGAGCATCAGAGGCAGGACCCCAAGACTTTGATAATCAGGCCGGCTGAGGGCTACCTTTCCTGGTTTCAGTGCAGCCGTCTTACCACATTATTGTCCCTTTCAGTGTATGTGCCCTTATGAGTGCATCACTCCCAGCAACAAGATGTGCAGCTGTTCCCAGTTTTGTAAAAAAAAAAAAAAAAAAAAAAAAAAAAAAAAGCATTTGTTTGTTTCTACCTTTTCAATGGATTTTGTAAACCAATGTGTACTTTGTCCATTGTCCCGGGGTCAGCATTATTAGCCTTTCATCTTTTCGTTTAGTTTCACTTATCCTTAATCATTCTTGTCAGATCTTGCTCAACAAGAAGTTGTTCCAGAAGATCTCTGTACCTGCCACTGTATTTGTAGATTTTTCTATTTTTTTCCCTTCTCATCGTATCCTTTTCTTCTACACTTTTGCATTTTGACACATTTTCTGGCTGTTATTTTTGCTCACTTCTGGTTTGATTTCCATTTCCACTTTATTCCGAAATGCTTCCATTAAACTAAGCAAACATGCCATCTGAGACTACTACTTCCAATATTTTAAAACTTTCACTATGTTTGAATCTGATGAGGTCAGCAGGTTTGCATGTATTCCTACAGTTGCAGGTCTGCAGATGTAGGCAATTTTGAGGAGACCTATACCTCCTTCAGAGTGAGTAATATATAGTCTTGGTATACATTCACTTTTATACATCCTTTGATGGTCATGAAATTTTTTTCTTATTTTCATGTCCATTTGATTCAATACTTTTGAGGCAAGTCAGTCACCCCAAAACTTTAAGTTAAAACAGGAAGAGCAAATTGATTTATAGCTTGGACTTGATTCCTAGATGTCAAGGCAGTTTTCAGTTTGCCTTCTGAAGTCTAACTTTGCTTTATTCTCATTTGTTGCTTTGCCAGTCCTTCATCTCTTCCCTCCCTACTCAAGTTCCTTTATATCACGTTCCCGTCCCAGGTTGTTGATTTTTTTGTTTTTGGTTTTTTGTGCTTCAGCTTTCATTTTTAAATGTTGTTTTTGTACATTTATCAAGTACCAATATCCTTAGGTCTAAAAAAGTTGTACCTATTTGTATTGTGCTTTCATTTCCTCATCTGATGAACTATACAATTGTAAGACATCCACAAAAAGATTAGAATAGCCTTTAAACAAGGTTTGGTGTCTGGGAGCCAAACTGTAACTGTAGCCTAATCTGTTAAGCAAGTGTTTTAGTGGGTTAAGGGCAAGACACAAGCGGTGACATAATCATCCTGGAATATCGCCCTTTGAATTGTTATCCCTGGGATGATTTGCCTTTTGTGATTGCTCAGCTGTATAGTGGTTTGCCACTGTTCCACACTCCCTGCATTGTAATTGATCAGGGTAGGGTTCATCTTGTACATCTGTAACCTTTATATTATTCTTGACTGTAGTGTGCTGTCCAATGCTTTTCTTTAATATAGCCATGCCATGTTTGTTTGTCATTTGTTAACCAGGTTAGTCTAATTGAGCCCAGTGGCCTGTTTTCAGTGGAGACCCTAGGAGAAAAGCTCCAACTTACAGTACAATCATCATCATCTTCTTTCGGCTGTTCCCATTAGGGGTCGCCACAGCAGATCACCTGATGTTCATCGTGCATACAGCTGCAGTAATCACAGATGGGTTTTCAGCCGTCAGGCGGTCCCTCGGTCGGCCGAATTCCAAAGTCTTGGTCCGGCATCGGTTGTCGTCGCTTACTCCTCTGACATCAGTAAGGCCAGAGTATATAAGACACAGCCGACGCCATGCTCTTCAGTCTTTTTTGCCGCGCGGTGCCAGAAGCAGAAGCAGTTCGCAAGTGCCGGTCGGCCAGCTCCTGAATCACGAAAAAATTGGAACCGAAGTCTTCTTTAAAGCTAAGTACCCCGTTGGGGAAACTTTTCTTGCCTCAGACCGATGTCAGAAAAAGTTAATAATTGTATTTCTTGTGGGAAGCAAATACCGCATAAGGATTTCCATTCCCGTTGCATACCTTGTTTGGGCCCAGACCACGACGTCTCGGGCTGTCGCTTTGCTACCTTCAATAAACGCACTATCAAGCGTCTGGCAGAGTTCGCCCAACACTCCTTTGGTAAAGCTTTTGATTATAAGATGTCGTCGGACACTCCGACTACTGTTTTGTCCAAAAACGCAAGAAAAGGACCGACACCACGCCAAAACAGGCAACAGGTGGTCGGGTTCTCAGCGAGACGCCTTTGCAGTCCCTGACTACCGACGACACTCCTTTGGCGGTGTTCTCTGTACCCGAGACCGCTGGGTCCTCGGCTTTTTCCCAGACTACAACCGAAGCCCCTGCTAATGTCGAGCCTACTAATGTGGACAGGTCCACCTCCACCCATGGTGTATTTAGGCCCTCATCTTCTTTTTCAATAAAGGCTTTTACTAAATCCAAAGCAGCCAGGCATCCCACGAGGCCTGTTGCACAGGGCCCCTCTCCTGGACCCATGCCTAAGAAACAGATGCTTAAAATGGCTGAGGATTTAATTACTCTTATCAGAGGTTCTCAGCCCCTCCTGACAAGAGACCCAGAGTGGAGGAAGATCCCTCTTCTGATCAGGGATCCATTTTATCAGAACATTCTGATGCAGAGGAACACTCTTACTCCCCTTTTGAGGATTCGGATGCAGAACAGTCCATTCCTTCTGTATCCCCTCCTGAGGATTTTCTTTTGGGGAAACCTTGCACACTTTGAGGGAACACTTCCATTGGGAAGGCCAAGACTTTTCAGATTCCAAGAAAAGACTTAGGGAATTTCTTTGGTTACCTCAGCACAGACCTCTGGCTATACCCCTGTTTTGGATGTACTGGATGATGTCTATTTGGAGGCTTGCCTTAACCCGGATTCTCTGCCTCCTGCACCAGTAAAACCTGATAGGTATTACAGAGTACCCAGCTCTCACCAATTTCTCTACAAAGGCCATAATGCTGACCCTGAAACCATTTCACAAGGCCCCAAGGGATTAAAGGCCTCCACTGCCAAGAATCCACTCCCTGCAGAAAGGGAATTCAGATCTCTGGAAAGGTGGGGTAAAAAGGTATATACCTCGGCCACCCTAGCCATGAGGGCCTTATACTGTCAGTTTCATATGATTAAATATCAACAGTACCTGTTATCACAATTAAGGAACAAAATGTCTCAACCTGAACAACCAGATTTAAAAGAGTTACAGGATATGATGCACAGTGCGGAGCAAGTGGGTAAACACACCTTACAATGTGGTTATGATGCCCTAGAGGCTTCCAGTAGAGCGGCTGCCACAGGATCAGTCATTCAGGCATGCCTGGCTTAGGGAACAAAATTTACCTGATCATGTGAAAGCTAAACTTCTTGATGCTCCTTTACAAAAGGATGTACTATTTGGTACTAATGCTGAGGACATACTACGGAAAATGGAAGAAAAAGCCAAATCTATGCAAACTGTCAAGGCTTTCTTACAGGTCCAACCACCACGCTTTAGCAGAAATTGGCCTTCAAAAAAACTGGTCCTTTCCAGCCACTGACGAGCCCCAAAGAGGTAGATACAGGCGCACAAGGGGCAGAGGGCAATCACAAGGATCATATAGAGGCAGACAATGGCAATCTCCAGCACCAAGAGGTGGTGAAGACAGTGCACAACAATACAGGAAGCAAACCCAATGACTCCCTCATTTCCATGCCAAGCAAGTCTCAGCTGACAGCACCTTTGGGAGGGAAACTAGCATTATTTGCAAGCAATTGGCATATTGTCACAACAGACAAATGGATACTGGACATTATAAACAGAGGCTACAAATTTCAATTTCACACTCTTCCAAAAATGAGAGGCATGCCAAACCTGCCACAAAATCAAAGGGCAGAGGCACAACTGCAAATTTCAAAGCTCCTAAACATGAGAGCTATACAAAAGGTACCTACACACCAACAAGGTCAAGATTTTCATTCAAGACTTTTTCTGGTACCAAGAAAAGGAACCGACTGGAGACCCATTTTGGACTTATCCATCCTAAACACATTCCTACTCGTGCCAAAATCCAAGATGCTCACATTACAGCAACTTCTTCCCATGCTAGGCAAGGAGTTTTGGCTGGTAACATTGGACCTCAAGGAGGCAAACCTGCATGTCCCAATCAGACAAAGCTGCAGAAGATACCTCAGATTTCTTGCAGGTTCAATCCACTATCAGTTCTCTGCATTGCCCTTTGGCTTATCTACTGCGCCCAGAGTATTCACAAAGTGCCTGGCATCAGTGATTGCCTACTGCAGACTTCAAGGGATACAAATTTACCCTTATCTGGACGACTGCCTGATCCAAGCGGACAGCAAACCCATACTACTGAAACATCTGGCATATGTGACACGGTTACTGCTTTCTCTGGGATATACCATCAACAAGGAGAAATCAAGACTAACACCATCTCAGAAAATAACCTTCCTGGGTGCCAACTTGGACACAAACACCCAGATGGCATATCTTACGCCAGAAAAACAAGGGCAACTATCTCAATACTTCAAAACACTAGCAAAAAGTACCAGGCTTACTGCAAGGAAAATCCTGCAGGCTCTGGGATTCATGGCATCTTGCATTCTTCTAATCCCATGTGCAAAGCTGCATATGAGGAAACTTCAATGGTACCTAAAAAATCTATGATATCAACACAGTCACAGTTTGGAAGCAATTATACCAATAATTCCATGTTTGCAAAAGGAATTTCTATGGTGGGCCCAAGCATGTCAAGTAAACACAGGCCTTCCATTCTGCAAGCCTCAAGCAAAACAAGTCATAACCACAGACGCCTCAGATTATGCCTGGGGGGCGCACATGAAGGACAGGTGCATTCAGGGCAGATGGTCCCAAAAGGAAAAGCACCTTCACATCAATCAAAAAGAAATGCTAGCAGTAATAAATGCAATTACAGCTTTCAAGGACTTCCTGCATCCAGGACAATTACTGATAAGAACAGACAACACCACAGTAATGTGGTACATAAACAAACAAGGAGGAACACATTCATACCCCTTGTGCAAACTAGCCATGACTCTTTGGAACTTGGCTCTGGAAAGACAAATCGAACTTCAAGCACAAGTACTTGCCAGGACTGGAAAACACACTGGCAGACACTCTAAGCAGAAATATGACAGATCCACACGAATGGAAGTTACATCCTCAGGTGTTTACAGAGATAATCCAAGCGTGGGGGAGGCCAGACATAGATCTTTTTGCCTCCCACAGGAACCATCAACTGAAAAAGTTTTGTTCAAGGACCTTTCATCCAAAGGCCTGGAAAGTGGACGCCCTTTCATTCAGTTGGACAGCATGGACAGTTTATGCATTCCCACCTCTGCCCCTTCTGCCCAAGGTGCTTTTGAAAACAAGAACAAACAAACCGAGGATGATACTGACTGCTCCAGATTGGCCAAGGCAACACTGCTGTCCACTCCTGAGGAGCCTAACACATACTCCTCCCTGGTCCCTGCCTCTAATGCCTCTCCTACTGACTCAGAACAGCTACAAAACTCTTCACAGTCAGCTGAAAACACTCAACCTCGCTGCATGGAAAATTCCTTGACACCACAACAGTCCCTACTCTCCAAGGAGGTGCAGATGTCATTTTGGAGGCCAGAAGACCATCTACTAGAAAAGCTTACTCCGCAAAATGGAAGCGGTTTTGCTGTTAGAATGAGAAAAGAGGCCAGGACCCTAGAAAATTGAATTTGCCTCAGGTTTTACAGTACCTAGCTGAACTGCTGAACAGCGGACTTTCATTTTCTTCCATAAAAATCCATGCCTCAGCCATTTCTGCAAAATTCAACACGGATCCTCCTTTATTCTCTCACCCACTCTTACGACAGTTCCTCAGAGGGGCTAAGAATATAAGACCTCCAAGGAAGCAACCAATACCAGCCTGGGACCTTAATTACATACTAGAAAAATTAACATTGCCTCCCTTTGAACCTGCTGCCTCAACAGATCTGCAACATTTGTCCTGGAAAACAGCTTTCCTTCTGGCCATCACTTCAGCTCGTAGGGTTTCTGAACTACAGGCCCTCATGGCGGTGCAGCCCTTCCTCATCTTCCATCAGGACAGGGTTTCCCTTCGTACCAATTCATCTTTTATGCCAAAAGTGGTATCCAGGGTAGCCTTAAATCAAGCCATACACCTACCTACCTTTTATCCTAACCCTCAAAACAAAGGGGAGAGGCTGCTTCACACTTTAGACATCCATAGGCAGCTACGTTATTATTTGGACAGAACAAAGTCCTTCAGGAAATCAGAACAACTTTTTGTGTCCTATGTCGTAGGGGCTCAAGGGAAACCAGTTACCAAACAGACCATTTCCAAGTGGATTGGCCACTGCATGCGGTTTTGTTATTCCTATCATGGGAAATCTGTCCCTACTGGTATCAGATCTCACTCCACCAGGGCCACAGCCACCTCTACAGCCTTCCTCAGAGGTTCCTACTAAGGATATTTTGGAGGCAGCCACTTGGAGTTCTGTACATACCTTCACAAAACACTACCACCTACCCTTATATTCCAGAACAAGAGCAGGCTTTGCCACTGCTGTTTTGCAGGGCATTCTGGCTCAACCCAGTTCCTCATAGTACCTACCACCCTATGCATAGCTTTGGGACTCTACCCATCTGTGATTACTGCAGCTGTATGCACAATGAACATAGTACAGTTTTGTACCTACCATAAATGTAGATGTTCGAGTGCTAATACAGCTACAGTACAGGTTTCCCTCCCTCCTTCCCCACTTGGTAAAGGCATGGGGCCTAACAACCTCTTCATACCACCTGACTGGGTTATCCTGCTATGTTTTATTTGCTTGCTTACACTGATTTTGCATTACATTGCATTGCTTGCATATGTAGATAAGCCTTATTTATGTATTGCCTTCCTTTTGTGGGCACCTGACATCTGGGGCAAGAAAGACTGAAGAGCATGGCGTTGGCTGTGTCTTATATACTCTGGCCTTACTGACGTCAGAGGAGTAAGCGACGACAACTGACGCCAGACCAAGACTTTGGAATTCGGCCGACCGAGGGACCGCCTGACTGCTGAAAACCCATATGTGATTACTGCAGCTGTATTAGCACTCGAACATCTACATTTATGGTAGGTACAAAACTGTACTTTTCCATTTCTTCCTGTCCTCTGCATCTTGCTTTGTCACACCAACCACCTGCATGTCCTCTCTCACCACATCCATAAACCTTATCTTAGACCTTCCTCTTTTCCTGTTACCTGGTAGCTTCATCCTTAGCATTTTTTTCCCAATATACTCAGCATCCATCCTCAGCACATGTCCAAACCAATGTAATCGTGCCTCTCTGGCTTTGTCTCTAAACCTTCCAACCTGTGCTGACCCCCTAATATACTTATTCCTAATCCTGTCCACCCTCGTCACACCCAGTGCAAATCTTAACATCTTTAATTCTGCCACATCAAGCTCAAACTCCTGCCTTTTTGTCAATGCCACTGTCTCCAACCCATATAACATAGTTGGTCTCACTACCCTCTTGTAGACCTTCCCTTTCACTTTTACAGGTACTCGTCTGTCACAAATCACTCCTGACACTCTTCTCCACCCTGCCTGTACTTTCTTCTTCACCTCTCTTTCACACTCACCGTTACTCTGAACTATTGACCCCAAGTATTTAAACTCATCCACCTTCGCCACCTCTACTCCCTGCATCCTCACCATTCCTCTATCCTCAGTCTCATTCACACACATATATTCTGTCTTAGTCCTGCTAACCTTCATTCCTCTTCTCTCTAGTGCATCTCTCCAGGGTCTCCTCCACCTGTTCCCTACTCTCACTACAGATCACAATGTCATCTGCAAACATCATAGTCAAAGGAGACTCCTGTCTGATCTCATCTGTCAACCTGTCCATCACCATTGCAAATAATACTTGCTGCTCGCAGATGGTCAGTTAATAGAAACATTTGACTTTTGTAAATTATTGCTATATGTAGAATTAATATTTATTATAAAATCTATATAATATGAATCACTCGCATATTATATATATATGTATATATATGTGTGTGTGTGTGTATATATATATATATATATATATATATATATATATGTGTATATATATATATATGTGATATATATATATATATATATATATATATATATTTTATATATATATATATATGTAGATATATATATATATATATATATATATATATATATATATATATATATATATATATATATATATAGTCAGTTCTGTAAGTAGTTATACATTTTTTATATATTTTTTGTTTTGTTTTATTATTTTATTGAATGGATTGATTCTATAATACTCATTTATTAATTTATTTGGGAGTATTATAGGTTACATGTATTTATTATGTATTATGATGCATTTGTGAAGGGGAAGATCATTGTATATTTATTTTTTTATTTATTTCTAAATATATTTTTATATAAAAAGATTTTATCGACAACAGACATATGATTATAAAGTTAATCATGTTATTTGGCTAACTTTTAGATAGCTTTGTTGGCTTCACTTCAGTGAATTTAATATAGTTTCACACTGAAGTGATGTAGTAAGGAATATTCAATGGATAAATGTATCACAGTGGGTTAACCTTGTTTAATTAGTTAAATGTTTTTAATTGAATTAAATGGAGTGTATATATTATTTGAAATCGAATTAGTTTGATGAAATCTGAAGAAGCGTGCACTGGCAGCACATGAAAGCTCTCATTTTATGTACTTGGAATAAATTTCGTTTATGCTTCATTTCGTGGTGGTCCTTTCCTGTTACTCAGCTTTTTATCTCTGGAGTTGGACCTTTGGACGGCAGCGGAACCTCTATTAACAACCATTGCAAATAAGAAAGGGCTGAGAGCTGATCCTCGATGTAACCCCACCTCCACCTTAAACGCATCCGTCACTCCCACCGCAGACCTCACAGCTGTCATACTACCCTCGTACATATCCTGTACCACTCTTATATACTTTTCTGACACTCCTAACTGGCACCCTGTCCTATGCTTTCTCTAAGTCTACAAAACACAATGCAACTCCTTTTGACCTTCTCTGTACTTCTCCATCAACACTCTCAGAGCAAACATAGCATCTGTAGTGCTCTTTCCTGGCATGAAACCATACTGCTGATCACTAATCATCACCTCCCTTCTTAACCTAACTTCCACTACTCTTTCCCATAACTTCATGCTGTGACTGATCAGTTTAATCCCTCTGTAGCTACTACAGCTCTGCACATCACCCTTAGTACAATAAGATACAAATTGTGAAACTTTACAAAAGAATGGTATAAATTACAGGAAATACAAATTTTGGACAAAGTTGAATGTAAAATAAAAATGCACAGGCTTATAAAAACATTCAGTAGTAATTACAGGCAAAACAACAAGTGAGCATTTACATTTGAGGTTACACATGAGAATTAGCTTGGAATTATGTAAGAAGTTGTATGCAGGTCAGAGACGCATACTAGTGTTACTGCTGTCATTCAGAGAACAAGAAATAAAAGTAAGAAGTGGATTGAGAGTCGTACGTTTCAGAAAGAAGTAGCAGTATGAGAGATAGCAAGCAGGTAAAAGCGCTGGGAGTGGGGGTGGGTTAGGTAGGATCTTGGCACTGGCAGGTGCTAGCGTTTAGGACAAAAGTTTTGAGTTTGGATTTAGAGAGATTTGTGCGAGTAATGGATCAGATGTTATGGGGGAGCTTGTTCCAGACCTGGGACACACTGTTTCTGTAAAGAAGTTTGACAATATTTTTCTTGGGTTTGTAGGCATCAAGCTGGTGCTGGTCTGAGCTGCAGAAAGTACGGGGGGGGTGTAAAGGGATATTGGGGAGAAGAGAGGGACAGGCTAGGGGTTTAGAAAGTAGTGTGTGTGAGTTGCACCTGGGAGAGGAGGAGGAGTTGAGGGAAATCTAGCCAATGAAGTTGTTTTAAGGCAAGGCAGTAATGTGATTTGTAAGGTTGGTTACTTGCAAATTTTGCAACACTGGTATATTTAGATTAATCCCCTTTTTACAGCGCTCTATTATGACTTTATTTGGCAACAAATTGTACTTTACTCCATTTGATTTTCTCTTTTTTTTTTTTTTGTTCTATTACATAATTGTTTTTTTTTCCCCCCTAAAAGATTCTAAACTCTGCATCAATTCAGTATGTAATTTATATATTGTTGGAAGGCAGGTTAAGTACATGAATGCTATTAGGTCACCTCAGACCACTGATACCTACCTCAAAAATCACAGTTTTGTATATATTGCATCCTGTACCTGTCATCAGTTGTGACTTCTGTCTTAATTCTTCCTTACAGTATTGTACATTGTATGTTATGTTTTGTTTTTCTGCTTACTTTGATATTCAGAATCTTTGTTTTACTTGCCTAATTGGACACACAAAGCGGCCTCTTAAAATTGTAATTTGTATTGTTGTAAATGGTATTTGTAATCTGTATGGAGACATTTTCTCCTCGGACCTCAACTGAAAATGGACCTGTATCCAGTCAGACTTTCCTGGTTAACAAATGTTAAATAAATAAATTTGTGTATAGTTTTTAGACTGACGTGCAGGTTCACTGTCAAGGAGGAGTGTTGCTTTTCCTGTTAACTCGTCTGCTGTCTGCTCAGGATGCACACAAGTATTTGTTGCTCAAGACTAAATTTTCTTGTTTGTAAAGATGTTAATGCCTTTAACCAGAAGGTGGATGCTGCATTTGGGTCTGGAGTTTTCATTTAAGAGCCTTTGTTAATTTTTCAGGTTTTCTGGCTGTTACTTCATCCCCTTTGATAGTTTTTCTGGCTGTTGCTTCATCCCCTTTGATAGTTGTTCTGGCTGTTGCTTCACCCCCTTTGATAGTTGTTCTGGCTGTTGCTTCACCCCCTTTGATAGTTGTTCTGGCTGTTGCTTCACCCCCTTTGATAGTTGTTCTGGCTGTTGCTTCACCCCCTTTGATAGTTGTTCTGGCTGTTGCTTCACCCCTTTGATAGTTGTTCTGGCTGTTGCTTCATCCCCTTTGATAGTTGTTCTGGCTGTTGCTTCACCCCCTTTGATAGTTGTTCTGGCTGTTGCTTCACCCCCTTTGATAGTTGTTCTGGCTGTTGCTTCACCCCCTTTGATAGTTGTTCTGGCTGTTGCTTCACCCCCTTTGATAGTTGTTCTGGCTGTTGCTTCACCCCCTTTGATAGTTGTTCTGGCTGTTGCTTCACCCCCTTTGATAGTTGTTCTGGCTGTTGCTTCACCCCCTTTGATAGTTGTTCTGGCTGTTGCTTCACCCCCTTTGATAGTATGTATACATTAGAGTTCTTACTACTTTCTTCTTCTCCATTTGACGTCTTTCTGTTCAACAAACAGGATATTCAGAAATTATTCTCCAAAATATACCCACTTTCTTTTTTATGGTCTTATTTCTGTTTCTTTTGCTTTGTTCTTCATTTCTCTATAAAACCTGCTTACCTTCTAAGTTTTTTCTGCTTGTGCTCATATTTTAGTTTGTTATTGGAAGTAGTATACGCTAAATTCTGGTCTGTTTTGATGCTGTGCATTGCTTTTACCACATTTATCTTTCTAAGTATTTTGATTATCTGTACACTTCTGTTTCTTTTAACAGTAATGCTTCTTGTCTGAACTGCTTTTTAGTTTTTCTGTTCAATGCTTCCGTGGTGGCTTTCTGCTTGTTCTCGTCTTTCTTTTGTTACTGTACTTTTTTGTAGTAACACTTGTTCGTTCAGCTGCACAGTAATATATCGTGCTTGTTTCTGTTGTTACATGAATGTCTCTTAATAGTCCTAATTACTGTGTTCATCTATTTTACCAATCTTCTAACATTTTGGATCTTATTTACTTTCTGTGATCTATTTCTTCAGTCTTAATATGTCTGTCCATCGCTATTAAATCAAGCAAGTCTTCCCTTAGACCATCTCATTCTGGACTTGAGCATCTACTTTGCTCTTTGCTTCCTGAGAGTATTCTATAGAAAGTTCCAGATCGTCATCCTGTGGTGTCTCTTCTTTAGATACACCCTGCTTCTTCTACTATTAATACATATGGGGACCCATTGGCTTATCACTCTACAACACACTGTTTCCTGATCCTTTCTGTGATGTGCAACTTCAACTGGCCTTTTGCACTGATCTCCTACAGAAGGCTCTGGAGTGTCACTATGTGTCAAGACTATCTTCAGATGCTTCTTGTTCCACCAGCGGCTCCTTTATTTGGAGAACCATCATTTGGTCATGTTGTGACACTACCTTTGTTGGTGTCCCCACACTAAACCCTTCACTTCACTTATTAGATAATCCTTGACTTCAGTTTCTATTTGCTTAACTTCTACCTCTTTTCTAGTTTCCCCCCTTTGTGGTCTTAATTTTTTGTATTGTGAAATGTTCTATATCCAGGTACCTTTGCCTGTATTTCTCTTCAAATGTCTTTAGAGATGCACATTTTGTTTTGATAAGTTTGTCTTTCTCCAGTGTGTATATATAGCACCATGTCAGGTGTCTTTTCTGTGCCTATGTTTCTTTTTTATACCTTTCAAAAAGCACTGTTTTTAATTCTTTACACTGATGCTTCCTTTTGCCAGGCAGCCCAGTGCTTTATTTCTGTGTTTGTGTTGATCTGTTCTATTAAGGAACATGTTTTGTAGCTTTGATAGTTTTTGTTGTGCAAGTACTTATCTTTCCTCCATTTTCACTCTGTCTTTCTGAATATCCTCTATCTGGAAATTCTGGGCTGCTTGCATAATAGTAACAGTACATAACTTTTGCCTATCCTAAGTAATCCACTTTTCTATTTCCTTCCCTCATTTGTCCTGTCAGCCTTTGTGGACAACTACTTGCTCAACTACTTCCTTCTACCATTGGGGGGGGGGGGGTCATCCTTCCCCTGAGCCTGGCCTTACCCTGTGGTAGGAATGTTTCCATGTCCTGAGGATTCTACACTGCCTTTTTTCCAGTCCTGGCACCAGTGTGTACACCAGTATTGGGCACTTATTTATACTGGGACCTGTGCTCCCAGCCATCTTTTAATTTTCAATGCTGTGACTGACTGTTATTGCACTTGATATTCATACTGTTCAATCTGAAGATATGGAGCAGAGTTTTTTATACTGGGTACTTAATGGCAAGCTATTTGAAGGAGTTTCTAGGCTTTGATTTTAAGTTAATATTATACAAATTGGGCAAGTATATATTTAGATATCCGTGCATGCTCTTCATTTCCTTTGTTACAGTTTGTGCCTGCTTGGGCCGTGGCAGTTGAACTGAATGGTTCAGGGGGAGAATTGTACCAATGCATAGAGTGGCAGGAGACCATTGCTTGCACACATGGAAACAATATATTGACAATTTGGTAGTAGCAGAAGAGGCAGTCCAAGTTTGTTATCCATTTCAGAAGGGTTTCCTTGCAAGTAATCTTATGTGTCTGGTGCATATGTATTATTAGAGGGTGAAATGCCTGGATCCAATGCAAGAGGTGTTGTAAATTAATACAAACGCGAACAAAGATCAATATATATTTCAGAGCTTCACTTTTGTTTTGAAAACCTACTACTTTCTTTTTCCTGTTAATTTGTTTAAATCATTACCTCATTTATCTGTACTTGATGATTTAATTATAGTTGGAAATGTCCAGCTAGGAAGGGTCATGTTCAGTGGAATCCCACAGGGAGAAGCCTCGAGACAGTACAGGCATATAAGTGTGTGTGTCTACATACCTGCAATTATTTTCACGCTTGGTATAGAGAAAGAAACTGTATAAGCAAATATTATTAAGAGTGGTGTAGGAAGATGTATCCATCATGTTACATACACATGTCAAGTCGTAATTCATTTCCAATGTTTTTGTATATCCAGTATGTTACATGCACGTCAAGTCATAATTCAGTTCGTGTGCATGTATCCAACATGTTTACATACACATTTCGAGGCATAATTCAATTCCAATGTGTATATTTTTGTGTATAAGTAAAGCATGTGAATTGAGTAGTAATTAGGAGATAACTTTTAAAATTTTAACATTTGTCAGGAAATTCAAAAGAAAATGAAGGGAAGGCACTGAGATATGAGAACTGATCCCATAATTACATAAGCTAGACCAGCATGCTTTTGTCAGTGTTTCTTGGATAGTTGGTTGCATCAGAGTAACAGTTCCATCATGTTTGTAATTTTATTATTTTCTAGTCATTTTTAAAAGCCCATTTTCAGATCCATATATAGGAGAAATGGAATTAAGTATGTATAAAGTTAATGATCTGACATTACATGAGAGGAAACTTTTATGTTAGGGTTTTCAGAATTTTTTTAAAACTTCACCACTGTCTTGATTGCTTATTTGTCTCATTTCAGATGTTTCTCTCTCAAAATCTTGTAGTTTTGTTAAAATTGCTTCAGCAGAAGAGCTATCCAGGAATGTAATAGTACATCCTGTTTTGATGAGAGAGATGTTTTCAAATGTTTTGTTGGGACTTTGGTGCTAATACCATCTGGTATGAAGTTTTTGCTTGATAAAAGCAGTGATCTGTTCTTTGTGGATGTAAACTGCTTGTAGCAAGAGTTGAGCCTTAGCTGTAATGAATGAAAGTTGGACTGGAGTTTGAAATGAAGAATTGTTGAGCCCAACAGCACAGGCTGGTGACGAGAGAGTGCATCGTGGTGGTTTCTTGATGCAAGTTGTTTAGGAATGATAAACTAAAAGATGGAGGTGGAGTAGCAATCTACATAAATGGTGAAGTAAGGTAATAAATATGGTGGTGGTGGTATGGGTCTGAATCTTTCAGTAGCAGATTGGGTGATTCTGAGGTTCGAGTTAGAGACTGTATGAAAGTCTATTAACTGTCTTGGACCAGGAGGCCTTCACACAAGTGCATGTGTGCGTCAGAAATGATAGAATTCTGGATGTGATCCCGAACCAAGGTGGAGGAGTAGCCATACATCTGATGTTCGAAGAACAAACCAAACGATGCCGAGTAAAGTTCCCCTTATGAAACAAATCAATGGAATGAACACACAAAAGGCGATTCTCCACAGCTGAAACTGTAAAATTGTTGAAAAAAACTCGTCTTCACTTCAAGAGTTTTAATAATACTTAAAATCAAGTACAGGATCCAAATCAGTGAGCGCTTTCATGTTTAAAAAACATTTCATCAGACTTCAATATTTAACATAATGTCCTATCAGGTATTTTATACCATTGTTCTAATCAATTGGCATGCATTAAAGTATCCAATTAAAACATTCATTTCGAATAAAAGGTGTACATACACCTTTTTAAGACACTACGTCTTAAAAGTAACATCTTAAAAATAATAACTAAAGAATAGATATGTTAATATAAACCACTAATTCTTAACCTATATACGAATCTACATAATATACTGTAATAACATATAAATTATAATGTAATAAAACAATATTCTGACATAATTTATACATTTAAAATAATTTAAATTTAAATAATTTAATGTTTATATGATCTCATTGCTAAAAATGGTTTTAACGATATTCTGTCATTGAGGCCATGGGCTCTATGTGCTTGTAGCCTCATGAAAATAGATGGTTTCTTTTTCTTACTCGTGTGTGTATATATCACCTTAGTGATACATCTGTGTAGTTTTTATTTTGAACTGTGTTTGACTTGTTAGTCTGACTGGTTATACTGCTGCCTGGGGTGTCTCTATATCAAGATGTCTGATAAGAAAGGTACTTCAGGTTTTAAGCATTTTGCTTCATGTAATGACAGGTTACCTAATAGTGATTTGCATAGTGATTGTGTATACTGTTGGGGGTGCCCCACCTTTCGGTGCAACCTCCTTGTGACATTTGTCAGAGTTTCAGCCAACGCATTCTTAATGAGTGCAAAAATAAACTGATACTGAAAGGGTTACTGAAGTCTCCCTTTTCAGAGGCCATTTCTGAGATGGAAGTCTCAACCCCTCGTATAAAAGACAAAAAGGGGTCCCACTCTGTTCCCTCCTCACTATCTGGTGATCAGGGTAAGCCTGTGAAATCAAAGGTCCCAAAGTAGTTCTCTGAGCATAAGTCTGCCTCCACGACTCTGGCCTTATTGTCTCCGAGCAGCTCGAAACCTACGATACTGGCACCATCTTCAGCACCGGTCCTGCCTGCGGCACCGATAATAGACCTCACTATGCCTATTACGACTTCAGCACCTACGGCCACTATGGCTCGGGGCACACCTTTGATACCTTCGTCAACTATGAGTTTGGGAACCGACCGTTTCAGCACAGTGTGCCACATCAGCACTGAGCATTTTTCCGGCCAAGTTGGTTTTGACTCCATTACTCCCGATCTCGAAACTAGAGACTGCAGTGCTGGCAGACATTACACCACAAACCTGATGCTCCCCTTCTGAAGATCCGTTTCTGGGCTAGATGTATAGCCCGTTCATTGACCGACCTGACTCACCGTCAGGAGTATCCCCTAGGATCCTGTCTGAACATGGCGTGGTGCATCTTGTGGACCAGCTGTTGGCAGCCAGGGGGAATACCCACACTTGCTAAGACCCATCTGACTGCTGGACTTGGGTTGGTTTCTCCACGGACTCCTTCTTACACTCCTCCTTCGACCATCTCTGTTCTGAAGCCTTCTGCTCTGACGTCTTTTCTCGGGACCCATTGCCTCGGTACCTATAGTGGGTCTCACTCAGGCTCTAGGCTTGTTCCTTTGGTCTTTGGTTCCTGCGGAACTGGTCCTTCCTCATTTTGGGGATTGGGGTGGGCAGGTGCCTCAGCCTGGAACTCTGAGCCGTGTTTGTCCTCTGTGCCGATACCCTCATTCGCACCGATCATGCTTGAGGCTCCATCTGTGGGGGCGGGTTCATCGGAGCGGGGTGCGACTTCGGTCCCGAGGTTGATGTTCTTCAGTCATTACATTTGGGTAATCTGCTGGCAGGTTGCCCTCAGTCGGCCTGAATATCAAAGTCTTGGGTCCTGCGTCGGTTGCCGTCTCCTCTTCCATGACGTCAGGTCGTCAGGGGTATAAAACATGCAGCCCGACGCCATTTTATTCAGTCTTTCTTGCCACGCGGTGCCCGAAGCAGAAGCAGTTCGCAAGTGCCGGTCGGCCGACTCCTGAAATTTTCACATTCGAGTTTCAGAACCGAAGTCTTCAATTAAAGCTAAGTACCCCGTTGAGGAAACTTTTTCTTGCTCCTTACTGATGTCAGTAAAAGTTAATAATTGCATTACTTGTGGGAAGCAAATACCTCATTAGGATTTTCATTTGTACTGTATTCCTTGCCTAGGCCCAGATCATAACGTTCCTTGCTTTTGGTTTTGTGCTAGATTTAACCAACGCACTATTAAGCGTCTGTATATTTTTGCTTCAAAATATTATGGATCCAGATTTAATTACCCTGAAATGTCGTCAGATAGCAATCTTAGGTTCATACTAGGCTATCTGCCCTAGGGCATTTATAAGCCTAGCCAGAGTGAGTTTGGCTTTCGCCACTCATTTTAAATTAATTTTGCTATGCCCTTTTTCGAGGTTAATATACTGTGCCTCTGTCTAACAGTGACACAGAAGTGATACCTGGGGTAAACCTACGATCTCCCATCCACTCATCAAGATTCCTCTTGAAGAGAGTTAATGAGCGACTCTGCCTAACCTGGACTGGGATTTTATTCCAGAGTGAAGGGAGCCTGTGGGTTATGAATCTGTCCCTCCAGCATGTCCTATTTATTTCAGTGCTGAGGTTCAAGTCTCTCGAGCGCGTAGCTCGAAGGGATTTGGATTTTCTGAGGTGCAGCATGTCCATTAATTCCGTGTTGGACATGGCTTTATAAGTCAGGCACAGATCGCCTCTGAGCAGGCGGTATGCCACTGAGTAGAGCTGGAGTTTCTTTAACCGGACAGCATATGGCATCTGTTTGAGCCCTTTGATCCTCTTGGTGAGGTACTTTTGGGGTCTTTCCAGTTGCTGCAGGTGTCTGGTAAGGTACATCCCAAAAGGGGCATTGTACTCAATTATGGGCCTGATGAGGGATGAGTAAAGAGGCACGATGACCTCCCCTGATCTAGATGTGAATCCCTTCATGATTAGGTGGGCTATATAAAATGTTTTTCTAACCACTTTGGCCACGTGGTTGTCAAATGAGAGATTGCGATCAACTTAGGTCCCCAATTACTTCTTCTGTACTTAATGGATTACCCACCTATGTGGTAATTTGTGGGCACTTTGTTTTTGCCAAAGGGGATGACTATACACTTTTTGGCGTTTAGCTTGAGGCCATGGCTCTGGCACCAGTTGTCTGTTTTTATGAGACCCTTTTGGAGAATGCTTGTCGGCTGGAGAGTTGATTATGGCGCCCAGTTTGCAGTCATCTGCGAACTTGGTCAGCCACAGTCCTTCCGTGTTGGCCTGTACCTCCGAGAAATATATACCGAATAAGAGAGGTCCCAGGACTGAGCCTTGTGGGACGCCACTTGTAACTGGTTTGGAGTCTGACATGGCTCCAGCAATTCTAACCATGTGGGTTCTGTCCCTGAGCCAGTTTGCAACCCATCTAGTGACATAGGGGTTTATATTTAAGCTGGTGAGCTTATCTATAATGTCCGAGTGGGGTATTGTATCGAAGGCTTTTGCGAGGTCCAGGTAGGCTGTGTGGACCACCTTCCCCTCGTCAATGGCCTTGATGACTGTTTCAAAGAAATCAACCAGGTTTAAGAGGCAGGATCTGCCCTTAAAGCCGAACTGAGTAGGATCCAGTGTCTGTAGGTCCCCAATATCTTTATTTATGAGGTCCATGATGATCCTTTCCATAGCTTTGCAGACCAAGCTAGTCAGGCTTATGGGGCGATAGTTTCTAGGATCCGTTGAGGCACCACCTTTGTGGAGAGGGACCACTGTTGCTGTACGCCACTCTTTGGGTACATATCCTGTAGTAAGGCTGAGATAACAGTAGTTTTATGTTTGGGTTTAGCTCTTCTTGGAGTTCATGTAGGACGCAGCCCGGGACACCGTCTGGTCCCATTGATGCTGTGTTTTTGCTTTGGAGGCGGCTCTTACCTGAGCATCTGAGATGTCAGGGGGGCAGCACTCTGCTGGGATAGATATTTGCCCTTTTGGTGGTGGTGGGGGTTTGCTGAACCGTCAGCTAGGATGTTGGCAATGTCTGTGGGTTCGTGTATTTTTGTCATTTTGGACTAATTCTGAGCATATCTGGGAATTCCCACCCAGGTTCCTAACATAACTAAAGAAAGCCTTGTGATTATCCTTGGTGTCCTGTGCAATTTTTCTCTTGAAGCTGGCCTTAGATGATTTTATGAGTGCCCGTAGTTTTTTGCTAATACTGATCAGAGATGCCTTCCCTTTTTGGGATTTTGCTCTATCATGTAGTAGCTTCCTCCTTCTATTGTATAGTTTGTTTATGGCTGGGGTCCACCAGACAGGACGCCTGCCTTTGGAGGATTGGGTCTTGGTTTTATTTGGGATTGCATGATCCATGCATTCCTGAAGGTGTTCATAGAATGCGTTTATAAAGGATTCTGCGGTCTGGGCCATATTTTCCACAGGCCCAGGGACTTTGAAGGATTCCACCTCGGTTTTGAGGAGTGTGAAATTTGCTTTAGAGAAGTTTTTCACTGTGGTTTTCTGAGCAGGGGGTCGGGATGTGAATATCCAGTGAGATTAGTTTATGGTCTGATCTTACCAGTGAGGGATACACTTCTGGTCTGGAGCATAGAGTCCCCATGTTGGTGATCAGGTCCAGTATGTTTTCCCCTCTTGTGGGAGTGGTAACAAGTTGTTCCATAGCATTTGAGTTTATAAATTCTAGGAACCTTTGGACTAGGGTGTTGGAGCTAGAGTAATGCTCCCAGTCTATGTTTGGGTAGTTGAAGTCACCCAATATAATGGTGTTTGGAGAGACCTTCATATTTTCCAGTGTTCTCAGGAAGGCCGAATGGAGTTCCTGGGTTTGGGAGGGTGGTCTGTAGCAGGCTATAAACTGGAAGGCAGTTTTACCCACTGTTAGTTGCACATGGATAGTCTCTGATGCTTTGTGCTGTGCCACCAATCTGGAGGTGTGGGTATCTTTGACGAATATTGATATCCCCCTCCTTTTGTGGTTCGGTCCAAGTTTTGGGGCCGAAAAGCATGATATGAGGTATAACCTGGTAGTGCTGGGGTGCTCTTGGGAGCCTAGAACCAGGTTTCTGTTGCTGCACAGATATCGATGTTCTCCATGCTAAGGAGAGTTTCGAGTGCATGCATCTTGAGGTTTAGACTTCTGGCATTGAGTAGCATTACTCTTAGTTTCTTATCCCTTGTGATACCTATGGAGGTGGGTTTGTCTTTTGAGCCTTGCCTAAAAAAGGCACTATGGGGGTAGCAAGAGCCTTTGCCAATATCCGAAAGCCCAGGGGTGACAGGTGCAAGCCGTCCCTAGCGAAGCATCGTGGTTTGTCGAGCATGTCATCCCAGGCTGACGGGCATTGGATCCCCTTTGAATGACACCAATACTTAAGCCAATTGTTGAAATTGATCATCTTGTCTTCATATTGTGGCATCATTCTTGGTGAGGGTAAGATGCTACTCAAGGTTAGGGTCATACCGGCCTGGGCTACATGCTCAGAGAGCTCCTCTTTCTCTCTTTTCATGTAGTCCAGGGAGGTACGTCTCAGGTCATTCACACCAGCATGGACAATGACAGAGTCATATTTGTACTTGCCTTGGAGTGACCTGAGTGCTTGTGTTATGTGGCGGATCCTAGCGCCCGACAGGCAGCTCACCGTGACCTTCTCCTTGTTCAGCCTGGTGAGCGGGACGTCAGTGTGCCTGACGATAGTCACCTATTACAAGTGTATCAGGTGTGTTTAGCCTTAAGGGCTGTGACTGTTTGGCACACTGGCTTTGTGAGCTATGTGTTGCACGTGTTTTGTTTTGGGGTAGCGGTTGCTTGGGTGTCTGCTTTGGAGGTCTCTGCTGCTTAGGCAGATTTTTATTTAGAGCCTCAGAGTATGTTTTTGTGTTTGTGTTTGGTTTGCTGTTGTGGTAGGTCTATGTGAGACTGGAATTGTAGTGAGTGTGGTTTCCTTTTCCTCCTGACTGGTTACGCCAGTACTGAGTTGAGAAGAGCTTAGCCTCCAGTTTGGCTATATGGTTGCATCTCTCACATGTGTTGGAATTTGTTGGGAGGTGGAGAGGGTTGTCTGTGTACATGAGGCAGTTGTAACATTGCCTCAGGATTCCCAGATTCACCAGCTGGACCGGAGAGGAGATTGACAACTGACCTTTGGACATGCTAGAATAGTATTGGGAATTCCTTTATAATTGAAAAAAAAGGGCCAATAGGGAACAAGGTACTCAAGGGGAGTTTGTGAGGGTGTAGTGCTTTTAATTTTTTAGTGCTGACTTAGTGAGCAAGTGCCAGGTAACCTAAATGCAATGCGTTACAGGTAACTTAAATGCAAAAACGACAAACAGTATCTTTCTTTCAAGTGAAACAAGGAAATATGTACAGTAAGCAATGCAGATATAACTAGGGATCCACAGAAGTGCTGAAAAGCTGCGTTTTAGGTGGAATTAACGTTTCAGGGAAATAACAAGCAAACCAACAACAAGCATACAAACAAAGCTGACAAGCGAATGTGGGAGCCCAGACATAGATCTATTTACCTCCCCCCAGAACTACCAGCTGGACATGTTTTGCACAAGGACTCCCCACAAATAAGCCTGGAAAGTGGATGCTCTGATGTTCATAGTGTTTCACTGTTGCAGTCCTTACACTTGGGTTATCCTGCTGGCAGGCTACCTGCAGTCGGCCTGAATTCCAAAGTCTTGGTCCGGCGTCGGTTGCTGTCGCCTCTTCCCTGACGTCAGTGCACCAGGGGTATATAAGATGCAGCCAACACCATTTTCTTCAGTCTTTTCTTGTCGCGCAGTGCCCGAAGCAAAAGCAGTTCGCAAGTGCCGGTCGGCCGACTCCTGAGATTTTCAAATTCTAATTTCAGATCCGAAGTCTTCATTAAATGGGGAAACTTTTTTCTTGCTCCAGACTGATGTCAGAAAATGTTAACAATTATATTTCTTGTGGGAAACAAATACCTCATAAGGTTTTTCACTCTTACTGTATTCCTTGCCTAGGCTCTGACCACGACGTTGCTTGTTGTCGGTTTTGTGCTAGATTTAACCAACGCACTATTAAGCGTCTGTACGATTTTGCCTTTCATTACTTTGGCCGCAGATTCAATTATACAATGCCGGCGGAACAGCCGACGACCAGAGTCTATAAAAAACGCAAGGATAAAGACAAGGTCAGGCATCCGAGGTCCAAAACCGACGATGAGGCTTCCTCTTAAGTTAGTAGTCTGTTCGCCGGTTCTCAGTGAGGCGCTTTCGTAGCCCCTGACGCACGCTACCTCAGAGCCACAGGCCGCTTCCGACTCCCACGTGGAACTGACTGGGCCTCTGGAAAATCAAGGTATTGGATCCTCGGAAACTATTCCCTCAGATGGGTCCGGAGATGCTGTGCAGGCATCGGCTTCAGAGCGTGTTTTCAGACCGCCACAGTTATATGTAAAGCCATCTTCAGCTTCAAAGCCAAAGACTAAAGCAGCTCTAAAGACAAAGAAACAAGTACAGCATTCTCCAGGACAGACTTCAGCCATTTTGAGCATCTGTTTTTTAGGCATGGAAGACCTTATTACTGTGATCAGGGGTTCCCATCCCTCTCCTGATAAGTGGCCTAGGCAAGAGACAAGACTATGAATCTTCAGATCAGGTTTCCATTTCATCTGATTCCTCCTCTGATCAGGAATACTCTCTTCCTCCCTATGAGGATTCTGATGCTGAAGAATCTATTCCTTCAGCTTCTCCTCCTGAGGATTACTCTTTTGGGGAAACCCTGCATACTATGAGGGAGCACTTTCATTGGGAGAGCCAGAATTATTCAGAATCCAAGAAGGCTCAGAGATTTTCTTTTACTTCCTCAGCACAGGCCCCTTGCTATTCCTCCTGTTCTGGACATTGTAGATGATGTTTTTTCAGTGTATGCACCCGTTAAGCCAGACAGGTACTACAGGGTTCCAGACTCTCATAAATTTCTATATAAAAACCCTGCTGCTGACCCAGAAACTATATCTCAGGGTCCCAAAGGGGTCAAGGCTTCCACTGCAAGAAAACCCTGTTCCCTCTAATAGGGATTGTAGAGCACTGGACAGATGGGGGAAAAAGTTTACACTTCTGCTACCTTGGCTGTAAGGGCTTTAAATTGTCAGTTTCATATGCTTAAATATCAGCAATACTTAATGTCACTGTTAAAACAGAACATGTTGACAAATACTGAATGTGCTGAAAACAAGGAAATGCAGGATTTATTGCATGCAGCTGAACAGGTGGGAAAACATACTTTGCAATGTGGTTTTGATTCTTTGGAGGCCTCTTGTAGGGCCGCTGTAACGGGTTCTGTGATTAGGAGACATGCTTGGTTAAAGGAACAGAATCTGCCTGATCATGTTAAAGCAAAATTATTAGATGCTCCATTACAGCATGATACTTTGTTTGGTGTTAAGGCAGAAGAGGTGTTGGAAGAAAATGGAGGATAAAGCGAAATCTATGCAGACAGTTAAGGATTTCTTACAGGTACAGCCACCCAGATTTAGCAGGAACTGGCCTTCAAAAAATTGGTCCTTTCCAGTGTCAGGCCACAAAGAGGCAGATACAGGCGCCCTAGAGGCAGATCCCAGCCCCAAGGCTCATACAGGCCTAATCAATGGGGTGCTTCTACCTCCAAAAGCGGAGAAGACAAATCTCAACCTCAAAGGAAACAGTCCCAATGACTTTCCTCTACCAGTACCAACCACTTATCTTTTGGACTCTCCCTTAGGGGGAAAACTAGCACTTTTTTCACAAAACTGGCACATGATCACCCAGGGCAAATGAGTCTTGAAAATAGTGTCTCAGGGTTACAGGTTCCACTTTCACACCCTGCCAAAGGCAAAAGGCGTGACAGACCTGCCACACAATCAATGGGCAGAGGCACAAAAGCAAGTTTCATCCCTCATGCACATGAGGGCCATTCAGCGAGCACCACTACAGGAGCAGGGACAAGGATTTTACTTGCGTCTTTTCTTGGAACCCAGAAAGGACAAATCCTGGAGACCAATACTGGACCTGTCTATTCTAAACACTTTTCTGGATGTTCCAAAGTTCAAAATGTTGACTCTGCAGCAGCTTCTGTCTGTGCTGGGCAAGAAGGCTTGGCTTGTAACCTTGGACTTTAAAAGAGGCATACCTGCACATCCCAATCAGACAATCGTGCAGAAGATACCTCAGATTCATAGCTGGCTCAATGCACTACCAATTCTCTGCACTGCCCTTTGGCTTAACTACTGCGCCCAGGGTCTTCACAAAATGCCTGGCACCAGTAATTGCTTTTTGCAGACAGAGGAATTCAAATGTATCCCTACTTGGACGACTGCCTTATTCAAGCAGAGAACAAGGACGTTCTACTAAAGCATCTGGCGTTTGTAAAAAGATTGCTAATTTGCCTAGGGTACACATTAAACGAAAATAAATCAAAACTAGTACCCTCTCGAGATAATATTCCTGGGTGCAAGCTTAAATACAACTGCCCAGATGGCCTATCTCACGCCAGACAAACGAAGGCAACTGACTTATTACTTCGAAATGTTGGCAACAAAAACCCAGTTATCTGCAAGGAAAATTCTGCAGGCTTCGGGCTTCATGGCATCCTGCATTCTGTTAATTCCATATGCAAGACTGCATATGAGGAAACTTCAGTGGTATCTACTCAACATTACCACAGCCTGGAAAAACTTATTACCCTCATTCCCTGCCCTGCAACAGGAGATGTTCTTCGTCTTCCATTGCTGCAGTCCTGACTATAGGGTATAGTCCGCGTCCAGTCGGCCCGAATACCAGAGAGGCTGACGCCGGTCAGGGCGCATTAGACTGACGCCAGTACGCCAGGGTACTAATGCGCATGACCGACGCCATATCCTCAGTCTTTTGCCGCATGGTCCGATGCAGAAGCAGTTTTGAGTGCAGGTTGGCGTTCTGAAATATTTCCAAACCGGAGTTTCAGACCAAACAGAGTTGGCTAAGTACCGTTGGGGAACATTTTGGTTTTTCTTGCCTCAGTATTTTACCGGATGTCAGAAAAAGTGAATAACTGTATTTCTTGTGGGAAACAGATACCTCATAGGGATTATCATACCTTGTGTATACCTTGTTTAGGGCCTGAGCACGACGTTGTTGGTTGCCGCCTTGTGCTAGGTTTAACAAACGCACTATTAAGAGGAGGTTAGACTGTGCCAGGTTAGTGTTTGGGAAGCGTTAATTATAAAATGCCGCCGGATGCTCACGCCCGCCTCCAAGAAGCGCAAGGATAAAACAGTGAAGCCTAGGGTTGATGAACCGCAGTCCCGGACGTCGGTTCTTTAGAAGGCTCAGTGGAGCCGGAGGTTTTGCCAGGAGTGTCCATGGAGTCCCAGGCAGAAACTATACTATTACAGGATGTGCCTTCTCAGGAGGTAGGCCAGGCTGAGGGGGCTTCTCAGGTGACTGTTCTTCCCTCTCTTCCCAAGGTAGTTAGAGCCTCCTTCTGTTGCCAAAACTTCTTTGAGAGGTAGGCCTAGTTCAGCTTCAGTGGGGGCTTCTCCTAGCATTTCGGTTCTGTACCTAAGAAACATATGCTTAAAATGGCAGAAGATTTGATTACTATGATTAGGGGTTCTATGCCCCCGCCTGATAAGAGGCCTAGGGTGGAACCGAGTTTGATAGTTTTGAACAGTGTTCAGAGGCTTCAGAATCTTCTGTGGAAGATATGCAGGAGTATCCTACTTATTCTGATTCTGATGTGGATGATTCCACTCCTACAGCTTCTCCGCCTGAGGATTTCTCATTTTCAGAGACTCTGCATTCCATGAGGGAGCACTTTAAATGGGAAGGCCAGGATTACTCTGATTCCAGGAAAAGGCTTAGGGAATTCTTGTTTTACCCCAGCATAGGCCTTTAGCTATTCCTCCTGTGTTGAATGTGGTGGAAGATGTTTTTGCAGAGGCTTCCTGAACCCTGACTCTTTGCCTCCTGCTCCTGTTAAGCCTGATAGGTATTATAGGGTGCTCCAAGTTCATAAATATTTGTTTAAGAGTCCTAGGGCGGACCCAGAAACTATTTCTCAAGGGCCTAAGGGTGTAAAGGCTTCTGTGGTTAAAAATCCTGTTCCCACTGATAAAGAGGCAAGGGCTTTGGATAGGTGGGGAAAGAAAGTGTATACTTCTTCCACTCTAGCCATGAGAGCATTGAATTGTCAGTTTCACATGCTAAAATATCAGAATTATCTCCTTTCACAATTGAAATCTAAGGTGGATGCTTTGGCGGAAGGTATTGAGTGTAAAGAGTTGCTGGATTTGGTTCATGTGTCTGAACAAGTGGGTAAGCATTCTTTGCAATGTGGTTTTGATGCTGTACAGGCCTCCTCGAGGGTGGCTGCTACCAGTGCTGTTCTACGCAGGCATGCCTGGTTGTAGGATCAGAATTTAGCTGAGCATGTTAAGACAAGGATTTTGGATGCTCCTTTACAGTCTGATGTGTTGTTTGGATCGCCTGTGGAAGCAGTTTTAAAGAAAATGGAGGACAAAGCTAAGTCTATGCAAACTGTTAAAGATTTTTGCAGGTGCAGCCACCAAAGTTTAGTAGAAATTGGCCTGCTAAGGGGTGGACATATCCTGCTTATGATTCCCAGTCTAGGGTAGGTCTAGACGTGGTAGGGCAGGGCTCAAGGTTCTTTTAGGCCTAGAACAGGAGTTCACCTGCTCAGACTTCTGGTGAGGGCAGGGGTCAGTCCTTTCGTAAACAGACCCAATGACCTGTCTTTTCAGCTGCCAGCAGATTCTCGTGGCAGCTCCTTTGGGAGGAAGACTGTCTCTTTTCAAAGAAAATTGGGATTTAATTACTCAAGACAAATGGGTGTTGGATATCATTCACCACGGTTACAGATTTTATTTCCATACCATGCCCCCTTTCAAAGGCATGCCAGACGTTCCTCCTCCACAAAGAAAAGAGGCTCACAAGCAAGTTTCTCAGTTACTTCAGATAGGGGCCATTCAGCCAGTCCCTGTATCAGAAAGGGGCCTAGGATTTTATTCTCGCCTGTTCCTTGTACCAAAGAAGGGGAACACGTGGAGACCAATTTTGGATTTATCTCTCCTCAACACGTTTTGGACATTCCCAAGTTCAAGATGTTGACGTTACAACAGCTTTTACCTCTGCTGGGCAAAGATCACTGGATGGTAACTTTAGATCTCAAGGAAGCTTACCTTCATGTGCCTATAAGGCTAAGTTGCAGGAAGTATCTGCGTTTCGAGCTGGAAATTCTCATTATCAGTTCTCTGCATTGCCCTTTGGCTTATCTACTGCCCAGAGTATTCACAAAGGTTCTGGCTCCAGTGATAGCTTACTTCAGGCTTCAAGGAATTCAAATCTATCCTTACTTGGACGACTGCCTGATTCTGGCTCAAGGAAAGGAAGACCTTCTACAGCATCTCGAATATGTCATAGCAGTGCTAAGATGCCTAGGGTATTCTGTGAACGAAATAAAGTCCAGTCTAGTACCCTCTCAAGACATGTGCTTTCTGGGTGTGAGACTGAATACAGCAGCCCAGATGGCCTTTTTAACCCCGGACAAACAAAAGAGTCTGTCACTTTACTTCCATCAACTATCTCATCAGTCCGTGCTGACTGCAAGGACAGTCCTTCAAGCATTAGGGTTCATGGCATCTTGTATTCTGGTGCTTCCCAATGCCAAACTGCATATGAGGAAGCTGCAATGGTATCTCAAAATGTGTGGACGCAGGACTGCGAAGATTTGGACACTGACATTCAAATAATACCTTGCCTTCAAAAGTGATTCTTGTGGTGGGCTCAGGAATGTCACCTAAACAAGGGACTCTCTGTGTCCCGGCCAGGGGCAAGTCAGATCTTAACGACAGATGCCTCGGACATTGCTTGGGGAGCTCATCTAAATGGAAAGTGGATACAAGACAAGTGGCCTGCCAGACTACAGCATCTACATATCAACATGAAGGAGATGTTAGCAGTCCAGTTTGCATTAATGGCTTTCAAGGAGTTACTTCTTCCAGGGCAGGTGTTGATTCTAACAGACAACACAACTGTCATGTGGTACATCAACAAGCAAGGGGAACACATTCTTATCCTCTATGCAGGCAAGCAATGATTTTATGGGAGACTGCGCTAAGCCTGCAACTAACTCTTCAGGCAAGGTTTCTGCCAGGAGCACAGAACTCCTTAGCAGATGTGTTAAGCAGACAAATCATGGATCCCCACGAGTGGAAACTGGATCTTCATGTATTTCAGAAACTGACAGTGTCATGGGGAACTCCAGACATAGATCTGTTCGCTTCTCCACTAAACCACCAGCTGCCAAAGTATTGCACAAAGGGGTTTCATCACACAGCTTGGAAAGTGGATGCTCTGTCTTTCAGTTGGAAAACCTTCATGTGTATGCCTTTCCACCTCTGCCTCTTCTTCCAAAGGTACTTTTAAAGGTCAGACAAGACAGGCCAAGGATGATTTTGATAGCTCCAGATTGGCCTCGCAACACTGGTACCCACTACTACGGAGTCTGGTAAAGAAGCCTCCATGGCCTTTACCTCTGATTCCTCATCTGTTATCTCAGAAGGACGGTCATTTGCTCAATGTCAAGCTTCACTCTCTTCATCTAACAGCCTGGCATATTCTGTGTTGAAACACAGCAGGTCTCAACTTCCTCAACAAGTTTTAAATGTGATTATGGAAGCTAGAAGACCTAGTACAAGGAGAGTGTACGAGAAAAATGGAAGAGATTTTTATTTTGGAGTACAGCAAAGAATTTGGAGATTTCTGAGCCTAATTTGAGTGTGGCTCTTCAGTATCTTACTGAATTATTGGACAAAGGTTTGTCCTTCTCTTCCATTAAGATTCATGCTGCAGCAATTTCAGCTCACTATGATTGTGACCCACCTTTGTTTTCGCATCCTTTGTTCAAGCAGTTTCTTAGAGGGCAAAGAATATAAGACCCCACGAGAGCTCCTACTCCTGCTTGGGATCTCAATTTTGTGGTGGAAAGACTTACTCTACAACCTTTTGAGCCTGCAGCTACGGCTGAATTGAAATACTTGTCCTGGAAGACTGCTTTTCTGTTGGCTATTACTTCTGCAAGAAGGGTGTCTGAGTTGCAGGCCCTTATGGCAGTAGAGCCTTTTGATTTTCCATAAGGATAGGGTATCATTACGTACTAATCCTTCTTTTATGCCTAAGGTGGTTTCTAGTGTGGCTTTAAACCAAACTATTCATTTGCCTACGTTTTTTGCAGAACCTCAAAATAAAGGGGAAAAGATTTTGCACACTTTAGATGTACACAGGCAATTGCTATTATTTAAGCAGGACTAAGGATTTTAGGCAGTCTCAGCAGTTGTTTGTTTCTTTTGCTTTGAGTTCACAGGGCAAGCCTGTGTCAAAACAAACTATTTCTAGGTGGATTGGCTTTTGCATTGCATTTTGTTATTCCCATCATGGCAAGGAGATTCCAGCTGGGATTAGGCCTCATTCCACTAGGGCTACTGCCACTTCAACAGCATTTCTAAGGGGTGGCAACTAAGGATATTTTGGAAGCAGCTACTTGGAGTTCAGTGCATACTTTCTCTAAGCATTATCACCTTCCTATCTACTCTAAGTCTAGGGCTGGTTTTGCCACAGCTGTTTTGCAAGGCATGTTGTCAGCTCCTACTTCCTTATAATTTGCCAGCCTCCTTACCTCTGCTTTGGGATTCTACCCATAGTCAGGACTGCAGCAATGGAAGACGAAGAACATAGTACAGTTTTGTACCTACCATAAATGTAGATGTTCGAGGATTCCATTGCTGCAGTCCAATTACCCTCCTTCCCTCTGTATTTAGGGGTGGTTGTGTAGGTGAGTTTACATGTTTATATTTTTGTATATATTGTTGTATATATTGTACATGTTTTTGGTGCAGGTTTTTTGGGACTTGTCTTTTTAGGGTCTTCTGACATCTGGGGCAAGAAAAGACTGAGGATATGACGTCGGTCATGCGCATTAGTACCCTGACGTACTGACGTCAGTCTAATGCGCCCTGACCGACGTCAGCCTTATACTCTGGTATTCGGGCCGACTGGACGCGGACTATACCCTATAGTCAGGACTGCAGCAATGGAATCCTCGAACATCTACATTTATGGTAGGTACAAAACTGTACTTTTCGATGGTGGGCACAGGCCTGTCACCACAACAAGGAACAGCCTTTCACTTTACCCACTGCCAGGCAGACAATAGCAACAGATGCATCAGATTATGCCTGGGGGGCCCACATGGCAGGAAAATGTATTCAGGGCACATGACCCTCAAGCCAAATGCATCTTCATATCAATCTAAAAGAAATGCTGGCTGTCCAGAATGCCCTGACAGCTTTCAAGGATCTACTTCATCCAGGACAACTGATGATAAAGACGGACAATACTACAGTCATATGGTACATAAACAAGAAGGGAGGCACACATTCCTACCCCCTCTGCAGACAAGCCATGATTTTGTGGAACACAGCACTGACTTATCAAGTACACCTGCAAGCACAATTCCTGCCAGGAAAGACAAATACTCTGGCAGACGAACTAAGCAGAAACCTCATGGATCCTCACGAGTGGAAACTAGATCCACACATCTTCAGCATAATAACAAGGAAATGGGTATGCCCAGACATAGATCTATTTGCCTCCCCTCACAACTGCCAACTACAGAGATATTTTGTACAAGGACTTATCACAAGCTAGCATGGAAAGTGGGATGCTCTACCTTTCAGCTGGAAAAACCTTACAGTATATGCCTTTCTTCCACTGCCTCTCCTCCCCAAGGTACTCCTCAAGGTCAGACAAGAGAAGCCAAAAATGATCCTGATTGCCCCAGACTGGCCACACCAGCACTGGTACCCAATCCTAAAGAGCTTGTCTCGAGGCCCAGCCTGGACATTACCTCAAATTCCTCATTTACTGACCCAACAAAGCAATCAGATACTGCACAGCCAGCTCGGAACCCTAAATCTGGCTGCATGGCGGATAATGTAACTATTCAGGACACACCTCTCTCCAAAGCAGTTATGGATGTTATTCTGGAGCCCAGGAGGCCCAGCACCAGAAAATCGTATGCAGACCAGGAGGCCCAGCACCAGAAAATCATATGCAGAAAAATGGAAGAGATTCTGTGCTTTGAACCAGGCACAAGGAATTGACATGCTTGTACCAAATATTCCTCAGATTTTACAATACCTAACTGAGATGTTGGACAAAGGCCTATCCTTTTCATAGATTTAAGATCCATGCCTCTGCCATTTCAGCCCATTACAATATGGACCCACCTATTTTTTCACATCCATTACTAAGGCAGTACCTCAGAGGGTCTAAAAACATAAGACCCCCAAGAAGAGCACCAATACCTGCATGGGACCTCAACTTTGTCTTTGAAAAGCTCATACTGCCTCCTTTTGAGCCAGCCAATACAGCTAAGATAAAATTCCTATTATGGAAAACAGCTCTGCTCCTAGCAATAACTTCAGCAAGAAGAGTCTCAGAGTTACAGGCATTAATGGCTGTGGAACCTTTTATCATTTTCCATCCGGACAGGGTTTCTCTAAGGACAAACCAAACATTTATGCCTAAGGTAGTATCCAGTGTGGCTCTCAAACCATTCATTTGCCTACATTTTATCCAAATCCCCAGAATAAAGGGGAGAGACTTCTGCATTCTTTGGACATACACAGGCAACTTACGCTTCTACTTGGACAAAACTAAAGCTTTCAGAAAGACTGAGCAACTTTTAGTGGCATATGCTGCAGGATCACAAGGAAATGCTATCTCAAAGCAGACTATTTCAAAATGGATAGGGCACTGCATTCGATTCTGCTATTCACAACATGGCAAATCAGTGCCTAAGGGCATTAGGCCACATTCGACCAGGTCAGCGGCCACCTCAGTAGCCTTCCTCAGAGGAGTACCAACCAAGGATATTTTGGAGGCTGCTACTTGGACTTCAGTGCACACTTTTACAAAGCACTACCACTTACCTCTTTACTCTAAATCTAGAGCGGGCTTTGCCACTGCAGTTCTGCAGGGCCTCATAGCCACTCCTAATTCTATTTAGACCCAGCCACCCAACAATTCTATTTAGACCCAGCCACCCAACCTCAGCTTTGGGATTCAGCCCAAGTGTAATGACTGCAACAGTGAAACACGATGAACATAGTACAGTTGTGTACCTACCGTAAATGTAGATGTTTGAGTGTATTCACTGTTGCAGTCCAGGTTACCCACCATCCCCCTTTCTTTGCTGGGACTTATCTGTACTTCTCTATTCTATACAACCTATGTGGTGTATTTGCTTGTAGATGAAGGTAATGTTTATTTTAGTGCATGCTTTTTATAAGCAATGTTTTTAGCCTACCTTTTTGGGGGCACCTGACATCTGGGACAAGAAAAACTGAAGAAAATGGCATTGGCTGCATCTTGTATACCCCCTGGCGCACTGACGTCAGGGAAGAGGCGACAGCATCTGACGCCGGACCAGGACTTTGGAATTCAGGCCGACTGCGGGTAGCCTGCCAGCGGGATAACCCAACTGTAATGACTGCAACAGTGAATACACTCTTAACATCTACATTTATGGTAGGTACACAACTGTACTTTCTTCAGCTGGAAAAACCCATCAGTCTACACCTTTCCCCCTTCTGCCTCTGCTCTCGTTCTGCTAAGTCAAGGATGATTTTGATTGCTCCAGACTGGCCGCCCACACTGGTACCCCCTCCTGTGCAGTCACAAATATCTCCATGGCACTTGCCTCAGACACCTTCCCTGCTGTCAGCGGGAGAAGCAAATTCTGCACCCTCAGCTTCCAACACTGTACCTTGCAGCCTGGCTAATCACTTAAATTCACCCTTATCCCTCAGCAAACCTGTGATGGAT
The DNA here is from genome assembly GCF_019279795.1 of Protopterus annectens. NCBI lineage: Eukaryota > Metazoa > Chordata > Ceratodontiformes > Protopteridae > Protopterus > Protopterus annectens. Next base: position 1,278,325,790 of record NC_056747.1, read on the forward strand.
GTCATCTTGGAGGCAAGGAGACCTAGTACTAGAAAATCTTATGCTGACAAATGGAAAGGATTCTGTGCCTGGAGCTGACAGATGCAAAAGATTCTGTGCCTGGAACCAATCTTTAGGGATGAGCACAGCAGCGCCCAGTTTACTTCAGATTTTGCAATACTTAACTGAGATGCTTCACAAGGGCCTGCGTTTTTCCTCCATTAGAATCCACGCCTCAGCTATTTCAGCTCACTATAACACAGAACCACCCCTCTTCTCTCATCCTCTGCTCAAGCAGTATCTCGGAGGGGCAAAAAACTTGAGACCACCCAGGAGAACTCCTACCCCTGCCTTGGACCTTAACTTTGTTTTGGAGAAACTCACTCCACCTCCTTTCGAGCCAGCTGCTACTGCAGACTTAAAATTTCTTTCTTGGAAAACAGCCTTCCTTTTAGCAATCACTTCAGCTAGAAGGATATCTGAATTACAGGTCCTTATGGCAGTGGAGCCTTTTATCATCTTTCATGTGGACAGGGAATCTCTCAGGACCAATCCATCCTTCATGCCCAAGGTGGTTTCCAATGTGGCTATTAATCAGTCTATTCATTTGCCAAACTTCTTTCCCAATCCACAGAACAAAGGGTAACGGATTCTGCATTCCTTGGATGTGCACAGACAACTTAGATTCTACTTGGTCAGGACTAAATCTCGAAGAAAATCTGAACAATTGCTGGTAGCATTTGCTGCAGAAGCAGCGGGGAAGGCTATTTAAAAAAAAAAAAATTTCTAAATGGGTAAGTCATTGCATTCATTTCTGCTATAAGCACCATTGAAAACCTATCCCCCAGGGGATCAGATCTCACTCCACCAGGGCTGCATCTACTTCTGCAGCCTTTCTCAGAGGTGTTCCTGCCAGGTATATCCTAGAAGCTGCTACCTGGAGTTCTGTACATACTTTCACCAAGCATTATCATTTACAAATTTTCTCTAAATCCAGAGCTGGTTTTGCCACTGCTGTCTTGCAGGGCCTTATAGCTGCCGCTAATGCTGTATAAACTCCTCCTCTCAGCCACAGCTTTGGGAATCTACCCAAATGTAATGACTGCAACAGTGAAACACGAAGAACATAGTACAGTTGTGTACATTTACCATAAATGTAGATGTTAGAGTGTATTTACTGTTGCAGTCCTGGTTACCCTCCTTTCAGCCCCCTATTTTTTTTTTTCTGGCTATACCTCTACTTTCCTTTACTATGCTTATAAGCCTTTTTGGTGTATTTGCTTTTGGTTGGAGGTATACTTTTGTGTTTTTGTTTTTATTTGCTCCCCATTAGGGGGGCACTGACATCTGGGGCAAGAAAAACTGACATAATGGTGTCGGCTGCATGTTTTATACCCCTGACGATCTGACGTCATGGAAGAAGGGACCGCAACCGACGCAGGACCCTAGACTTTGTTAATCAGGCCGAATGAGGGCAACCTCCCAGCAGATTACCCAAATGTAATGACTGCAACAGTGAATACACTCTAACATCTATATTTATGGTAAGTGTACACAACTGTACTTTCCTCAGAGGGGCCAGAAATTTAAGACCCCCCAGGCGAGCCCCTACTCCAGCCTGGGACCTTAACTTTGTATTGGAAAAGCTCGCTCTTCCTCCATTTGAACCAGCTGCAACTGCAGAGTTGAAAATGTTCTTCGTGTTTCACTGTTGCAGTCCTTACATTTGGGTTATCTGCTTGCAGGTAGCTCTGTCGGCCTGATTAACAAAGTCTTGGGTCCTGCATCTGATGTTCATCGTGTTACCCTGCTGCAGTCATCACACTTGGGTTATCCTGTCGTCAGGCGATCCTGCAGTCGGCCGGAATTCCAAAGTCTTGGTCCGGCATCAGTTGCTGTTGCCTCTTCGCTGACGTCAGTGCGTCAGGGGTATATATATATTGCAACCAAAGCCATTTTCTTCAGTCTTTCTTGCCGCGCGGTGCCCGAAGCAGAAGCAGTTCGCAAGTGCTGGTCGGCCGACTCCTGAGATTTTCGAATTCGAATTTCAGACCGAAGTCTTCTATAAAGCTAAGTACCTCGTTGGGGAAACTTTTCTTGCCTCAGACCGATGTCAGAAAAAGTTAACAATTGTATTTCTTGTGGGAAGCAAATACCTCATAAGGATTTTCATTCTTTTTGCATACCTTGTCTGTTTTGTGCTAGGTTTAATAAGCGTACCATTAAAAGACGCTTTGATTTCGCACGCCACTACTTCGGTAGGAAATTTAACTACACCATGCCGTCAGAGCAACCGACTACCGGCGTGCACAAAAAACGTAGGGATACAGACAGACAAATTTATCAAGCCATATTTTGACAATATTAATGGAATTCCATTTACTCCTAATAATAATTTTTCATGTAATTCTGTAGGAGTTATTTATTGTGTTAGATGTCCATGTAAATTATACTATATTGGTGAGACAAAAAGAAAATTCAAAACTAGAATGCAAGAACATGTTAGAGATATTAAAAAAAGAGTATTAACCAGTCCTATTGCTGTACATTTTATGGAATGTCATAATAGTAATATAGAAATGTTTGAATGTTGTGTTTTAGAAAATATTTTTATTAGAAAAGGTGATGATAAATTAATTAAAAATATTTTGTTATTTAAAGAAACTATTTATATTTTGAAATATAATACTATGTCTCCTAATGGTTTAAATTTAGAAGTAAATTTGAAATGTTTATTATAAGTTTTGTATGAATAACATTGTTATTTTTCTTCCATATTGGATATTTTTTCTTTAAATGTTAATTTATTTTTTTATTGATTAATTTATGTAATTGCTTGATTAATTGTGTTATATATTGGAGTGGGTGTGTGTTTGTAACTTGTACTCATTGAAGGCTATTATGCCGAGGCGCTAAGTTGTAATAAATTTCATTCATGAACTGGCGTTGTTTTTTAGGCTGTTGCCTTTTCTTTTTCGTTGTTTTTGTGATTTGGATATGGATACCAGTTCTTTATTAAACACTCCTAGAGTTTTTCGAGAGAATTTTTCTCCGTCAGTTAATGGATTCACTGTTAATTCGGATGGTGACAATGGAAGAAATGTTAACGCTGTTGATGGTAACAATGAGAGAACTGTTAACATTATTAATGCTGCATCCCCCTCAGCTGTTCGTGGTAATTGTAGAGGGGTGAATTATTTGTTTCCCGTTACTACAGCGGCTCCTGATCAGATTGTTAGACCGAAGGCTATGAAGGATGTTACAGGTGGGCTTCCTGCAATTCTGCCGACTATCGAAGGTATGGTGAGAGCGAATGCTCCTATGGATGTGCTGGGCTCTTCAGTAACCATGGATATTCAATTAGACAGCAGGTTACATGGTGCCGGCTCCGCTACTAATTCTTATCGAGCAGACCCTGCAGTGAATGCAGCACCTCATGGTAACGTTTCCTCTGAATATATTACTAAACTTTTGCAAGATAGGCAGCAGAAATTTATGAACCCCTTCGTTCTTTAGGTGGTCAGACTGTTAATCCTAATGCTTCAAGAGGACATTCAAGATAATATAAAAGAATTTTAAAAGCTGCTTTTTAGGGAAACACGGTGTCATTTTAATTTGTTAGGGCTTCAAAGATATGTGGATCTTGACATTTCTCCATGAGGCTTACGGGCTTTTAAAAGCCCAGCGACACCGTTTGATAATGCAGACAGTGATGATTTGATATTCAAAGACCGCTGGCTTTCGGTGGCCCACAACTGTGCTATGGAGTGGGTTAAGATTCTTGTAGAAAGGGAACAGCTTCTTTTACTGAAATTACAAGAACAATTACATGTTATGCATTCTAAATTATTGGCTGACATTGGTATGTCTAAGGTTAATGATGTTTTTGCTAATTTGAATGATAATTTACACAAGTATGAGACTGAACAGATACAGTATAAATCTGTGAAAATTAAGAGAGACATTAAAGACTATGATAATGGGCGAGCATTCCTTTGGAAACGAAAAAAGTTTTTCACCCTCAAAAACAAGTAAATGTTAAAAATAATAACAAAAAACAGCTTTCAGTATCTTTTGCTTCCTCTGATGGTTATGGTTTAACCACAGATTCAGATAATGATTTTCCACCTCTTCCAGCTGCTAATGATTCGTTAGGGCATCAACAGCGTTTTCGGAGTGATGGCAACAATTCCAGACGAGGATACAAAAAGAAAGACTTTGCTACGGGTTCTTCTCCGGGTGAAGGGCAATCTAGACAAACATTTAAGAGGGGTAGATGGACTTGATTTTTCTAGCCCTGTCTTACTGAGTGATAATAATGTTGTTAATATTTCTGGCTGTAATATTTCTAACGAAGAACAAACTGTATTGCAATATGGTCTTAAATTTGTTCCCACTGTCTTTCCTAGACACCATATATTGAAACAAGAGTTTTTTAAATTTGTTAGAAAACTTCATTTGAGATTTTTTTTCAAATGATAAAAAAAATTTCTGCTTATGATGAGCCTGTTTCTAATATGTTATATGGTGATACTGATGGTGATTCTAGTATAGATAGTTATTATTCTTGTTTTTCTGATGAATCTTTGCCTTCTTTGTATTCTTCAGCTTATTCTACGCTTAACACTGAAGGTATTAATTTTCATAGCAAGTTTATTCCTCCATATAATAATTGCAACATTATTCATTTCTCTGAAATGATTCATTTTTCATTACAAGAAATGTTAAAAGTATGTAGGAATGATCAAAAATTATGCAATATGACTAAAAATGAATGGATGGCTATGAAAAATCTTTCAAGTAGACATGATATTGTCATTAAAAAATCTGATAAGGACAATAAAATTGTTATATTGAATAATAGGCAATACTTAGACATGTGTATGGAACATTTAAATGATTCATCAACCTATGAAATTAGTGATTATGATAAGTATGTGACGGCCTTAAAAGAATGTACTACGTTATTAGATAAGGGGGTAAGATTGGGATATATTTCCAAGGATGACTTTGACAAAAAATTTTGTTTGGAAAATTGTAATCTAGCCACTTTTTATTGTCTTCCCAAGCTTCATAAAAATATGAATAATCCACTTGGACGTCCTATTGTCTCTGATAGTAATTATTTTTGCCAAAATATAGGTATAGTTGTCCATAATTATCTGTCATCCTATGTATTTAAATTAGAATCCTATATTAGAGACTCTTTTGACTTTATTGATAAACTAAGTCATATTACTTGGACAGATAATATGTTTTGGGTTAGTGTAGATGTTGTTAGTCTCTACACTAACATTAAACATTCTGATGGTTTGCAGGCATTATTTTATTTTTTGGGGGATAATCCTACCACCCACTATATAATGGACTTAACTTCCTTCTGCCTTTCTAATAACTTTTTTAGTTTCAATCAATCTATTTACCATCAACTAAAAGGTACTGCTATGGGGGCATCTTTTGCCCCTATGTATGCCAATCTTTTTATGGGTAAATTTGAGTTGGAATATGTATATACTAACATATCTAAATCATGTTCTGTGTTACTACCGCTACATAGATGATTTAATTTTTCTTTGTAGCGGTGGTATTGAATATGTTTATGAGTTTTTCTCAGACCTTAATAATAATAAATATAATTTACGTTTTGATGGTCTACAATTTGGCAGTGAAGTCCATTATTTAGATATTATGTTAACTGGTGTATTGGGTGATCAGGTTCATACTACAGTATATCGTAAGTTTATGGATGGTCATCAGTTTCTTTATGGAACTAGCTGTCACCCCCCCCCCCCCATACTTTATCTGCTATTCCTTATGGAGAAATTATAAGACTATCTAGACTATGCAATAATGAATCTGATTTAGAACAGAATATCTATGATAGTATCATGTTCTTGAAAAGAGGATATAGCATGGATATATTAGATTTCTGCATTAATAAATTAATGGATAAAACTAATCCTATTAAAAGTAATAAATTGATTATTAGTAATAACATAGAAATAAGTAATTCTCTGCCTTTTATGAATGAGGCTGGTTTTGTTAGCAGGAACAATAAATGTTTAAGGAGTTCCATACATGAAGTACTAGATATCTACTTTGTCACTATCTATAATTTGTATAGTGACAAAATTTGGAATATTATTAAATATTTTTGGAAATTTTTAATTTCAGATAAAAATCTTTATAAAATTTTCCCTATTGTTCCTAAAATATCTTTCAAAAGAGGTCAAAATTTATCTGATAAATTAATTAATACTTATTACATTTCTCCAGTAGATAATATATATAAAAATTTGGTTATAGTAGGTACTAATCCTTGCGGCCAGTGTAATATATGTAAATTTATCAAGCCATATTTTGACAATATTAATGGAATTCCATTTACTCCTAATAATAATTTTTCATGTAATTCTGTAGGGGTTATTTATTGTGTTAGATGTCCATGTAAATTATACTATATTGGTGAGACAAAAAGAAAATTCAAAACTAGAATGCAAGAACATGTTAGAGATATTAAAAAAAGAGTATTAACCAGTCCTATTGCTGTACATTTTATGGAATGTCATAATAGTAATATAGAAATGTTTGAATGTTGTGTTTTAGAAAATATTTTTATTAGAAAAGGTGATGATAAATTAATTAAAAATAGTTTGTTATTTAAAGAAACTATTTATATTTTGAAATATACTATGTCTCCTAATGGTTTAAATTTAGAAGTAAATTTGAAATGTTTATTATAAGTTTTGTATGAATAACATTGTTATTTTTCTTCCATATTGGATATTTTTTCTTTAAATGTTAATTTATTTTTTTATTGATTAATTTATGTAATTGCTTGATTAATTGTTATATATTGGAGTGGGTGTGTGTTTGTAACTTGTACTCATTGAAGGCTATTATGCCGAGGCGCTAAGTTGTAATAAATTTCATTCATGAACTGGCGTTGTTTTTTAGGCTGTTGCCTTTTCTTTTTTGTTGTTTTTGTGATAAAGACAGACAGCCCAGGCCTAAGCAAGATTCCGAGACCTCGGCTGATCCGGTCTCCGGTTCTCCGGTCCTCAGTGAGGCTCCGACGCAGCCCCTGACTACCGCAGATCTGGAACCCGAGACTGCTACGGAAATTTTGACGGAATGTACAAGGCCGACGCAGCCTTACTTCAGGCCCTTCCGACGACTTTGCTTCAAAAGACGTCGGTGCTACAGAAACGCCATCGGTTTCTGAAGGCATTTTCAGACTGACGACTCTCACCATTAAAACGTTCTCTAAGTCGAAGACTCCTAAATCTAAAAGGACTGCACTTCAGTCTCCTGCTCAAGGCACTATGCCTAAGAAACAGATGCTCAAAATGGCTGAAGATTTGATTTCTTTAATCAGGGGTTCACAGCCCCCTCCTGACAAAAGGCCTAGACAAGAGGAAGATTATGCTTCCTCTGAGCAAATGTCCATTTCTTCAGATTCCTCTGAGGACCAAGACTATTCCTTCTCTCCTTATGAAGATTCTGATGCTGAGGACTCTATTCCCTCAGCTTCTCCTCCTGAAGACTACTCCTTTGGGGAAACTTTACACACTGTGAGGGAACATTTTCACTGGGAAGGTCAAGACTACTCTGATTCAAAGAAAAGGCTCAGAGAGTTTATTTTACTCCCCCAGCACAGACCACTTGCCATCCCACCAGTTTTGGACATTGTGGATGATGTCCATTTAGAATCCAGTTTCAACCCAGACTCTCTACCTCCTGCTCTGGCTAAGCCTGACAGATACTACAGAGTGCTTGATTCCCACAAACTTCTTTACAAAAGCCCAGTAGCTGACTCAGAGACCATCTCCCAGGGTCCCAAGGGGGCTAAGGCTTCTATGGCTAAAAACCCAGTACCTTCTGAGAGGGATTCCAGAGCACTAGACAGGTGGGGGAAAAAGGTTTACACCTCAGCCACACTAGCTATGAGGGCACTGAATTGTCAATTTCATATGCTTAAGTATCAGCAATTTCTAATCTCTCAGTTAAAGCAAAGCATAACCACTCTCCCTCAACAATCTGAATTGAAAGAAGTACAGGATCTGTTGCACGCCACTGAGCAGGTGGGCAAACATACCTTGCAATGTGGGTTTGATTCTTTGGAGGCCTCCTGCAGAGCAGCTGTCACTGGGTCTGTTATACGTAGGCATGCTTGGTTAAAGGAACAAACTCTGCCTGATCATGTTAAAGCAAAACTACTAGATGCTCCCTTACAGCAGGATGTTCTTTTTGGAGTTAAAGCAGAAGAAGTGTTAAAGAAAATGGAAGATAAGGCAAAATCTATGCAGACAGTCAAAGATTTCCTACAAGTACAACCCCCTCGCTTCAGCAGAAACTGGCCAACAAAAAATTGGTCCTTTCCAGCCACTGACAGACTGCAGATGGGTAAATACAGATGCCCAAGAGGCAGAGGACAACCACAAGCCCAGTATAAACCTCGCCAATGGGGCACTACAACACAGAAGGGAGGAGAAGACAGGTCTCAATCCACCAGATGGCAAACTCAATGATTTGCACCTCATCTGGTCAAGCAATACTCTCTTGGCAGCCCCCTTGGGGGGAAAACTCACACGTTTTGCAGACAACTGGCACATTGTCACAAAGGACAAATAAGTCCTAGACATAATTTTACGAGGATACAGATTCCACTTTCACACCTTGCCAATGAAAAGAGGAATGCCAAACCTGGCACAAAATCAATGGGCAGAGGCACAAAAGCAAATTACAGCTCTCATGGACATGAGAGCCATTCAACTGGTACCTACTCGAGAGCAAGGCCAAGGATTTTACTCAAGACTCTTTCTAGTGCCCAGACAGGACAATGCCTGAAGACCAATTCTGGACCTTTCAATTCTAAACACTTACAAGTACCCAAATTCAAGATGCTAACACTACAGCAGCTACTTCCCATGTTGGGCAAGGAAGCATGGCTAGTAACATTGGACCTCAAGGAGGCATACCTGCATGTCCCTATCAGACAAAGTTGCAGAAGCAATTCTCTGCACTGCCCTTTGGCTTATCTACTGCGCCCAGAGTTTTCACAAAATGCCTGGCACCAGTAATTGCATACTGCAGACAAAGAGGAATTCAAATATATCCATACCTGGATGACTGCCTCATCCAAGCAGAAAGCAAAGACATTCTCTTACATCATCTGGCCTTTGTAAAGCCTCTACTAAACTGCCTGGGGTACACAGTAAACGAAAAGAAGTCAAAACTAGTACCCTCACAAAAAATGACATTCCTGGGTGCCAGCTTGAATAAAACGGCCCAGAAGGCTTATCTTACGCCAGACAAGCAACTACAACTGACTCAATATTTCAAGACAATGGCAACAAAGACCCAATTAACTGCAAGAAAAATTCTGCAGGCTTTGGGCTTCATGGCATCTTGCACACTAATAATACCATTTGCAAAGCTGCATATGAGGAAATTACAGTGGTACCTAAAAAGCGTATGGTGTCAACACAGCCACAGCTTGGACACAATATCTCTCATTCCCTGCCTACAACAGGAATTTCTATGGTGGTCACAGGCATGTCACCTCAACAAGGGTCAGCCTTTCACCTTGCCCCCAGCCAGGCAGACTATCACAACAGATGCTTCAGACTACGCCTGGGGGGCACACATGGCAGGACAATGCATTCAAGGCCTATGGACTGCAGATCAAAGAAATCTGCACATAAATCAAAAAGAGATGCTAGCTGTACAGAAAGCTCTGACAGCCTTCAAGGGTCTACTACATCCAGGACAACTTGCAATAAGGACTGACAACACCACAGTAATGTGGTACATAAACAAACAAGGGGGTACACATTCCTACCCTCTATGCAGGCAAGCAATGATCTTATGGAACACAGCTCTGGCCTACCAAGTCCAGTTACAAGCTCAATTCCTGCCAGGACAGAAGAACACATTGGCAGACAACCTCAGCAGAAACATCAAAGATCCCCATGAGTGGAAACTAGATCCACAAATATTTGCAATGATAACTCAAAAATGGGGCCTTCCAAACCTAGACCTGTTTGCCAGTCCTCAAAACCACCAACTGACAAAATTTTGTACAAGGACATTTCACCATCAAGCTTGGAAAGTGGACGCTCTCTCTTTCAGTTGGAAAAACCTGACTGCATATGCCTTCCCTCCATTACCTCTCCTCACAAAGGTTCTTTTGAAGGTCAAAAGGGAGAGACCACGACTGATTCTCATAGCCCCAGACTGGCCATGCCAGCACTGGTACCCGCTATTGAAAAATATGGCCCACAGCCCACCATGGATATTGCCTCAAATACCCCATTTGCTCACACAACAAAACAAACAGATTCTTCACAGCCAGCTCAAAACTTTAAATCCGGCTGCATGGCAAATCAACTAAACATCCAACCAGCTCCTCTTTCACAAGCAGTTGTGGATGTTATTCTGGAAGCCAGGAGGCCAAGCACCAGGAAGGCTTATTCGGACAAATGGAAAGGGATGTTCTTCATTCCACATTGCTGCAGTCCTAACTATTGGGTAGTCCGCTGTCCAGTCGGCCCGAATACCAAAGTATATGGCTGACGTCGGTCAGGGCGCATTAGACTGACGTCAGTACGTCAGGGTACTAATGCGCATGACCGACGTCATATCCTCAGTCTTTTTTGCCGCATGGTCCGATGCAGAAGCAGTTTTGCGAGTGCAGGTTGGCGCTCTGAAATTTTCTGAAGTCGGAGTTTCAGACCGAATCAAAGTTGGCTGGCACTCGCTAGAACATTTTGGTTTTTCTTGCCTCAGTATTTAACCGATGTCAGAAAAAGTGAATAACTGTATTTCTTGTGGGAAACAAATACCTCATAGGGATTAGCATAGCTTGGGTATACCTTGTTTAGGGCCTGAGCACGACGTTGTTGGATGCCGCCTTGTGCTAGATTTAACAAACGCACTATTAAGAGAAGGTTAGACTGTGCCAGGTTAGTGTTTGGGAAGCGCTGTAATTATAAAATGCCGCCGGATGCTCCGCCCGCTTCATCCAAAAAGCGCAAGGACAAAACAGCTAAGCCTAGGGTTGATGAACCGCAGTCCCGGACGCCGGTTCTTTAGAAGGCTCAGTGGAGCCAGAGGTTTTGCCAGGAGTTTCTTTGGAGTCTCAGGCAGAGACTTTACTGTTACAGGATGTGCCTTCTCAGGAGGTAGGCCAGGCTGAGGGGCTTCTCAGGTAACTGTTCTTCCCTCTCTTCCCAAGGTAGTTAGAGCCTCCTTCTGTTTCCAAAACTTCTTTGAGAGGTAGGCCAAGTTTAGCTTCAGTGGGGGCTTCTCCTAGCACTTCAGGTTCTGTGCCTAAGAAACATATGCTTAAAATGGCAGAAGATTTGATTACTATGATTAGAGGTTCTATGCCCTCCTGATAAGAGGCCTAGGGTGGAACCTGAGTTTGAGAGTTTTGAACAGTGTTCAGAGGCTTCTGAGTCTTCATGAAGACTTGCAGGAGTATCCTCCTTATTCTGATTCTGATGTGGATGATTCCACTCCTACAGCTTCTCCTCCTGAGGATTTCTCATTTTCAGAGACTCTGCATTCTATGAGGGAGCACTTTAAATGGGAAGGCCAAGATTACTCTGATTCCAGGAAAAGGCTTAGGGAATTCTTGTTTTACCCCAGCATAGGCCCTTAGCTATACCTCCTGTGTTGAATGTGGTGGAAGATGTTTTTGCAGAGGCTTCCCTGAACCCTGATTCCTTGCCTCCTGCTCCTGTTAAACCTGATAGGTACTATAGGGTGCCTGAAGCTCATAAGTATCTTTTAAGAGTCCTAGGGCAGACCCGAAACTGTTTCTCAGGGACCTAAAGGTGTCAAGGCCTCTGTTGTTAAAAACCCTGTTCCCACTGATAAAGAGGCAAGGGCTTTGGATAGATGGGGAAAGAAAGTGTATACTTCTTCCACTTTAGCCATGAGGGCTTGAATTGTCAGTTTCACATGCTAAAATATCAAAATTATCTCCTTTCACAATTGAAATCTAAGGTGGATGCTTTGGCGGAAGGTATTGAGTGTAAAGAGTTGCTGGATTTAGTTCATGTGTCTGAACAAGTGGGTAAGCATTCTTTGCAATGTGGTTTTGATGCTGTACAGGCCTCCTCGAGGGTGGCTGCCACTAGTTCTGTTCTTCGCAGGCATGCCTGGTTGAGGGATCAGAATTTAGCTGAGCATGTTAAGACAAGGATTTTGGATGCTCCTTTACAGTCTGATGTGTTGTTTGGTTCGCCTGTGGAAGCAGTTTTAAAGAAAATGGAGGACAAAGCTAAGTCTATGCAAACTGTTAAAGATTTTTGCAGGTGCAGCCACCAAGTTTAGTAGAAATTGGCCTACTAAGGGATGGACATATCCTGCTTATGATTCCCAGTCTAGGGGTAGGTCTAGACGTGGTAGGGGCAGAGCTCAAGGTTCTTTTAGGCCTAGAACAGGAAGTTCACCTGCTCAGACTTCTGGTGAGGGCAGGGTCAGTCCTTTCGTAAACAGACCCAATGACCTGCCTTTTCAGCTGCCAGTAGATTCTCGCCTGGCAGCTCCTTTGGGAGGAAGACTGTCTCTTTTCAAAGAAAATTGGGATTTAATTACTCAAGACAGATGGGTGTTGGATATCATTCACCACGGTTACAGGTTTTATTTCCATACATTGCCCCTTTCAAAGGCATGCCAGACGCTCCTCCTCCACAAAGGAAAGAGGCTCACAAGCAAATTTCTCTGTTACTCCAAATAGGGGCCATTCAGCCAGTCCCTGTATCAGAAAGGGGCCTAGGATTTTATTCTCGCCTGTTCCTAGTACCAAAGAAGGGGAACACGTGGAGACCAATTTTGGATTTATCTATCCTCAACACTTATCTGGACATTCCCAAGTTCAAGATGTTGACGTTACAACAGCTTTTACCTCTGCTGGGCAAAGATCACTGGATGGTAACTTTAGATCTCAAGGAAGCTTACCTTCATGTGCCTATAAGACTAAGTTGCAGGAAGTATCTGCGCTTTCGCTGGAAATTCTCATTATCAGTTCTCTGCATTGCCCTTTGGCTTATCTACTGCCCAGAGTATTCACAAAGGTTCTGGCTCCAGTGATAGCTTACTTCAGGCTAAAAGGAATTCAAATCTATCCTTACTTGGACGACTGCCTGATTCTGGCTCAAGAAAAGGAAGACCTTCTACAGCATCTGGAATATGTTATAGCAGTGCTAAGATGCCTAGGGTATTCTGTGAACGAAATAAAGTCCAGTCTAGTACCCTCTCAAGACATGTGCTTTCTGGGTGTGAGACTGAATACAGCAGCCCAGATGGCCTTTTTAACCCCGGACAAACAAAAGAGTCTATCCCTTTACTTCCATCAACTATCTCATCAGTCCGTGCTGACTGCAAGGACAGTCCTTCAAGCATTAGGGTTCATGGCATCTTGTATTCTGGTGCTTCCCAATGCCAAACTGCATATGAGGAAGCTGCAATGGTATCTCAAAATGTATGGACACAGCACTGCCAGGATTTGGACACTGTCATTCAAATAATACCTTGCCTTCAAAAAGAATTTTGTGGTGGGCTCAGGAATGTCACCTAAACAAGGGACTCTCTGTGACCCGCCAGAGGCGAGTCAGATTTTAACGACAGATGCCTCGGACATTGCTTGGGAGCTCATCTAAATGGAAAGTGGATACAAGACAAGTGGCCTGCCAGACTACAGCATCTACATATCAACATGAAGGAGATGTTAGCAGTCCAGTTTGCATTAATGGCTTTCAAGGAGTTACTTCTTCCAGGGCAGGTGTTGATTCTAACAGACAACACAACTGTCATGTGGTACATCAACAAACAAGGGGAACACATTCTTATCCTCTCTGCAGGCAAGCAATGATTTTATGGGAGATCATGCCAGCTTGCAACTAACTCTTCAGGCAAGGTTTCTGCCGAGCACAGAACTCCTTAGCAGATGTGTTAAGCAGACAAATCATGGATCCCCACGAGTGGAAACTGGATCTTCATGTATTTCAGAAATTGACAGTGTCATGGGGAACTCCAGACATAGATCTGTTCGCTTCTCCACTAAACCACCAGCTGCCAAAGTTTTGCACAAAGGGGTTTCATCACACAGCTTGGAAAGTGGATGCTCTTTCTTTCAGTTGGAAAAATCTTCATGTGTATGCCTTTCCACCTCTGCCTCTTCTTCCAAAGGTGCTCTTAAAGGTCAGACAAGACAAGCCAAGGATGATTCTAATAGCTCCAGATTGGCCTCGCAACACTGGTACCCACTACTAAGGAGTCTGGTAAGGAAGCCTCCATGGCCTTTACCTTTGATTCCACATCTGTTATCTCAGAAGGACGGTCATCTGCTCAATGTCAAGCTTCACTCTCTTCATCTAACAGCCTGGCATATTCTGTGTTGAAACACAGCAGGTCTCAACTTCCTCAACAAGTTTTAAATGTGATTATGGAAGCTAGAAGACCTAGTACAAGGAAAGTGTACGCAGAAAATGGAAGAGATTTTATTTTGGAGTACAGCAAAGAATTTGGAGATTTCTGAGCCTAATTTGAGTGTGGCTCTTCAATATCTTACTGAGTTATTGGACAAAGGTTTGTCCTTCTCTTCCATTAAGATTCATGCTGCAGCAATTTCAGCTCACTATGATTGTGACCCACCATTGTTTTCGTGATCCTTTGTTCAAGCAGTTTCTTAGAGGGGCAAAGAATATAAGACCCCAATGAGAGCTCCTACTCCTGCTTGGGATCTCAATTTTGTGTTGGAAAACTTACTCTACAACCTTTGAGCCTCAAGGCTACTGCTGAATTGAAATACTTGTCATGGAAGACTGCTTTTCTGTTGGCTATTACTTCTGCAAGAAGGGTGTCTGAGTTGCAGGCCCTTATGGCAGTAGAGCCCTTTTGATTTTCCATAAGGATAGGGTATCATTACGCACTAATCCTTCCTTTATGCCTAAGGTGGTTTCTAGTGTGGCTTTAAACCAAACTATTCATTTGCCTACTTTTTATGCAGACCCCAAAATAAAGGGGAAAAGATTTTGCACACTTTAGATGTACACAGGCAATTGCTATTATTTAAGCAGGACTAAGGATTTTAGGCAGTCTCAGCAGTTGTTTGTTTCTTTTGCTTTGAGTTCAAGAGGGCAAGCCTGTGTCAAAACAAACTATTTCTAGATGGATTGGCTTTTGCATTGCATTTTGTTATTCCCATCATGGCAAGGAGATTCCAGCTGGGATTAGGCCTCATTCCACTAGGGCTACTGCCACTTCAACAGCATTTCTAAGGGGTGGCAACTAAGGATATTTTGGAGGCAGCTACTTGGAGTTCAGTGCATACTTTCTCTAAGCATTATCACCTTCCTCTCTACTCTAAGTCTAGGGCTGGTTTTGCCACAGCTATTTTGCAAGGCATGTTGTCAGCTCCTGCTTCTTTATGATTTGCCAGCCTCCCTTACCTCTGCTTTGGGATTCTACCCAATAGTTAGGACTGCAGCAATGTGGAATGAAGAACATAGTACAGTTTTGTACCTACCATAAATGTAGATGTTCGAGGATCCACATTGCTGCAGTCCAATTTACCCTCCCTCCTTCCCCTCTGTGTTTAGGGGTGGTTGTGTAGGTGAGGTTATATGCTGATGATTTTGTATATATTGTACATATTTTTGGTGCAGGTATATTAGGCCTTGTCTTTTTAGGGTCTTCTGACATCTGGGGCAAGAAAAGACTGAGGATATGACGCCGTCATGCGATTAGTACCCTGACGCATTGACGCCAGTCTAATGCGCCTGACCGACGTCAGCCATATACTTTGGTATTCGGGCCGACTGGACAGCGGACTACCCAATAGTTAGGACTGCAGCAATGTGGATCCTCGAACATCTACATTTATGGTAGGTACAAAACTGTACTTTTTGTGCCTGGAACCAAGCTAAAGGCCAAGACACAATTCAGCCTCACATGCCTCTCATTCTACAGTATTTAGCTGAGATGTTGCACAAAGGACTTTCCCTTTCCTCAATTAAAATCCATGCTTCAGCTATTTCAGCTCACTACAACACGGACCCACCTTTATTTTCTCATCCTCTTCTAAGGCAGTTCCTCAGAGGGGCAAAAAACATTAGACCACCCAGAAGAGCTCCTACACCAACATGGGACCTCAACTATGTTCTGGAAAAACTAACGCTACCTCCCTTTAAACCAGCTTTCTCTGTAGATCTTCAGTTCCTATCCTGGAAGACTGCCCTGCTCCTAGCAATAACTTCAGCTTGGAGAGTCTCAGAGCTACAGGCACTAATGGCAGTGGAACCTTTCCTCATTTTTCATCAAGACAGAGTTTCTCTACGAACTAATCCTTCCTTTATGCCTAAGGTGGTTTCCAGTGTAGCTTTAAATTAAACCATCCACTTACCCACCTTCTTCCACAACCCACAGAACAAAGGTGAGAGACTCCTGCATTCCTTGGACATTCACAGGCAGCTTCGTTACTACTTGGACAAAACTAAGGCTTTCAGAAAAACTGACCAGCTCTTTGTATCCTATGCTACAGCTTATCAAGGGAAGGCTATATCTAAGCAAACCATTTCTAAATGGATAGATCATTGCATACGTTTCTGCTATACCCATCATGGGAAATCAGTTCCTGCTACCATTAGATCCCACTCTACCAGGGCAACAGCTACCTCTACAGCCTTTCTCAGGGGGGTTCCAACCAAGGAGATTTTAGAAGCTGCAACTTGGGAGTTCAGTACACACCTTTACCAAACACTATCACTTACCTCTTTACTCTAAGTCCAGAGCGGGCTTCGCCACTGCAGTTCTGCAGGGCCTTATTGCCTCCTCTAACCCTCTATGATACCTCCCCCCTACCTTAGCTTTGGGATTCAACCCAAGTGTGATGACTGCAGCAGGGTAACACGATGAACATAGTGCAGATGTTCTTCATCTCACATTGCTGCAGTCCTTACACTTGGGTAGTCCGCTGTCCTCGGTCGGCCCGAATATCAAAGTATTAGGCTGACGTCGGTCAAGGCGCTTAAGACTGACATCAGGACGCCAGGGTACAAATGCGCATGACCGACGCCATATCCTCAGTCTTTTTGCCGCATGGTCCGATGCAGAAGCAGCGCTGCAAGTGCCGCTCGGGCGCTCTGAAATTTTTCAATTCGGAGTTTCAGACCGAGTCAAAGTTGGCTAAGTACCCGCTTTGGGGAATATTTTAGTTTTTCTTGCCTCAGTGGTTTACCGGATGTCAGAAAAGTGAATAACTGTATTTTGTGGGAAACAGATACCGTGATAGAGATTATCATACTTTGTGTATTCCTTGTTTGGGGCCTGAGCACGACGTTGTTGGGTGTCGCTTTGTGCTAGGTTCAATAAGCACTATTAAGCTTAAGGTTAGATTGTGCCAGGTTGGTCTTTGGGAAGCGGTGCAATTATAAGATGCCGCCGGATGCTCCAACGCCCGCTTCTTCAAGAAGCACAAAGACAAAGCAGCTAAACCCAGGCAAGAAGAGTCGTCCGCCCGGACGCCGGTTCTTTAGAGGCGCCAGTGGAACCGTGGTTCACGAGGCTTCTCTGGAGTCCCAGGGGAGACTTTGTTATTGCAGGATGTGGCCTCTCAGGAGGCAGGTCAGGCTGAAGGGGCTTCTCAGGTTACTGTACTCCCTCCCTTCCTAAGGTGGTTAGGCCCTCTCGTTCTGTTTCTAAGGCTACTCCCAGAGGCAGGCCAGGTTTAGCTACTGTTGGTGTCACTCCTAGTTCTACAGGATCTGTGCCCAAGAAGCACATGCTTAAAATGGCAGAAGAGTTAATTACTTTGATTAGAGGTTCTTTGCCCTCCAGATAAGAGGCCTAGGGTGGAACCAGAGTTGGGGAGTTTTGAGCAGGCTTCAGATATTTCAGAGTCTTCGCTGAAGACTTGCAGGAGTACTCTCCTTATTCTGATTCTGATGCAGATGATTCAACTCCTTCTGCTTCTCCTCCAGAGGATTTTTCTTTTCAGAGACTCTTCATTCCATGAGGGAACATTTTAAGTGGGAAGGTCAGGACTTCTCTGATTCCAGGAAAAGGCTTAGGAATTTTTGCTTTTACCCCAGCATAGGCCTTTGGCTATACCACCTGTTCTGATGTTGTGGAAGATGTGTTTGCAGAGGCTTCACTTAATCCTGATTCTTGCCTCCTGCTCCTGTTAAACCGGATAGGTATTACAGGGTGCCTGAGGCTCATAAATATCTTTATAAGAGTCCTAGGGCGGACCCAGAAACTGTTAGTCAGGGACCTAAGGGTGTCAAGGCCTCTGTTGTAAAAAATCCGGTTCCTCCAGATATAGAGGCCAGAGCTTTGGATAGATGGGGAAAGAAAGTCTATACTTCTTCCACCTTAGCTATGAGGGCTTTGAATTGCCAGTTTCACATGTTGAAATATCAAAACTATCTTTTCTCAATTGAAGTCTAAGGTAGATGCTCTGGCGGAAGGCATTGAGTGTAAAGAATTACAAGATTTAGTACATGTTTCTGAACAGGTGGGTAAGCATTCTTTACAATGTGGTTTTGATGCTGTACAGGCCTCGCCTAGGTGGCTGCCACTGGGTCAGTTCTTCGCAGGCACGCCTGGCTGAGGGATCAGAATTTATCTGAACATGTTAAGACAAGGATTTTGGATGCTCCTTTACAGTCTGATGTGTTGTTTGGTTCACCTGTGGAGTCAGTCTTGAAGAAAATGGAAGACAAGGCTAAGTCTATGCAGACTGTTAAAGATTTTTGCAAGTTCAGCCTCCAAGTTTAGTAGGAATTGGCCTGCTAAGGGGTGGACGCATTCTTCTTATGATTCACAGTCTAGGGGTAGATCTAGACGTGGTAGGGGCAGAGCTCAGAGCTCCTTCAGACCTAGAACAGGGAGTTCTCCTGCACAATCTTCGGGTGAGGGCAGGGGCCAGTCCTTTCGTAAACATGCCCAATGACCTACCTTTTCAGCTGCCAGATCCTTCTTTCCTGGCAGCACCTTTGGGAGGAAGGTTGGCACTCTTCAAGGAAAATTGGAGTTTGATTACCCAAGACAGATGGGTATTAGATATCATACACCAAGGTTACAGGTTTTATTTCCATACCTTGCCTCCTTTCAAAGGCATGCCGGACGTTCCTCCTCAGCAAAGACTAGAGGCTCACAAACAAATTTCTCTGCTGCTCCAAATAGGGGCCATACAACCGTCCCTCTGCCAGAAGTGGGCCTAGGATTTTATTCTCGCCTGTTCCTAGTACCAAAGAAGGGGAACACGTGGAGACCAATTTTGGATTTATCTATCCTCAACACTTATCTGGACATTCCCAAGTTCAAAATGTTGACGTTACAACAGCTTTTACCTCTGCTGGGAAAAGATCACTGGATGGTGACTTTGGATCTCAAGGAGGCTTACCTTCATGTTCCTATCAGGCTAAGTTGCAGGAAGTATCTGCTGAGCTGGGACTTCTCATTATCAGTTCTCTGCATTGCCCTTTGGCTTCTCTACTGCCCAGAGTGTTCACAAGGTTCTGGCTCCAGTGATAGCTTTCTTCAGGCTAAGAGGAATACAGATCTATCCTTATTTGGACGATTGCCTGATTCTGGCCCAAGGAAAGGACCTAACTTCTTCATCATTTACAATATGTGATAGCAGTGCTAAGATGCCTGGGGTATTCTGTGAACGAAATAAAGTCCAGTCTAGTACCCTCTCAGGACATGTGCTTTCTGGGTGTGAGACTGAATACAGCATCCCAGATGGCCTTTTGACCCCGGACAAACAAAAGAATCTTTCTTTACTTCCATCAATTGTCTCATCAGTCCAGGCTGACTGCAAGGACAGTCCTTCAAGCCTTGGGGTTCATGGCATCTTGTATTCTGGTGCTTCCCAATGCCAAACTGCATATGAGGAAGTTGCAATGGTATCTCAAAATGTATGGACACAGCACTGCCAAGATATGGACACTGTCATTCAGATAATACCTTGCATTCAAAAGGAATTTTTGTGGTGGGCTCAGGAATGTCACCTAAACAAGGGACTCTCTGTGACCCGCCAGAGGCAGTCAGATTCTAACGACAGATGCCTCAGACAAAGCTTGGGAGCTCATCTAAATGGAAAGTGGGTACAAGACACGTGGCCTGCCAGACTTCAACATCTACATATCAACTTGAAGGAGATGTTAGCAGTCCAATTTGCATTGATAGCTTTCAAGGATTTACTCCTTCCTGGGCAGGTGTTGGTTCTAACAGACAACACAACTGTCATGTGGTACATCAACAAGCAAGGGGGAACACATTCTTATCCTCTATGCAGACAAGCAATGATTTTGTGGGAGACGGCTCTCAGTTTACAACTAAATCTTCAGCAAGGTTTCTGCCGGAGCACAGAACTCCTTAGCAGATGTGTTGAGCAGACAAATTATGGATCCCCACGAGTGGAAATTGGATCCTCATGTATTTCAGAAATTGACAGTGTTATGGGGAACTCCAGACATAGATCTGTTCGCTTCTCCACTAAACTACCAGTTGCCAAAGTTTTGCACAAAAAGGTTTCATCCCACAGCTTGGAAAGTGGATGCTCTCTCATTCAATTGGAGCAATCTTCATGTGTATGCCTTTCCACCTCTGCCTCTCCTCCCAAAGGTACTCCTGAAGGTCAGACAGGACAAGCCAAAGATGATTTTAATAGCTCCAGATTGGCCTCGACAGCACTGGTATCCATTACTGAGAAGTCTGGTACGGGGAGCCTCCATGGCCTTTGCCTTCGATTCCACACCTGCTGTCTCAGGAGAACAGTCATCTACTCAATGTAAAACTTCACTCTCTTCACCTAACAGCCTGGCATATTCTGTTTTAAACCCTGGAGGGTCTCAACTTCCACAGCAGGTTTTGAATGTTATTTTGGAGGCCAGAAGGCCTAGTACAAGGAAAGTGTACAGATAAATGGAAGAGATTTTTATTTTGGAGTACAGCAAAGGAATTTGATGTTT
Organism: Protopterus annectens; assembly: GCF_019279795.1. NCBI lineage: Eukaryota > Metazoa > Chordata > Ceratodontiformes > Protopteridae > Protopterus > Protopterus annectens. The sequence goes on from NC_056747.1 coordinate 1,278,346,762, forward strand.
CTAAGCCTAATTTAAGTGTGGCTCTTCAGTATCTTACTGAGTTACTGGACAACGGTTTGTCCTTCTCTTCTATTAAGGTTCATGCTGCAGCAATTTCTGCTCACTATGACTGTGACCCACCATTGTTTTCTCATCCTTTGTTTAAGCAATTCCTTAGAGGGGCAAAGAATATAAGACCCCCACGTAGAGCTCCTACTCCTGCTTGGGATCTCAATTTTGTGTTGGAGAAACTCACTCTACAACCTTTTGAGCCTGCAGCTACTGCTGAGTTGAAATATTTATCATGGAAGACTGCTTTTTTGTTGGCCATTACCTCTGCGAGAAGGGTGTCTGAGTTGCAGGCCCTTATGGCAGTTGAGGCTTTCTTAATTTTCCATAAGGATAGGATGTCTTTGCGTACTAATCCTTCCTTTATGCCTAAAGTGGTTTCTAGTGTGGCTTTAAACCAAACTATTCATTTGCCTACTTTTTATGCAAACCCCCAAAATAAAGGGGAAAAGATTTTGCACACTTTGGGATATACACAGGCAGTTGCGATATTATTTGAGCAGAACTAAAGGGTTCAGGCAGTCTCAGCAGTTATTTGTTTCATTTGCTTTGGGTTCTCAGGGCAAGCCTGTGTCAAAACAAACTATTTCTAAGTGGATTGGGTTTTGTATTGCTTTCTGTTATTCCCATCATGGTAAGGAGATTACAGCTGGGATTAGGCCCCATTCCACTAGGGCTACTGCCACTTCTACAGCTTTTTTAAGGGGGGTGGCAACTAAAGATATTTTAGAGGCAGCTACTTGGAGTTCAGTGCATACTTTCTCTAAGCATTACCACCTTCCACTTTACTCTAAATCTAGGGCTGGTTTTGCCACTGCAATTTTACAGGGCATTTTGGCAGCTCCTACTGCTTTATAGTTTTGCCATCCTCCCTTACCTCTGCTTTGGGATTCTACCCAAGTGTAAGGACTGCAGCAATGTGAGATGAAGAACATAGTACAGTTTTGTACCTACCATAAATGTAGATGTTCGAAGATCCACATTGCTGCAGTCCAATTTACCCTCCCTCCTTCCCCTCTGTAGTTAGAGGCGGTTGTGTGGTTTGGGTTGTACATTTTGTGAATATTGTATATATTGTACATAGGGTTAGTACAAGGGTGGTTGGTTGTTTTTTGCTGTCTTTTGGTTTTGGCCTTGTCTTTTTAGGGTCTTCTGACATCTGGGGCAAGAAAAGACTGAGGATATGACGTCGGTCATGCGCATTTGTACCCTGATGTCCTGATGTCAGTCTTAAGCGCCTTGACCGACGTCAGCCTAATACTTTGATATTCGGGCCGACCGAGAACAGCGGACTACCCAAGTGTAAGGACTGCAGCAATGTGGATCTTCGAACATCTACATTTATGGTAGGTACAAAACTGTACTTTTTGTACCTACCATAAATGTAGATGTTCGAGTGTTCACCCTGCTGCAGTCCAGGTTACCCTCCCTCCATCCCCTCTGATCTACTGGCAAAATCTCTTCTATGCCTTACTGATGTATTTGCTTATAGCTGAAGGGATTTTGTGTTTGTGCAGTGTTCACTCCATTTGGTACTAATTCTGACCACCTTTTTGGGGGCACCTGACATCTGGGTCAAGAAAAACTGAAGAAAATGGCGTCTGTTGCAATATATATACCCCTGGCACACTGACGTCAGGGAAGAGGCGACAGCAACTGACGCCGGACCAAGACTTTGGAATTCCGGCCGACTGCGGGACCGCCTGACGACAGGATAACCCAAGTGTGATGACTGCAGCAGGGTGAACACTCGAACATCTACATTTATGGTAGGTACAAAACTGTACTTTGCTGTCTCTTCTTCCATGATGTCACGTCGTCAGGGGTATAAAACATGCAGCCGATGGCATTACATCGGTCTTTCTTGCTGTGCAGTGCCCAAAGCAGAAGTAGTTCGCAAGTGCCGGTCGGCTGACTCCTGAAAATTTTGTTTTCGAGTTTCAGAACCGAAGACTTCAACTAAAGCTAAGTACCCCATTGGGGAAACTTTTTCTTGCTCCTTACCGATGTCAGTAAAAGTTAATTGCATTACTTGTGGAAAGCAAGTACCTCATAAAGTTTTTCATTCGTACTGTATTCCTTGCCTAGGCCCTGACCACGACGTATCTTGCTGTCGGTTTTGTGCTTTATTTAATCAGAGCACTATCCGTCCTGTATATTTTCGCTTGTAAATATTTCGGTTCTCGGTTTAATTATCTAGAAATGTCATCGGTTAGCCATCCGACTACTGGGATTCCGAAAAAACGCAAAGATAGAGACAGGCCACCGAGGTCCAAAAGTGCTGACGACGCTTCTTCTAAGCCAGTCGCCAGGTCGCCGGTACTCAGTGAGGTGCTTTTGCAGCCCCTGATACCCGCTACTTCTGATTCGCAGGCCTCTACTGAGACCCATTTGGAGTCCGCGAGATGCTTCAACTATGGAACCTGCTGATGTCTCTACCTTGGATGGGTCTGGAGCCGCTGTGCAGGCACCACCTTCTGAGGGTGTATTCAGGCCTATGGACTTGCATTTTAAACAGACGCATCCTTCTTTACTTAGGCCTAAATCTCGATCCATGTCTAAAAAACCGTTGCTCAGGCCTGTAGGCTAAAAAAACAAATAAGAATGGCTGAAGATCTAATGACTCTAATCAGTGGGTAGCCCCCCCCCTCTAAGAGGCCTAGGACTGAAGTTGATTATGAATCTTTTTGATCAGGATTCGTTTTTTTTTTCCTGACTCTTCTGATGATCTGGATTTGCCCTTACCTACTTGTGAGGTTTCTGATGCAGAGGACTCTATTCCCTCTGCTTCTCCTCCTGAGGATTTTTCTTTTGGGGAAACCTTGCATACTCTAAGGGAGCACTTCCACTGGGAAAGCCAGGATTTTTCTGATTCAAAAAAGAGGCTTGGGGATTTCCTTCTCCTACCTCAGCATAGGCCTTTAGCTATTCTCCTGTACTAGACATTGTTGATGCTTTCTCGGAATCTAGTTTGTCCCCTGATTCCCCTGCCTCCTGCTCCCAGAAAACCTGACAAGATACTACAGGGTCCCAGAGTCCCACAAGTTCCTTTTCAAAAATCCTATTGCAGATCCAGAGACTATTTCACAGGGGCCCAAGGGCATTAAGGCTTCTACTGCTAAAAATCCTACCCCTTCTGATAAAGACTCCAGTGCGCTGGATAGATGGGGTAAGAAGATTTACACTTCTGCAGCCTTGGCCATTAGGGCTTTAAACTGCCAGTTTCATATGTTAAAATATCAGCAATATGTTATTGGACTGCTTAAACAGAAAATGATGTTGATTCCTGACTGTGTGGAAAATAAAGAATTACAGGATTTAATGCATTCTGCTGAACAAGTTGGAAAACATACTTTGCAATGTGGTTTTGATTCATTAGAGGCCTCTTGCAGGGCTGCTGTTACTGGGCCTGTAATCAGGAGGCATGCTTGGCTTAAGGAGCAATCTTTGCCTGATCATGTTAAAGCTAAATTGTTGGATGCTCCTTTAAATCAGGACTGCCTGTTTGGCAACGAGGCTGAGGAAGTTCTTAAAGATAGAAGATAAAGCTAAATCTATGCAAGCTGTTAAAGATTTTTTACAAGTTCAGCCTTCTAGATTTAACAGGCACTGGCCCGCTAAGAATCGGTCCTTTCCAGCCCCTTTCAGGTCTTCTGAAGCCAAACCCAGATACAGCAAAAAACCCAGGTTTCAGTCCCAGGGGACTCGCAGAACAAAGCAGTGGGGGACCTCCACTTCCAATTCTGGGAACAAGACTCCCCCCCTATGGTAAACTGTCTCGATGACTTCCTTTTAAAATTTCCAAGCACTTATCAACTGACTGCCTTTTTTGGGGAAAAGATTGCTCTTCATGCAAAGAATTGGGAACTCATTACCTAGGACAAATGGGTTTTAAATATGGTGTCCCAGGGATACAGATTTCACTTCCACACATTGCCAACACCAAGTGGGTGGCCGGACCTACCCCCAAATCAGTGGGCAGAGGCCTAAAAACAAGTACTTTCTCTCTCAAGCATGTGGGCTATTCAACTGGTATCAGAAGAGGAAATGGGACAAGGTTTCTACTCAAGACTTTTCCTGGTAGCCAGAAAAGACAATTCATGGCGTCCTGTCGTGGACCTTTCTACTCTAAACACCTTTTTGGAGATTCCAAAATTCAAGGTGCTGTCTCTTCAATTATTTCCTATGCTAGGCAAAGATGCCTGGTTGGCAACACTAGATTTAAAAGAAGCATACCTGCACATCCCAATCAGGGAATCTTGCAGAAGATACCTACGCTTCAAAGCAGGCTACACGCACTATCTGTTCTCTGCACTGCCCTTTGGTTATCTACTGCACCCAGGGTATTCACAAAGTGCCTAGCTCCAGTTATTGCATTTTGCAGGCAAAGAAATATTCAAATATACCCATACCTGGACGATTGTCTAATTCAGGCAGAAAGCCAGGACATACTTTTGAATCATCTGGCCTTTGTAAAAAGGGTTCTAACTTGTCTGGGGTACACCATAAACGAAAAGAAATCACACCTGGTACCCTGTCAACAAATTATATTCCTGGGAGCACGCTTGAATACAACTTCACAGATGGCTTACCTCATGCCAGAAAATCAAATTCATTTGGCAACCTACTTCAAACAAGTGGCCACAAAAACCCTGCTATCTGCAAGACAAATACTGCAAGCCTTGGGGTTCATGGCCTCCTGCATTCTTCTAATTCCATATGCAAGACTGCATATGAGGAAACTACAGTGGTATCTAAAAAGCCTAGGGTGTCAGTATTCTCAAGACCTAGAAACAATGATTCCTATCATACCTTGCCTACGCCTAGAGTTCCTTGGGTAGGTAGAGGCCTGCCACCAAAACAAGGGACTACCTTTCACACCACCCCCTGCCGCCCAAACCCTAACAGATGCATCAGACTATGCATGGGGGCCTCACCTGGCAGGGAAGTACATTCAGGGCAAATGGAACCCAAGTCAAAAGCACCTGCATATCAATCAAAGTAATGTTAGTTGTACAGAATGCTTTTGACAGCCTTCAATGACCACACTCTTCCAGGACAACTAATGGTAAAGATGGACAATACCACTGTTATGTGGTACATAAACAAGCAGGGGGGTACACATTCTTACCCCATCTGCAGACTAGCCATGGCATTTTGGAACACAGCCTTGAGCTACCAAGTGCACCTACAAGCTCGGTTCCTTCCAGGAAAATTAAATACACTGGCAGACGAACTAAGCAGAAACCTCATGGACACACACAAGTGGAAACTGGAACCAAGGATTTTCAACATGTTGACGAGCAAATAGGGGAGCCCAGATATAGACCTGTTTGCCTCTCCCCAGAACTACCAATTGGACAAATTTTGCACACGGACGCCCCACAAGCCTGGAAAGTAGATGCTCTGTCCTTCAGCTGGAAAAACCTATCAGTCTATGCCTTCCCCCCCCCTCTGCCTCTGCTCTCCAAAGTACTACTAAAAATCAAACAGGACAAACCAAGAATGATTTTGATTGCTCCAGACTGGCCACGCCAACACTGGTACCCCCTCCTGTGCAGTGTGTCACGATTATCTCCATGGCACCTGCCTCAGACTCCTTCTCTGCTGTCTCAGCAGAAGTAGATTCTGCACCCTCAGCTTCCAACACTGAACCTTGCAGCCTGGCTAATTACTTAATCTCTCCTTTACCATCCCTCAGCAAACCTGTGATGGATATCATTTTAGAGACAAGGAGGCCTAGTACTAGAAAATCTTATGCTGAAAAATGGAAAAGATTCTGTGCCTGGAACCAGTCTCAAGGCATGAGCACATCAGCGCCCATTTTATCTCCGATTTTACAGTACTTAACTGAGATGCTTCACAAGGGCCTGTCTTTTTCCCCCATTAAAATACACGCCTCAGCCATTTCAGCTCATTATAGGTTTATAGGCTCATAGGTTGGTACTAGGCTGTCGGCCCTAGGGCCAATGCAAGCCTAGCCATAACAATTCCCTGGATATTTCTTCCCATAATATTTACTTCTCTGGACCCCTGTCTAGCAGGGCGACTGACAAGTTCCCCGGGGTGAATTTCCCATCTCCCATCCAGTCATCAAGGTTCCTTTTGAAGAGGGCCAATGAGGCGCTCTGCTTGATATGTATGGGCAGGTTTTCCAGAGTATGGGCAGTCTCTGGGTCAAGAACCTATCCCTCCAGCATGTTTTGTTCATTGTGATGACAGGTTTAGATCCCTGGAGCATGTGGCTCTGAGGGATTGAGATTTCTTTATGTGGAGCATGTCCAACCTCTCAGGGTTTGACGTGGCCTTGTATGTTAAGCAGAGATCGCCTCTGACTAGACGATATGCCACAGAGTATAGCTGGAGTTTTTTTAGATGGTCAGCATATGGCATCTGCTTTAGGCCTGAGATTCTTTTAGTGAGGCATTTCTGTGGCCTTTCCAGCTGTTGCAGATGTCTTGTGAGGTACATACCAAACTGGGCATTATACTCTATAATGGGTCTAATGAGGGATGAGTGCAGTGGGACAATGACCTCCTTTTTTCTGGATGAAAAGCCCTTCGTGATGAGGTGTGCCACATAGAAGGATTTCCTGATTGTTGTGGCGATTTGGTTATCGAAAGTGAGACCACTGTCCACCTGTGTCCCTAAGTTTCTCATCACACTTTCAATGTTTAGTGTCCTGCCACCTATGTGGTAATTCATGGGTACATGTTTTTTTCCAAAGGGGATAACTATACATTTCTTGGCATTAAGCTTGAGCCCATGGCTCTGGCACCAGGCATCTGTTTCTGTAAGGCCCTTTTGTAGAATATCCACATCATTTGGGGATTCAGTAATGGCTCCCAGATGTTCATCGTGTTACCCGGCTGTAGTCATCACACTTGGGTTATCCTGCCATCAGGCAGTCCCGCAGTCGGCCTGAGTTCCAAAGTCTTGGCCCGGCGTCGGTTGCTGTTGCTTCTTCACTGACGTCAGAGCGCCAGGGGTATATAAAAAGCATCCAACACCATTTTCTCCAGTCTTTCTTGCTGCACGGTGCCCGAAGCAGAAGCAGTTCGCAAGTGCCAGTCGGCTGACACCTGAGATTTTTGATTCGAATTTCAGTCCGAAGTCTTCAATAAAGCTAAGTACCCCCTTTGGGGAACCTTTTCTTGCCTCAGTCCGATGTCAGAAAAAGTTAACAATTGCATTTCTTGTGGGAAGCAAATACCTCATAAGGACTTCCATTCCTATTGTATTCCTTGCCTAGGCCCAGACCACATCACAGGTTGTCGGTTTTGTGCTAGGTTTAATAAACGAACTATCGAACGCTGTTTTGACTTCGCACAACATTACTTTGGTAGGAAATTTAATTATATCATGCCGTCGGAGCAGCTGATGACCAGCATGCATAAAAAACACAAGGATAAGGACAGGCAGCCTAGGAACAAGCCAGACTCCGAGGCCTCTGCTGGGCCTGTCACCGGTTCTCCGGTTTTCAGTGAGGCGCCTATGCAGCCCCTGATAACCGCAGAACTGGAACCCCAGACAGCTGCGGATTCTCAGGCGGAGTCTACTAGGCCGACGCAGCCATCTTCATTAGGCCCTTCCGACACCGGAGCAGAAGTAGACCCTGGTGCAGTGGAAACACCTTCGGTTGCAGAAGATGTCTTCAGACCGACTACACTCACCATTAAATCTTATGCTAAGCTTAAAACTCCTTTAAAACCAAAGAAGACTGAACATCAGTCTACAGTTCAAGGCCCCATGCCTAAGAAACAGATGCTTAAGATGGCTGAAGATTTGATTACCCTAATCAGGGGTTCCCATCCCCTTCCTGATAAAAGACAAAGACAAGAGGAGGATTATGCTTCCTCTGACCAGGTTTCAATTTCCTCAGATTCTTCTGAGGAACAGGATTACACTTTTCCACCTTATGAAGACTCTGATGCTGAAGACTGTATTCCCTCAGCATCTCCCCCTGAAGACTACTCCTTTGGGGAAACTTTTCATACCATGAGGCAACATTTCCACTGGGAAGGCCAGGACTACTCTTGATTCTAAGAAAAGGCTCCGAGAGTTCCTTTTACTACCCCAGCACAGACCTCTTGCTATCCCTCCAGTTTTGGATATTGTGGATGATGTTTACTTGGAGTCTAGTCTAAATCCAGACTCTCTACCTCCTGCTCCAGCCAAACCAGACAGATACTACAGAGTACCTGACTCACACAAATTCCTGTATAAAAGCCCTGTGGCTGACCCAGAAACAATTTCCCAGGATCCTAAGGGAGCTAAAGCTTCTATGGCTAAAAATCCTGTGCCCTCTGAAAGGGATTCCAGAGCCCTAGATAGATGGGGAAATAATATACACCTCAGCAACTCTGGCTATGAGAGCATTAAATTGTCAGTTTCACATGCTGAAATATCAGCAATTCCTAATGTCTCAATTAAAACAAAAAATGAGCACACATACTGAACAGTCTGAATTCAAGGAAATGCCGGATCTGTTGCATGCAGCTCAACAGGTGGGCAAACATACTTTACAATGTGGATTTGATTCATTGGAAGCTTCCTGTAGAGCAGCTGTTACTGGCGCTGTCATACGTAGACATGCTTGGTTAAAAGAACAAACCCTTCCTGATTTATGTTAAAGCAAAATTATTGGATGCACCTTTACAGCAGGATGTATTATTTGGTGTCAAAGCAGAAGAGGTTTTAAAGAAAATGGAGGATAAGGCAAAGTCTATGGAGACGGTCAAAGATTTTTTGCAGGTACAACCCCCTCATTTCAGCAGAAATTGGCCAACGAAAAACTGGTCCTTTCCAGCTTCTGACAGATCACAGAGAGGCAAATACAGTCTCCCAAGGGGCAGAGGTCAGTCACAAGGCCCTTACAAACCTCGCCAATGGGGTACTGCTACCCAGAAAGGAGGAGAAGACAGGCCCCAGGCTAGCAGAAGACAAACACAATGACTCAATCCTCAAACTACCAAGCAAATCTCTCCTGACAGCTTCCTTGGGAGGAAAATTAACATTTTTTGCAGACAACTGGCACATCATCACAAAAGACAAATGGGTTCTAGACATTCTCTCTCAAGGATACAGATTCCACTTTCATACCTTAGCAAGGATAAAAGGAATGCCAAACCTGCCACCAAATCAATGGGCAGCGGCACAAAAACAGATTACAGCTCTCATGGACATGAGAGCCATTCAACAGGTACCTACACAGGAGCAAGGGCAAGGATTTTACTCAAGACTCTTTCTAGACCCAAGAAAGGACAAACCATGGGACCCATTCTGGATCTGTCAATTCTGAACACCCATCTGCAAGTACCAAAATTCAAGATGCTAACACTACAGCAGCTTCTTCCCATGCTGGGCAAGAATGCTTGGCTAGTAACGGACCTCAAGGAGGCATACCTGCATGTCCCTATCAGACAAAATTGCAGAATATACCTCTGCTTCATTGCAGGTTCAATGCATTATCAATTCTCTGCACTGCCCTTTGGCTTATCTACTGCACCCAGGGTCTTCACAAAATGCCTGGCACCAGTAATTGCATACTGCAGACAAAGAGGAATTCAAATATACCCATACCTGGACGACTGCCTTATTCAAGCAGAAAGCAAGGACATTCTTTTAAAGCATTTGGCATTTGTCAAACACCTTCCAAGTTGCCCAGGGTACACAGTAAACGAAAATAAATCAAAACTAGTGCCCTCACAAAACATAATATTCCTGGGTGCCAGCTTGAATACAACGGCCCAGATGGCTTATCTCACGCCAGACAAGAAACAGCTGACTCAATATTTCAAAATAATGGCAACAAAGACCCAACTCCCTGCAAGAAAAATTCTGCAAGCCTTGGGATTCATGGTATCTTGCAGACTACTAATACCATTTGCAAAACTGCATATGAGGAAATTACAATGGTACTTGAAAAGTGTATGGACTCAGCACAGCCACAGCTTGGAAACAATGATACCACTCCTTCCCTGCCTTCGACAGGAGTTTCTATGGTAGGCACAGGCATGTCACCTCAACAAGGGTCAGCCTTTCACCTTACCCACAGCCAGGCAAACTATGACAACAGATGCATCGGACTATGCCTGGGGAGCACACATGGCAGGACAGTGCATTCAGGGCAAATGGACTACAGATCAGAGGCATGTGCATATCAATCGAAAAGAAATGCTAGCAGTACAGAATGCCCTAACAGCTTTCAAGGACCTCTTACACCCAGGACAGCTAATAATAAAGACTGACAATACCACAGTAATGTGGTACATGAACAAGCAAGGGGGCACACATTCCTACCCTCTATGCAGGCAAGCAATGACCTTGTGGAACACTGCACTGTCTTACCAGGTTCAATTACAAGCACAATTCCTGCCAGGAAAGAAAAACACATTGGCAGACGACCTAAGCAGAAACATCATGGATCCACACGAGTGGAAACTAGATCCACAAGTATTTGCAATGATAGCTCAAAAATGGGGACGCCCAGACATAGATCTGTTTGCAAGCCCCCAAAACTACCAACTTCAAATATTTTGCACAAGGACATTCCGTCCACAAGCTTGGAAAGTGGACGCCCTCTCATTCAGTTGGAAAATATTAACAGTGTATGCCTTTCCTCCACTGCCTCTTCTAGCAAAGGTACTGCTGAAAGTCAGATTAGAGAGGCCATAAATGATACTCATTGCACCAGACTGGCCACGCCAGCATTGGTATCCAATTTTAAGGAACATGGCCCACAGCCCACCATGGATTTTACCACAAATTCCTCACCTGCTCACCCAGCGAGACAATCAGATTCTACACAGCCAGCTCAAAACTTTAAACCTGGCTGCATGGCAAATTACCTAAACAACCAGCCAACACCTCTATCCAAAGCAGTTATGGATGTTCTGGAGGCCAGGAGGCCCAGCACCAGGAAAACCTATTCAGACAAATGGAGAAGATTTTGCGCCTGGAACCAGGCTAAAGGCCAAAATCCCCTTGATCCAAAACATTCCTCAGATTCTACAATATTTAACTGAGATGTTGCACAAAGGTCTTTCTTTTTCATTTATTAAGATCCACGCCTCAGCAATTTCAGCTCATTACAACACGGATCCTCCTTTATTCTCACATCCACTCCTAAGACAGTACCTCAGAGGGGCTAAGAACATAAGACCGCCAAGGAGAGCACCAGCACCTACTTGGGATCTCAACTTTGTTCTGGAAAAGCTTACACTGCCGCCTTTTGAACCAGCTTTTTCAGCTGATTTAAAAAATTTTTTATGGAAAACTGCCCTGCTACTTGCAATAACCTCAGCTAGAAGAGTCTCAGAGCTACAGGCACTAATGGCAGTGGAGCCTTTCCTCATTTTTCATCAAGACAATCTCTCTCTACGAACTAACCCTTCCTTTATGCCAAAAGTGGTATCCAGTGTGGCCCTAAACCAAACCATTCATTTGCCCACCTTTTTCCCAAATCCCCAGAACAAAGGAGAAAGACTCCTGCACTTTTTGGACATTCACAGGCAATTACGTTACTACTTGGATAAAACTAAGGCTTTCAAAAATTCTGACCAGCTCTTTGTAGCCTATGCTACAGGATCACAAGGAAAAGCTATCTCAAAACAGACCATTTCTAAATGGATAGAGCATTGCATACGTTTCTGTACACGCATCATGGGAAACCGGTACCTGCTAACATTAGGTCCCACTCCACCAGGGCTACAGCTACATCAGCAGCCTTTCTCAGGGGAGTGCCAACCAAGGATATTCTGGAAGCTGCAACTTGGAGTTCAGTGCACACCTTCACCAAACATGATCACTTACCTCTATATTCTAAGACTAGAGCTGGTTTTGCCACTGCAGTTTTGCAGGGCCTACTAGCTCCTTCTAACCCTGTTTAACTCCACTTCCCATCCTTAGCTTTGGGATTCAACTCAAGTGTGATGACTGCAGCAGGGTAACACGATGAACATAGTACAGTTTTGTACCTACCATAAATGTAGATGTTCGAGTGTTCACCCTGCTGCAGTCCAGGTTACCCTCCCTCCATCCCCTCTGAACTAGCTGAACTTATCTATACCACTCTATCCTATCCAACCTCTGTGGTGTATTTGCTTGTGCCTAAAGGTATTGTTTTATTTTTATCTAGCTATATATATATATTTTGCCTACCTATTGGGGGCACCTGACATCTGGGGCAAGAAAAACTGAAGAAAATGGTGTTGGATGCCTCTTATATACCCCTGGCGCTCTGACGTCAGGGAAAAAGCAACAGCAACCGACGCCGGACCAAGACTTTGGAACTCAGGCCGACTGCGGGACCGCCTGACAGCAGGATAACCCAAGTGTGATGACTGAAGCAGGGTGAACACTTAAACATCTACATTTATGGTAGGTACAAAACTGTACTTTTGCAGTCATCTGTGAACTTTGTTAGCCAGAGTCCCCTAGTGTTGGCCTGTACTTCAGAGAAGTAGATTTCCAAACAAGAATGGTCCCAGGACTGAACCCTGAGGTACTCCACTTGTCACTTGTCTGGAGGTGGATTTGCCTTCGGCTATGTCTACAGTCTGGGTTCTGTCAGTAAGCCAGTTGGCAACCCATCGAATGACGTAAGGATTTATGCCCAGCTTAGTAAGTTTATCTATGATTCCAGAGTGGCGGATGGTGTTGAAGGCGTTGCCGAGGTCCAGATAGGCTGTGTGGACTGCCTTTCCCTCGTCCACAGCTCTGGGGATTGATTCGAAGAAGTCAATCAGATTCAGGAGACAAGATCGGCCCTTCACAAACCCAAACTGGGTGGGGTTCAGTGTTTGAAGGTTGCCAATGTCTCTGTTTATAAGTTCCATGATAATGTGTTCCATGCCTTTGCAGATCAGGCTTGTCAGACTGATGGGACGGTAGTTCTCGGGACTCAAGGCAGATCCTCCCTTGTGGAGCGGGATAACTGTAGCTGTGCGCCACTCAGTGGGCACGAAGCCTGAGGTGAGGGTATGATTAAACATGACACTTGGGTGAGGTGCCAGTTCATTTTGTAGTTCTTGTAGTACACAGCCTGGGATGTCATCTGGTCCCATGGATGCTGCATTCTTAGCTTTGGTGAGTGCGGCTTCTACCTGTGTGGCCATGATTACTGGAATTTAGCAATCTTTTGGTATTGAGACGGGTCCTTTAGGGGGTGAGAGGGGGGTGAAGTTGGCACTAAATCGATCTGCCAGGATATTGGCAATATCCTTGGGATCAGTGTATTTAATGCCATTTTGTTGTAGCTCAGAGCAGATCTGAGCATTGCCATTTAGATTCTTGACATAACTATAGAATGCCTTGTGGTGTCTCTGGAATCTTTGGCAATTTTATTTTCATAACTAGTTTTTGAAGATTTTATGAGGGATCTCAGCTTCTTACTGAGACTGGTGAGGGAGTTTTTTGCATCCTGGGATTTTCCTCTTTTCTGCAACAGTTTCTTCCTTCTGTTGTATAGTTTGTTTATAGCAGGGGACCACCAGATTGGCTTCCTATTTTTGGAGAAGAGCATCTTGGTTCTATTTGGGATGGCATGATTCATGCATGAGTGGATGTGCTCTTACAGTGCCTTAGTGTAGGATTCTGCAGTCGAACTTCCAGAACCCGTCTGCGTGGGTGTTGACGTTTGTCACTTCTGACTTCAGTAGCATGAAGTTGGCTTTGGAGAAGTTTTTTAAGGAGGTTTCCTTACTGGGGGGTGGTGGTGGGATGTGGATGTCAAGGGTTATTTGCTTATGGTCAGACCTGACCAATGAGGGTGTGACCACTGGTGTGGAGCATCTATCTCCCATGTTGGTAATGACCAGGTCTAGGATATTGGAGCCCCTGGTGGGACAATGGATTAGTTGATCCAGGACGTTGGAATTTATGAATTCCAGGAACTGTTGGGAAAAGGAGTTGGTACTGAGAAGTTTTCCCAGTTAATGACAGGGTAGTTGAAATCGCCCAGTATTAGGGTGTTTGGTTGTATCTTAATATTTTCCAGTATGTTTAGAAAGGTGTAGTGAGAATCTTGGGGCATGGTGGGGTCTGTAGCAAGCTACAATTTGGATTGCAGTCTTACCTAGTGTTAGTTGCACCTGGTAAAGTTCAGATGCATTGTGTTGGGCACCTAGTCTGGAGGTGTGAGTATCCTTGGTGAATATGGACACTCCTCCACCTTCAGTGTTTCGGTCATGGTTTTGTGGCTGAAAAGTGTGGTAAGAATTGTAGGCTGACATTGCAGGGGTGCTCTCTGGAGCCTTGAACCAGGTCTCAGTTACTGCACAGATATCAATGTTCTCCATTTTTAGGAGTGTCTCGAGAGTGCATTTTGAGGTTTAGACTTCTAGCATTGAGTAGCATTACCTTCAGATTTTGCATGCTTGTATCTGTTACGGTGGTGGTTTTATCCTTTGAACCTTGCCTAAAAAAGGCACTATAGGGGTAGCAAGAGCTTTAGCCAGTAACCTGAATCTCAGGGGTGACAGGTGCAGACTATCTCTGGCAAAGTATTGTGGTTTATCGATCATGTCTTCCAAGGCAGACAAATACTGGATCCCCTTTGAATGACACCAGAAGCTTAGCCAATTGTTGAAGTCAATCATTTTGTCCTTGTACTGGGGTATCTTTCTGGGCGGAAGCAGGATGCTACTCAGGGCTAGGGTCATACCTGCCTGGGTCACATGATCCAAGAGCTCTTCCATGTCTCTTTGCATGTAGTCCAGGGAGGTATGTCTCAAGTCATTCACTCCAGCATGGACAATGGCAGAGTCGTATTTGTACTTGTTGTGGAGTGACTTGAGTGCATGCGTTATGTGGCAGATCTGGCACCAGACAGGCAGCTGACTGTAATTTTCTCCTTGTTCAGCTTGGTGAGTGGGACATCAGTGTGCCTTATTATAGACATCCTAGAAGCTGCTACCTGGAGTTCTGTACATACTTTCACCAAGCATGATCATTTGCCAATTTTCTCTAAATGCAGAGATGGCTTTGCCACTGCAGTCTTGCAGGGCCTTATAGCGGGCCCTAATGCTATCTAAATTCCTCCTCCCAACCATAGCTTTGGGAATCTACCCAAATGTAATGACTGAAACATGAAGAAACATAGTACAGTTGTTTACATTATCATAAATGTAGATGTTCGAGTGTATTCACTGCTGCAGTCCTGGTTACCCTCCCTCCAGCTCCCTAACTTCTTTTGGCTATACCTCTACCCTCTACTTTCCTTTACTATGCTTAAAAGCCTTTTTGGTGTATTTGTTTTTTTGTTGGCGGTATATCTTTGTGCTTTTATGTTTAATTGCTCCACATTAGGGGGGCACCTGACATCTGGGGCAAGAAAAAACTGATGTAATGGCATCGGCTGCATGTTTATACCCCTAACATCATGGAAGAAGGGACAGCAACCGACGCAGGACCCAAGACATTGTTAATCAGGCCGACTGAGGGCTACCTGCAAGCAGATAACCCAAATGTAATGACTGCAACAGTGAATACACTCGAACAGCTACATTTATGGTAAGTGTACACAACTGTACTTTTTCCTTCAGAGGATAAATCCTTTCTGAAATTGTGCTGAACCTTTAAGGGAATACTCTACTGTTTCCCTTTAGAGGATAAATCCTTTCTGAATCCCATTATTTCTAATATTCATCAGGTCTCTAAACATGCTCTAAAGAGTATGTATGATTGTGCAGGTAATGCGTCTGGCACCACAGCTATTTTCTTAAGGAGGTATGCTGGGTACGTAACCCAAAGATTTGAGATGAAGTTAAATCTTGCATTTTGAACTCTGCTTTACATAAATTAGTTGTTTTCGGCCCTTTTGCTTGTCAGGTCTATAAACAGTATGGTGAAAGAGGAAGTTAGTTCAGGAAGTTAAACTTTTTTCCTGGTCCTCCATTTATAAATAAAGTAGATCCCCTACTCCCTTCAGAAAATTGTCTACTTCTGGAAAGGATAGCACAAAAAGATTCTAAGAGGGGATCAGCATTAATAAAAGACATTTATCTTTTCAGAAAACAGTGTGGTCTACACCTTTAAAATGACTATACCTACGTTCTGCTCCCCATTTCCCTCCTGCCACTATATTTTAACCGTCTCAGACACCAAACCTCAGTCTTTCCCTTTACAGTTGTATGCTAAATCCTACAAATAACAGATCCAGTGCCTTTATGCCACAGGAGCAAAGGCATTTACTTCATTGTTTCTGACTCCAAAGAAAGCACTTGCCTGGGAGCAAGTTCTAGAGTTTTCTTTCCCAAATTCTGTGTCTGGGTCACACTATCCGTTTCAAAAAAACAAACAAAATAACTTAAAGAAACAAACGGGCAAAGGGCATTCACCGGACTAGAACTAATTCAATTTGTTGTAAGCGCTTTCGAATGTAAAAATTCACAAACTTCCTCAGACAAACATAGTTGTTAACTGACTTAGTTTAAATAACCCTCCACATCAATGACATCATATCCTGTAAAACATTTAAAAAGATATTGTCCATTAAATCACAATGTACTCACAAGAACATATTTCATTCTATATAAAGTTCATTTCACCTATAACAAAACTTAATCAATTACATTAATTAACATATAAAAGCATATAAATATATACAATTATTTTAAACTTATAACAGTATTAAAACTAGTACACAATTGGTCATTTAAAGTCTATTTAAGGCCTTAAGCTTCAAAATGCATTTAATGGAACTGTATTCATTTAAACCGGGATAGGTGAAAGCATTAGTTAATAATTGCCACCATAATTCTCTAAGTTCTAACCCCACAGATACTGGTCCACCTCTAATATTAGCGTGTATTTGTTCGATAACAAGAAACAAAAATGAATGCTCAGGACATTCAATAATATGTTTCACTAAAGCGTTGTTTACACCTACAGTGCTAGGGAAATTTAGATAGCCCTGAACGACTGCTAACTTGCTATATATGATTTATTTAATATTAAGTCTTGATGCGTAGTCCTTCCTGGATATACTAATGTATGACTAGATTTTGTCTAGTACCAGCTTACCACTTGAGTGCATTGTATCTAATTGGGGTCCTATAAGTCACCCTGGTAACAAACGTGAACCTCAACTCTGCAACTAAGCAAGAAATATTTTTAGATTGTTTATGTTCCGCAACACTCATAAATAGTGTCGGGAGCTTAACTTTGCTACTAAGCAAGAAGGAATTGGGCTTTTTCTTACTCCGCGCCATTCAAAAGTTGTGGCGTTGCAATCTTGTAACCGTGACCGCAATCGGAACACATTAAATGCGCTTCTGACAGTATGTGGGGATCCAGAAGGAAGTAATATTTATTTTATTGCCTGCGTAGGCGTAACCATAAATTGATTTTATTTATAACTGCTTGCACTCCTGGCATTAAGAGCGGGCAAGGAGTAAGCTTTAATTTTTTTGTTCATCACTTGCATAGTAAGCTTGACTACCAAACAGTGTGTGTACTTTACCCATACACGTGGAACAGCTTCCAGATTGCCTAGGTCTCTGAAAATGGGTAGTGTGTTACACTAACTTGGCTCCACTAGACAGGAAAACAGCATAGGATACTAGGTGTTCGGTAATGCTTTAGACATTTTTAGTATGCGTATCCTTCAATCTTCAGGATAATATTGCATTAGCAAGCGCCTGTACTTAGGACCATGAAATATGACTGCAAGTAGCTGATAGCCGAATAAACGCTGAACTGATAAGACTGTTCTAATCACATATACAAACAACTAAAAGCAACTATACTAGAGCCTGTTGTATTTTATGAACTTTTTACACTGTATTTACTGTTTAAATGTGCCAAACTGAATATTGATTTACCTTTACTGCAATTGTATTTGGGTCTTTCGCATTCAGTGAGTTATTTTCAGCTGTGCTTTGAATACATAGCGGTACTTGTTAGATACAGCCCATACCAGTAGTTAATTATCCCACAGTGTCTGAAATTGTTGAATGGCAGTTTAAATGCAGTATGATGTTATCTTTCCCTGTACTATAGCCAGCGTTGTGGGATGAATGTTTTTATGTGGCTGATTAAGTATTTGCTTAAGCATTTTCTGTGAACTAACTTAATAAGGACTTTCCTTTCTCCTTTCTCTCTTCTTGCTGTCTTGTTCTATAACTGCTCTCAGCTCTCCAGCTTGTATACCCTCCACTAGGAGATAAGAACCCTACCAGGCAACTAAGGACCCATCCTAACCTACCAGCTGTAACATCACCCTATAAGTGTGCCCCTGTGCTCTTCCAAGAAAAGAAAGAAGAGAGTATGTGTTGTCCTCATACTGACTTTAAAACTAATCTGTAGGTTACTTATTCCTTGTTGTTGTTAATTGTAAGCTTCTCTGCCTGGTCAGCCGGCAGCTATACACCCCCCCCCCCATATCCTGTAGTCGAAGTATAGTCCCTCTCTTGCTTTACCACTACCTCCCCTGGCCAAATAGATCGTCTTTCTAGCCCTAGTCCAGCCTTCCCCCAGAAACTACTTCTGCTGTAATTCATTTGACTGTCCACTAGGTGGCACCTTTCCCTATCTTTTTTTCTATCCCACCATCCCAGAAAATACTTATTCTACTGTCTGCTCTCTATACCCTTCCTACTATCGTCCTTTCACACAACCCTGTTCTGCTGTAATTACCCACTTTCCTCCTTTATATTCTCCCACTCTACTTCTTATTCATTCTATACCTACCTTAAATTAACTTACCTCTGACAGTAAGCATTACACTGATTGTACACCTTGGCTGTTTCACTCACTTGTTTCTACCCGCTCCGTTCGCCCTGCGGGCCAACTCCGCTCCCCTACCCTGCCCCCAATTCCCACCCGCCCCCAGTGGTCCTACATTTATTCCTGTAAACCACACCCCCATCACATCTGCTCCAATCTAGCAGCACACCTTATTAGCACTTCCCACCCTTCTTGACAAATCACCTCACCAGTTCATATTACATTACCTCCCTGCCATCCTTGTTACAACTTCTTAACTGTTGATACTACCTAACCCCCTTTTTTATTCCACATCGTAAACTAATATAATGGCTAAATTATCCATTCCAAGTCAAACTTATTCCTGGCCTCACTCTTACCTCCTCTAACTATTGCCTATCTGTTAACCTCCTATGGACAACCATTATAACCCAACCTTCTCTTCCCCTCCAAATTCACTTCCACACCACTACTAGCTATCTCCCAAACCTACATCAACATCACATCTAGACCCTGCTACATACAAGCCAAATATCATAGATTGGCCCATATTAAGTACATCAATCTAAATATTAGAAAATCACTTTACTATTTCTGTAAGTGTCACAACCCTACATATAGAATATACCTCCACGGCCTGCTAGATGGGGACATTCATCTTAACCCCGGCCCAAACAGTACTCCTGCCACTGAACAAAGCAACTTTAACATCACGAGTACACAAACCCCTATTAAACCTTCTAACTCACTCTATATAGCCCGTCTTAACAGGCATAGCATTAACAACAAAATTGCCCACCTCCACGCCCTCTTAGATATCCACCTATTTGACATCCTATGTTTATCTGAAACATGGCTAAAACCTTCAGTTAATGACAATGAAGTCACCCCACCTGGTTACAATATCCTCAGATTAGACCATACAAACAAAAAGGGAGTGGGGTAGCAGTCCTATATAAAACAGAGCTACAAGTTACCACTGCAAACCTTAGACCACCTGTGTACAATAATGCTGAAATCCTCATTTCCAAATTTCAGGTCAGCACATGCAAATCCATACACATTGCTTATATTTACTTTCCCCCTGGAAATAACATTAATACCCTTGAAAATATTCTAAACTGGCTGTCTATTAATCTTCCACAAGAAACTATAGTCCTTGGAGACTTTAATATCGACTGGAAGTCCTGTAGTACTGTACACCCTACCACCCATATTAACCTATATGGCTTCTCACAAACTATTACCTCCCCAACCAGGATCAATAAACCCAATAACAAAGAAAGCACCTTAGACTGGATTCTTACTAATTCTCCTCTTCAAACATACAAAGTAGGAACCCTCCCTGATGATCTAAGTGACCACTCACTAACTTGTATCATCAGACACAAAACCATCATGACTTACCCAAATACCTTTAGGACAATACGGACCAAAAAACTTTTTAATCTTGAACTATTCCAATCAGAACTTAAACACTGTAATTGTTACCGCTAAAATCCCTCCCACTAGATGAAGCAGTGGAATACTTTTAATTCCACATTCTTAGCCATCCTTGACCATCATGCCCCATCACGCTCTGTTAGAAATAAGGCTAAACCTGCCCCATGGTTCACAATAGCTACTAGGCAAAAAATCCTCCTTAGAAACAAATCTTGGGCTAAATGGCACACGACTAAGAATTGTAGAGAGCGCCAAAACTTTAGAAAACTTGGAAATAATAAAAAAAAAACTATCCTCTTAGATAAAAAAAAACTTGTACTTCCAGCTACAGCAAACTCATCAAAAGAATCCACAAAAGTTTTGGCCTAGCATTAACAAACTACTTCACCCAGGTCAATCTATCTCACCTAACCCTCAAGGCTCCAACCCTGAGAATCCAACACAAACTGCCACTGCCTTCAATTCTTTTTTCACAGATGCCATCCAAACTCTTGCTAGTCAACTATCTGGTACCTCAAATCTACCAACCTCTCCTACCTGCCCACTTCCATCATTTCAGTTACAAACTGTTTCTACTTCCTTTATTTGCTGTCTTCTCCAAAAACTAAAACCTACCACCCCCTCTGCTGACCAACTACCAGCAGAATACCTGCAAAAAGGAGCCAAAGCCATAGCCTTCCCCATTTCCATTCAGGTTAACAGAACCATAAGAGAAGGAACTATCCCGTCTATCTGGGAAATCTCGCACATCATCCCCCTACATAAAGGTGGGAACTCCAATGACTTTTCAAACTATCGTCCTATAGCTTTACTCTCCCCACTGGCAAAAATAATGGAAAAATGCGTCCATAAGCAACTACTTAACCGTCTTACCCAAAATAACTTACTTGCGAACTGTCAACATGGATTTAGACCATTCCACAGTACCACCACTGCCCTGCTATCCTTCACAGACTGCATTAACAAAAACCATAACAATATTCTTTCCTCTGCAGTCTTTATAGATTTATCTAAAGCTTTCGATATGGTTAATCACCAGCTCCTTTTAAATATACTGAAATCCCTTTCTCTTGAACCTTCAGCCTTAAATTGGTTCAAATCTTACTTAGACAATAGACAGCAGGCTGTACTATGGGACAACAATCTATCTAGACATCTCCCCATTTCCCTTGGTGTTCCTCAGGGCTCCGTATTAGGCCCACTGCTATTTTCCATTTTTATTAATGACCTCCACTTAGCAATTCCTCATGCCACCTGTATTCAATACGCAGACAACTCCACTATAATTTGTTCAGCCAATTCTCCTTCTGAGCTACAGTCCTTACCCAAAAAGCATTTAATACAGTAGAACAATGTTTTTTAAACCGGTACCTCCTCCTGAACCCCCAAAAAACTAAGCTTCTACTTTTTACTCCAACCCGAAAGTCAACCCCAGCTTATTTCACACTCGTATCTAAGAACAGCACTCTCATATCTCCTGACCCAACCACCAAACTTTTAGGAATAACTGTAGATAGCAACCTGAACTTTGATACTCATATTAACAGCACAATAAAAACAGTCAACAAGAAACTGGGATCTCTCTATAGAATCAAACCCTTTCTTACACCATTAGCCAGGACCGCTATAGCCAGAACTCACTTAATCTCCACCCTACTCTATGATTCACCTATATACACTAATCTTTCAAAAAACAACCTCAACAAACTGGCAATTTCCTATAATAATATTGCTAGATTTACCACTGGCTCTCCTTTTAGAACTCATCATTGTAGCAATCTAAAACAACTAGGATGGCTAGAGTTCCGAAATCAGCTTCTATTTCACCAGATTGCTATTACCCATAAGAGCCTGTATCATCCCACCAATACTCCTACACTCTCATTACCCTCTACGCTCCTCAAATAAACTACTTATTAGTACTAGCAGATCAAACAACTTAGCAGGAGACTCTCTGTTTTCTAATACTGTAGGAAAACACTGGAACCTACTACCCACTGAATTTTTATCTCTGTCCTCAGTAACACTTTTTAAACAGGGACAAACTATTTCTTGGTACACATTGGTTATGCCCTTGTACTAACCCTAACTCTTTTTTACTTTATACCTATGCATACTGTTCAACTTTACTATACTGTACTAACTACTGACGTCTCCTTAATGATCCATATAAACCATGATATTGCAATTTGAATCTATGTATATAGTAAACAATATTTGTACATTACCTTTACTATTTGTATTATGCTCACCATTAGTAGTGTACTTTTATTAATAACAGCTGCGTCAAGCTTGTACTGTTGCAACATTTATTATTATATTGTGTGTGTGTTGGAGCTTTTCTCCCCGTGCCTCTACTGAAAATGGACATGTATCCAGTTAGACTAGCCCAGTCAACAAATGTAAAATAAAATAAATAAAACAAATCCCTCATTTACACCCATAGTAGTATTAGACTTTACTTTGAGCAAGGTCGTCAGTATCCCAATATCTTACCAAGAACATCAACGCCAGAGAGAAAAATACTACTTGCTCTGCACTTACATAGACACCTCGGGTACTGTCCGGACAGAACCATGTTGTACAAAAAAGTTGATCAGCTGTTTTTTTTTTCTTATGATGGGATTAAAAGGACAAGGTGTGTTAAAACAAACTATTTATAGATGGCTGTTCAAAAGGCTACTGCAGCAGTGGGAGTGATGAACATAGTAAGATGTTCATCGTGCATACAGCTGCAGTAATCACAGATGGGTTTTCTACCGTCAGGCAGGCCCTCAGTCGGCCGAATTCCAAAGTTTTGGTCCGGCGTCGGTTGTCGTCGCTTTCTCTTTTGACGTCAGTGAGGCCAGAGTATATAAGACACAGCCGACGCCATGTTCTTCAGTCTTTTTTGCCGCGCGGTGCCCGAAGCAGAAGCAGTTCGCAAGTGCCGGTCGGCCAGCTCCTGAATTACGAAAATTTTGGAAACCGAAGTCTTCATTAAAGCTAAGTACCCAGTTGGGGAAACTTTTCTTGCCTCAGACCGATGTCAGAAAAAGTTAATAATTGTATTTCTTGTAGGAAGCAAATACCGCATAAGGATTTCCATTCCCTCTGCATACCTTGTTTGGGCCCAGACCACGACATCTCGGGCACTATTAAGCGTCGGGCGGAGTTCGCCCAACACTACTTTGGTAAAGCTTTTGATTATAAAATGTCGTCGGACACTCCGACTACCGTTTTGTCCAAAAAACGCAAGGAAAAGGACCAACACGCAAGGCCCACTGTCCCCGCCGACACCACGCCAAAACAGGCTACACGTGGTCCGGTTCTCAGCGAGACGCCTTTGCAGTCCCTGACTACCGACGACACTCCTTTGGCGGTGTCCTCTGTACCCGAGACCGCTGGGACCTCGGCCCTTTCCCTGACTACAACCGAAGCCTTTGCTAATGTTGAGCCTACTAATGTGGACAGGTCCACCTCCACCCATGGTGTCTTTAGGCCCTCATCTTCTTTTTCAATCAAGGCCTTTACTAAATCCAAAGCAGCCAGGCATCCCACGAGGCCTGTTGCACAGGGCCCATCTCCAGGTCCCATGCCTAAAAAACAGATGCTTAAAATGGCTGAGGATTTAATTACTCTTATCAGAGGTTCTCAACCCCCTCCAGACAAGAGACCCAGAGTGGAGGAAGATTCCCCCTCTTCTGATCAGGGATCCATTTTATCAGAACATTCTGATGCAGAGGAACACTCTCATTCTCCTTTTGAGGATTCGGATGCAGAACAGTCCATCCCTTCTGTATCCCCTCCTGAGGATTTTTCCTTTGGGGAAACCTTGCACACCTTGAGGGAACACTTCCATTGGGAAGGCCAGGACTTTTCAGATTCCAAGAAAAGACTTAGGGAATTTCTTTTGTTACCTCAACACAGACCTCTGGCTATACCCCCTGTTTTGGACATACTGGATGATGTCTATTCGGAGGCTTGCCTTAACCCGGATTCTCTGCCTCCTGCCCCAGTCAAACCTAGGTATTGCAGAGTACCCAGCTCTCACCAATTTCTCTTCAAAAGCCATAATGCTGACCCTGAAACCATTTCACAAGGCCCCAAGGGATTGAAGGCCTCCACTGCCAAGAATCCACTTCCTGCAGAAAGGGAATCAAGATCTTTAGAAAGGTGGGGTAAAAAGGTATATACCTCTGCCACCCTAGCCATGAGGGCCTTAAATTGTCAGTTTCATATGCTTAAATATCAACAGTTCCTGCTATCACAATTAAGGAACAAAATGTCTCAACCTGAACAACCAGATTTAAAGGAGTTACAGGATATGATGCATAGTGCAGAGCAACACACTTTGCACTGTGGTTATGATGCCCTAGAGGCTTCAAGTAGAGTGGCTGCTACGGGATCAGTCATTCGCAGACATGCTTGGCTTAGAGAACAAAACTTGCCTGATCATGTGAAAGCTAAACTTCTAGATGCTCCTTTACAAAAGGATGTGCTGTTTGGTACTAATGCTGAGGAGATATTACGGAAAATGGAAGAAAAAGCCAAATCCATGCAAACTGTCAAAACCTTTTTCCAGGTCCAACCACCACGTTTTAGCAGAAATTGGCCTTCAAAGAACTGGTCCTTTCCAGCCACTGACAAGCCCCAAAGAGGTAGATACAGACGCACAAGGGGCAGAGGGCAATCACAAGGATCATATAGAGGACGACAATGGCAAACTCCACCGCCATGAGGTGGCGAGGACAGTGCACAACAATACAGGAAGCAAACCCAATGACTCCCTCATTTCCATGCCAAGCACGTCTCAGCTGGCAGCACCTTTGGGAGGAAAGCCAGCATTATTTGCAAACAATTGGCATATTGTCACAACAGACAAATGGATCCTGGACATTATAAACAGAGGCTACAAATTTCATTTCCACACTCTTCCAAAAATGAGAGGCATGCCAAACCTGCCACAGAATCAAAGGGCAGAGGCACAACTACAAATTTCAAAGCTCTTAAGCATGAGAGCTATTCAAGAGGTACCTTCTCACGAACAAGGTCAAGGTTTTTATTCAAGGCTTTTTCTGGTACCAAGGAAAGGAACCGACTGGAGACCCATTTTGGACTTATCCATCCTAAACACATTTCTACTCCTACCAAAATTCAAGATGCTCACATTACAGCAACTTCTTCCCATGCTGGGCAAGGAGTTTTGGCTGGTAACTTGGACCTCAAGGAGGCATACCTGCATGTCCCAATCAGACAAAGCTGCAGAAGATACCTCAGATTTCTTGCAGGTTCAATCCACTATCAATTCTCTGCATTGCCCTTTGGCTTATCTACTGCACCCAGAGTATTCACAAAGTGCCTGGCATCAGTGATTGCCTACTGCAGACTTCAAGGGGTACAAATTTACCCTTATTTGGACAACTGCCTGATCCAAGCGGACAGAAAGCACATACTTCTGGAACATCTGACATATGTGACACTGCTATTGCATGCTCTGGGATACACAGTCAACAAAGAGAAATCAAGGCTAACACCATCTCAGAAAATAACCTTCCTGGGTGCCAACTTGGACACAAACACCCAGATGGCCTATCTTACACCAGAAAAACAAGGGCAACTATCTCAGTACTTCAAAATACTAGCAAAAAGTACCAGGCTTACTGCAAGAAAAATCCTGCAGGCTCTGGGATTCATGGCATCTTGCATTCTTTTAGTCAAATTGTGCAAAGCTGCATATGAGGAAACTTCAATGGTACCTAAAAAACCTATGGTCTCAACACAGTCACAGTTTGGAAACAATACTACCAATAATTCCATGTTTGCAAAAGGAATTTCTGTGGTGGGCCCAAGCATGTCAAGCAAACACAGGCCTCCCATTCTGCAAGCCTCAAGCAGAGCAAGTTATCACCACAGACGCCTCAGATTACGCTTGGGGGGGCGCACATGACGGACAGGTGCATCCAGGGCAAATGGTCCCAAAAAGAAAAGCACCTCCACATCAACCAAAAAGAAATGCTAGCAGTAATAAATGCAATTACGGCTTTCAAGGACTTCCTGCATCCAGGACAATTACTCATAAGAACAGACAACACCACAGTAATGTGGTACATAAACAAACAAGGAGGAACACATTCATACCCCTTGTGCAGACTAGCCATGACCCTTTGGAACTTGGCTCTGGAATGGCAAATCGAACTTCAAGCACAGTACCTGCCAGGATTGGAGAACACGCTGGCAGACAAATTAAGCAGAAATATGACAGATCCACACGAATGGAAGTTACATCCGCAGGTGTTTGCAGAAATAACCCAAGTGTGGGGGAGGCCAGACACAGATCTTTTTGCCTCCCACAGGAACCATCAATTGGAAAAGTTTTGTTCGAGGACCTTTCATCCAAAGGCCTGGAGAGTGGACGCCCTTTCATTCAGTTGGACAGCATGGACAATTTACGCATTCCCACCTCTGCCCAAGGTACTTTTGAAAGCAAGAACAGACAGACCGAAGATGATACTGATTGCTCCAGATTGGCCAAGGCAACACTGGTACCCATTGCTGAGGAGCCTAACACATACTCCTCCCTGGTCCCTGCCTCTAATGCCACTTCTGCTGACTCAGCACAGTTACAAAACTCACCACAGCCAGCTGAAAACACTCAATCTCGCTGCATGGAAAATTCCTTAACACCACAACAGACCCTACTCTCCAAGGAGGTGCAGGATGTCATTTTGGAGGCCAGAAGACCATCTACTAGAAAAGCTTACTCCGCAAAATGGAAGCGGTTTTGTTCTTGGAATGCGAAAAAAGGCCAGGACCCTAGAAAACTAAACTTGCCTCAGGTATTACAGTACCTAGCTGAGCTGCTGAACAGTGGACTTTCATTTTCTTCCATAAAAATCCATGCCTCAGCTATTTCTGCAGAATACAACACTGATCCTCCTTTATTTTCTCACCCACTCTTACGACAGTTCCTCAGAGGGGCTAAGAATATTAGACCACCAAGGAAACAACCAATACCAGCCTGGGATCTTAACTACATACTAGAAAAATTAACATTGCCTCCTTTTAACCAGCTGCCTCAACAGATTTGCAATATTTGTCCTGGAAAACTGCCTTCCTTCTGGCTATCACTTCAGCTCGTAGAGTTTCGGAATTACAGGCCCTCATGGCGGTGCAGCCCTTTCTCATTTTTCATCAGGACAGGGTCTCCCTTCGTACCAACCCATCATTTATGCCTAAAGTGGTATCTAGGGTAGCTTTAAATCAAGCCATACACCTTCCTACCTTTTACCCCAATCCTCAAAACAAAGGGGAAAGGCTGCTACATTCCTTAGACATCCATAGGCAGCTACGTTACTATTTGGACAGAACAAAGTCCTTCAGGAAATCAGAACAACTCTTTGTGTCCTATGCTGTAGGGGCTCAAGGGAAGCCAGTTTCCAAGCAGACTATTTCAAAGTGGATAGGCCACTGCATACGGTTTTGTTATTCCTATCATGGGAAATCTGTTCCTACAGGTATCAGATCACACTCCACCAGGGCCACAGCTACCTCTACAGCCTTCCTCAGAGGAGTTCCTACCAAAGATATTCTGGAGGCAGCCACTTGGAGTTCTGTACATACCTTCACAAAACACTACCGAACAAGAGCAGGCTTTGCCACTGCTGTTTTGCAGGGCATTCTGGCTCAACCCAGTTCCTCCTAGTACCTACCACCCTGTGCGTAGCTTTGGGATTCTACCCATCTGTGATTACTGCAGCTGTATGCACGATGAACATAGTACAGTTTTGTACCTACCATAAATGTAAATGTTCGAGTGCTAATACAGCTGCAGTACAGCTGCAGTACAGGTTTCCCTCCCTCCTTCCCCACTTGGTAAAGGCATGGGGCCTAACAACCCCTTCATACAGCCTGACTGGGTTATCCTTCTAAGGTTTATTTGCTTGCAACCACTGTTTTTGGATTATATTGCATTACATGTATACGCATATAAGCATAATTTATGTATTGCCTTCTTTCGGGGGGCACCTGACATCTGGGGCAAGAAAGAGTGAAGAACATGGCGTCGGCTGTGTCTTATATACTCTGGCCTCACTGACGTCAAAAGAGAAAGCGACGACAACCGACGCCGGACCAAGACTTTGGAATTCGGCCTACCGAGGGACCGCCTGACGGCAGAAAACCCATCTGTGATTACTGCAGCTGTATTAGCACTCGAACATCTACATTTATGGTAGGTACAAAACTGTACTTTCTTGCACAACTATACTGTAACAGCAAATGTTCAAGTTCCACACTGTTGCAGTAACCACACCCATCTGCCACCTCCCCCCCTCCTTTTTTTTCCCCGATACATAATTGTTTTTATTGAGGATATTTTTATAGTTATACATGATTAGAACTTCAGGATAAGGTACTTCTGGCTGTGATTTATCTGATTTGGCGCTAGCCAGTTAGGAGCCAGAGAGAAGGTGTGGGAGGGAGCCAGAACCTTTGAAGCAGGCTGGTTGTTGCTTCCTAGGTAGGAAACGTCCCAAATTGCAAACAGCTACTTCACTGAGAATTTGAACATCTACGTATTATGGTGACTTGTTACATAACTTTGTTGACCTTGTATAACCTTCCTGGCTGTTGCTGATGTTCTTCGTGTTTTACTGTTGCAGTCATTACATTAGGGTAATCTGCTTGCAGGTTGCCCTCAGTCGGCCTGATTATCAAAGTCTTGGATCCTACGTCAGTTGCTGTCCCTTCCATGATGTCAGGTCGTCGGGGGGTATAAAGCATGCAGCCGACGTCATTACATCAGTCTTTCTTGGCGTGCGGTGCTCAAAGCAGAAACGGTTCGCAAGTGCCGGTCGTCCGACTCTCTGAAATTTTCATTTTAGAGTTTCAGAACCAAAGTCTTCTACTTATAGCGAAGTACCCCGTTGGGGAAACTTTTTCGTGCTCCTTACCGATATCAATAAAAGTTAGTAATTGCATTACTTGTGGAAAGCAAATACCTCATAAAGATTTTCATTCGTACTGTACTCCTTGCCTAGGCCCTGACCACGATGTACCTTGCTGTCGGTTTTTTGCTTTATTTAATCAACGCACTATCCGTCATCTGTATATTTTTGCCTCTAAGTATTTCGGTTCTCGGTTTAATTATCCAGGAATGTCATCAGTTAGCCATCCGACTACCAGGATTCCAAAAAAATGCAAAGATGAAGACAGAGACAGGCCGCTGAGGTCCAAAACTGCCGACTACGCTTCTAAGCCAGTCGCCAGTTCGCCGGAATTCAGTGAGGCGCTTTCGCAGCCCCTGATACCCACTACTTCTGATTCGCAAGCCTCTGCTGAGACCATTCGGAGTCTGGTATGCCGCAAGATACTTCAACTGTGGAACCCGCGGATGTCTCTACCTTGGATGGGTCTGGAGCCGCTGTGCAGGCACCGGCTTCTGAGGGTGTATTCAGGCCTACAGACTTGCATATTAAATCGACACCTCCTTCATTACTACAGCCTAAATCTCAGTCCATGTCTAAAAAAAACGACGCCCAGGCCACATGCTCAGGCCCCTATGCCTAAAAAAACAAATTATTAAAATGGCTGAAGATCTAATAACTCTAATCAGGGGTAGTCAAACCCCCCCAAGAGGCCTAGGGCTGAGATTGATTATGACTCTTATGATCAGGATACAGTTTCTTCTGACTTTTCTGATGACCTGGATTTGTCCTTACCTACTTATGAGGATTCTGATGCAGAGAATTCTATTCCCTCTGCTTCCCCTCCTGAGTATTTTTCTTTTGGGGAAACTTTACATACTTTACTTGAGTCAGGCAGAAATTTTTCCCCACCCTGTCACTGTCATGTTTTTAAATACCACTGTCTTTCTAGCTGCCTGCCTCTTATGTTAATTTGACCATATATCTCATTTCCTCTCTGCTTCCACTGGCTTGTGTGAGTAAGCACAAAATTATCATTTTGTGAAATCACTCCCCTTCAACTATTTAAATTTACTGGCCATTCTACTATATTCCATAGTACCGGAATACAAAAGTGATCACCCCCTTTCAGTCTGTCTTGCTGTTTTAAAAATAGTGACTCTCAACTAAAACTTAACTTTTTAGACAAGTAAAACTTAAGTTATCTACTTTCACATCTAACCTCTCTAGTGCACGCTGCAGTGTTTAGGATGAACCATTTTTTTCATCTTACCTTTAAGTATCCCTGTGACTAGCACTTGCTCTAATACCTGCTAGAAAGCACTAGGAAGCCTTAAACTGATACAAGCACTCAACTCTCATTAATAAGGAGAAATTAATCATAGGCACTAAACAACCTATAATTGCAAAGTACCTTGGTAAGGTAAGGGAAAACAGCTCCTGTACTTTAAAAAAAAAAAAAAAAAAAAAAAAAGCACCAAATCAGGCATGTCCAAGGGTCAGCTTCCGTTGATTTCTCCTGTCCACCTGGTGAATCTGGGCATACTGGGGCAATGCAGCAATTGCCTCATGTACACAGACAACCCTCTCCTACCACTCAACACTACAACCTTTGAGAGATGCACTTACATAGCCAAACTGGAAGCAATGCTCTCTCAAGTGGAGAAGGTTAACACCCGCACTACACCTGAAGCAACACATAGCCTTTCTAAACTCACACCACCAAACACCCACACATAGCAACACTAAATCCACATATGCGGAGGCCCTTAACTGTAACCTGCCCAAGCAGCAAGGACCTCCGAAGCTGAAACACAGACAAACACCAATCACAATCAGTGTTGCATAGCTAGCTCACAACACCAGTGTGCCACCCAGCAACAGCCCCTAAAGCAAGACAACGTACTTAACACTTTAGTCATAGGTGAGACTATAGTCAGGCACACTGATGTCCCACTCACCAGGCTGAACAAGGAGAAAATTAGTCAGCTGCCTGTCGGGTGCCAGGATCTGCCACATAACTCATGCACTCAAGTCACTCCACAACAAGTGCAAATATGACTCTGTCATTGTCCATGTTGGACAATCGACAGACCACAATGCTTTGCTAGAGATTGTCTGCACCGGTCGCCCCTGGGATTTGGGTTACTGGCTAAGGCTCTGACCATCCCTATAGTGCCTTTTTTAGGCAAAGTTCAAAGGACAAAACCACCACCGTAACAGGTACAAGCATGCAAAATCTGAAGGTAATGCTACTCAATGCTAGAAGCCTAAACCTCAAAATGCACTCTCTCGAGGCACTCCTAAAAATGGAGAACATCGATTATATATGTGCAGTAACTGAGACCTGGTTCAAGGCTTTATAGAGCACGCCTGCAATACCAGGCTACAACTCTTGCCACACTTTTCAGCTACCAAACCAGGATCGAAACACTAAAGGTGGAGGAGTGTCCATATTCACCAAGGATATTCACACCGCCAGGTTAGTTGCCCAACACAATACGTCTGAAATTCTCCAGGTGCAACTAACAACTAGGTAAGACTGCAATCCAAATTGTAGCTTGCTACTGATCCCCCACCATACCCCAAGATTCTCACTACACCTTTCTAAACATACTGGAAAATATTAATATACAACCAAACACCCTAATACTGGGTGATTTAAACTACCCTGCCATTAACTGGGAAAACTGCTCATGCACCAACACCTTTGCCCAACGGCTCTTGGAATTCATAAATTCCACTGCCCTGTATCAACTAATCCATAGTCCCACCAGGGGCTCCAGTATACTAGACCTGGTCATTACCAACATGGGAAATCAATGCTCCACACCTATGGTCACCCCCCGTTGGTCAGGTCAGACCATAAGCTAATCACCCTTAACAGCCACATCCCACCCCCCAGTAAGGAAACCTCCATAAAAAAACTTCTCCAAATCCAACTTCATGCTACTCAAGTCAGAGGTTGCAAACTTCATGACACCCATGCAGACGGGAACTGAAGGTTCGACTGCTGAATCCCACACTAAGGCACTGTACGAGCACATCCACTCATGCATGAATCATGCCATCCCAAATAGAACCAAGATGCTCTCCTCCACAAAAGTAAGCCAATCTGGTGGTCCCCAGCCATAAACAAACTTTACAACAAAAGGAAAAAACTGTTGCAGAAAAGAGGAAAATCCCAGGATGCAAAAAACTCCCTTACCAGCCTCAGTAAGAAGCTGAGATCCCTCATAAAATCCTCCAAAGCTAGTTACGAAAATAAAATTACCAAAGATTCAAAGACAACTACAAGGCAGTCTATAACTGTCACAAATCCGCAATGCTCAGATCTGCTCTGAGCTACAACAGAAGGGCATTAAATATACTGATCCTAAGGTTATTGCCAGTATCCTGGCAGATCGATTCAGTGCCAACTTCACCCCCCTCTCACCCCCTAAATGGCCCATCTCAATACTGGAAGATTGCCAAATTCCAGTAATAATGGCCACACAGGTAAAAAACGCACTCTCCAAAGTTAAGAATATAGCATCCGTGGGACCAGATGACATCCCAGGCTGTGTACTACATGAACTACAAAATGAACTGGCACCTCACCTAAGTGTCATGTTTAATCATACCCTCACCTCAGGCTTTGTGCCCACTGAGTGGCGCACAGCTAGAGTTATCCCACTCCACAAGGGGGGATCCACCTTGTATCCTGGGAACTACCTCCCCATCAGTCTGACGAGCCTGATCTGCAAGGCCATGGAACGTATTATCATGAAACTTATAAACAAAGACATTGGCAACCTTAAAACACTGGACCCCACCCAGTTTGGGTTCGTGAAGGGCAGATCTTGTCTCCTGAACCTGATTGACTTCTTCGAATCAGTCTTCAGAGCCGTGGACAAGGGTAAGGCAGTCCAGACAGCCTATCTGGACCTTGCCAAAGCCGTTGACACCATCCCCCACTCTGGAATCATAGATAAACTTACTAAGCTGGGCATTAATCCCTATGTCACTCGATGGGTTGCCAACTGGCTTACTGACCGAACCCACACTGTAAAAGTAGCTGACTCCAAATCCAGCTCCAGACAGGTGACAAGTAGAGTACCTCTGGGTTCAGTCCTGGGACCTCTCTTGTTTGGCATCTACATGTTCATAGTGTTTCACTGTTGCAGTCATGACTGTAGGGTTCTCCCCTGCCGGCAGGCAGTCCTTAGTCGGCCAGAATCCCAAAGTCTGGGTCTGGCGTCAGCTGCTCAGCCATGCTCCCTGACGTCAGAGCGCCAGGAGTGTAAAACTGACAGCCGACGCCATGTTCTCCAGTCTTTCTTGCCGTGCGGTGATAGCAGTTCGCAAGTGCCGGTCGGTTGACTCCTGACAATTATTTATTAACGTACTTCAGTCCGAAGACTTTATTCTCCTACTCAAAGCTAAGTACCCCGTTGGGGAAACTTTTTTCTTGCTCCAGTCCAATGTCAGAAAAAGTTAATAATTGTATTTCATGTGGGAAGCAAATACCTCATAAGGGTTTTCATTCTTACTGTATACCTTGCTTAGGCCCTGACCACGACATAGCTAGTTGTCGGTTTTGTGCTAGATTCAATCAACGTACGATTAAACAAAGGTACGATTTTGCTTTTCATTACTTCGGTAGGCGTTTTAATTACAAAATGTCGTCTGATACGGTTCCGCCTACCGGAGTTCACAAACGACGCAAGGATAAAGACAGGCCTCCGAGGTCCAAATCAGACTATGTTGTACAAGCAGAGCCAGCTTCAGGTTCGGCCGTCGTCAGTGAGGCGCTTTTGCAGCCCCTGTCGTCGGCCATTTCGGAACCGATAGCCGAAATGGACTCCCACGAGGAGCCAATTAGGCCTTTGAATATTTCTGTTGCAGGACCTTCGGACAATGCTCCTTTGGATGGGTTCGGAGCCGCTGTGCAGGTACCGGCTTCCGAAGGGGTTTTCAGGCCTACTCACCTTCTAATAGGCAAAGCCAAAGACAAAGGCAAAGACTCCTTCCAAATCAAAGACTGCAGCCCAGGCCTCTTCTGATCCGGCACCCAAGTCTCAGAAACAGTTACTCAAGATGGCGGAGGACTTGCTCACTATGATTAGGTGTTCACATCCCCCTCCAGATAAAAGGCCAAGGCAGGAAGTGTATTATGACTCCTCTGATCAGGCTTCTGTTTGTTCAGTTTCTTCTTCTGACCAGGAATATTCTTTCCCTCCTTATGAGGATTCTGATGCTGAGGAATCCATTCCTTCAGCTTCTCCCCCTGAGGATTTCTCTTTTGGGGAAACTTTGCATGAAATGAGGGAATATTTTCACTGGGAAGGACAGGAGTACTCAATCTAAGAAAAGACTAAGGGATTTTCTTCTTCTTCCCCAACATAGACCCTGGCTATTCCTCCTATTTTGGGTATTGTGGATGATGCTTTTTCGGAGGCTAACAACTCCTGACTCTTTTCCTCCAGCTCCTGTTAAGCCAGACAGATATTATAGGGTTCCTGATTCCCACCACTTTTTATACAAGAACCCTACTGCTGATCCTGATACCATTTCTCAGGGCCCCAAGGGGGTTAAGGCCGCTTCTGCTAAAAACCCCATTCCCACTGAGAAGGATTCCACATCTTTAGAAAGATGGGGCAAAAAAGTGTACACTTCAGCTACTTTATCTATTAGGGCTTTAAACTGTCAATTTCATATGCTGAAATACCAGCAATTCCTTCTGTCTGTTTTGAAACAAAAACTAACTTCCATTTCCGACTGTGCAGATAAGGAATTACATGACTTAATGCATGCCACTGAACAAGTTGGGAAGCATGGTTTACACTGTGGATTTGATGCCTTGGAGGCTTCTTGTAGGGCTGCTGCCTCTGGTACAGTCATTAGAAGGCATGCTTGGTTAAAGGAACAAAACTTGCCAGATCAAGTAAAAGCTAAGAGGACAAGGCAAAATCCATGCAAACGGTTAAGGATTTCTTACAAGTACAGCCACCCAGATTTAGTAGGAATTGGCCTACTAAAAATTGGTCCTTTCCCAATACAGACAGGCCTCAGAGGGGCAGATACAGTCGCTCCCGAGGAAGGCCTCAAACGCAAACCTCTTATAGACCAAGACAGTGGACTGCTTCCACCCCTAGGGGAGGAGACGACAGGCCGCAAGCTCATAGAAAACAGGCTCAATGACTCCCTCTGTTGGGCTGCAGGAACTTCTTGCCTGGAAGCCCCTCTTGGAGGAAAACTTTCTCTTTTTCACCTAAATTGGACTCCTATAACCCAAGACAAGTGGGTTCTGGATGTGGTTTCCAGAGGTTACAAATTCCATTTTCATACCCTACCAAGACCAAGCGGATGGCCAGATCTACCAAAACATCAGTGGTTAGAGGCCTTAAACCAGGTGGAAGCCCTCTTGGCTATGAAAGCCATAGCACTGGTTCCACTTTCAGAAATGGGACAGGGTTTTTACTCAAGGCTCTTTCTAGTCCCCAGAAAGCAAAATTCATGGAGACCCATTCTGGATCTGTCAGTCTTAAACACTTTTCTCGAAATACCAAAATTCAAGATGCTTACTCTACAACAGCTACTCCCAATGCTGACCAAAAACGCAAGGATGGTAACTTTGGATTTAAAGGAGGCTTTATTTACACATTCCTATCAGGCAGGAGTGCAGAAAATACCTCAGGTTCAAGGCCGGATCGAGGCATTATCAATTCTCTGCGCTGCCCTTTGGATTGTCTACTGCACCCAGGGTCTTCACCAAGTGCCTGGCTCCAGTAGTAGCTTATTGCAGACTCAAGGGAATTCAAATTTACCCTTATCTGGACGATTGTCTTATTCAGGCAGACAGCAAGGATGTCTTACTCCAGCATCTAGAATTTGTTCAGAAACTTCTCAAGTTCCTGGGATTCACTGGCAACATAAAGTCAAATTTGACACCCTCGCAACAGATAACTTTTCTGGGTGCTCTTCTAAACACAACAACCCAGATGGCATTTCTGACATAATAAAAACAATTACAGCTGGCTTCAACTTTCAAAACCTTGGCAACATTAACTCGGCTATCTGCAAGGAAATTCCTGCAGGCTTTGGGTTACATGGCCTCCTGCAT
The DNA here is from genome assembly GCF_019279795.1 of Protopterus annectens. Lineage (NCBI taxonomy): Eukaryota > Metazoa > Chordata > Ceratodontiformes > Protopteridae > Protopterus > Protopterus annectens. The sequence goes on from NC_056747.1 coordinate 1,278,382,972, forward strand.
CCTTCTCGTACCATATGCAAGACTACATATGAGGAAAATACAGTGGTATCTAAAAAGTGTATGGTCTCAGCATTGCCACAGTTTAGACATACAGATCACCGTCCTACCTTGTCTTCAAAAGGAATTTCTCTGGTGGTCCAAGGCATGTATTCTAAACAAAGGGAAACCCTTCAGTCTGCCTTCAGCCAGTCAGATACTAACCACAGACGCCTCAGATTATGCAAGGGGAGCCCATTTGCAGGGCAACTGTCTGCAGGGCCTTTGGACAAAGGATCCGAAGCACCTGCATATCAATTTAAAGGAAATGCTAGCCATTCAGAACACTCTATTGGCCTTCAGGAATCTTCTACAACCAGGGCAACTACTGATAGGGACAGACAACACCACAGTTATGTGGTACATAAACAAGCAAGGGGGATCACATTCCTATCCCCTTTGCAGACTAGCCATGAATCTATGGAACTCAGCTCTAGCTTGCAAATTGGAACTTCAAGCTCAGTTTCTACCAGGCAAGCAAAACTTCCTGGCAGACAGTCTGAGCAGAAACCTGTCGGACCCTCACGAATGGATGCTGGACACCGAAATATTCAAGATGATTACAGCAGTCTGGGGATGTCCTCACATAGACCTCTTTGCATCCCACCTCAATCATCAACTACAGAATTTTTGCACCAGGACATTCCACGAACTAGCTTGGAAAGTGGATGCACTATCATTCAGTTGGAGAAACCTCTCTGGGTATGCCTTCCCACCTTTACCCCTTCTTCCACGGGTGTTATTAAAGATCAAACAGGACAAGCCAAAGATGATAATTTTGCTGGCCCCAAATTGGCCTCGACAGTTTTGGTACCAAACACTGAAAAACCTTTCTCTGGAGCCCCCTTGGGTTTTACCACAGTCTCCGAACCTTCTGTTCCAACACCAGGGTCAGGTTCTGCACTCCCATGTCAAAACTCTCAACCTGGTGGCCTGGTTAATCCAGGGTCTATGATTCATTTTCTCCTTCCCAAGCAGGTTATGGATGTCTTTTTAGAAGCCAGACGGCCTAGCACTAGAAAATCTTATGCAGGAAAATGGAAAAGATTTTGCACCTGGATGCAGGCTCAGGATTCGGACCCTCTTATTCCTGACATTCCTCTGATTTTACTATACCTGACAGACCTCTTACATAAGGGTCTCTCTTTTTCTTCCATAAAGATTCATGCCTCTGCTATTTCTGCTCATTATAATACAGACCCTCCAATCTTTTCCCACAAGCTCATGAGACAGTTTCTCAGAGGAGCTAAGAACTTAAGGCCCCCTAGATCTCCTCCCATTCCTGCCTGGGATCTCAACTATGTTCTGGAAAAACTCACCTTACCTCCTTTTGAGCCTGCTGCCACATCTGACATCAAGTTTTATCTTGGAAGACAGCCATCCTGTTAGCTCTGACCTCTGCCAGGAGAGTTTCGGAGTTGCAAGCTCTCATGGCTGTGGAACCATATATTGTTTTTCATCAAGATAGGGTGTCTTTAAGGACTAATCCTACTTTCATGCCTAAGGTGGTTTCCAAAGTGGCTTTAAATCAAACTATTCCCTTGCCAACTTTTTTCCCCAGTCCTCAAAATAAGGGGGAAAGGATCTTGCATTCCTTGGATGTACACATACAACTACGTTTTTACCTGGACAGAACCAAGGACATCAGGAAATCAGAACAATTGTTTGTTTCTTATGCTTCAAGTTCCCAAGGCAAAGACATTTCTAAACAGACCATTTCAAAATGGATTGCTCATGGAATCGGATTTTGTTATTCACACCATGGAAAGCAAATCCCAGGGATTATAAGGACTCACTTTACCAGAGCTGCTGCCACTTCAGCTGCCTTCCTCAGGGGAGTTCCTACCAAAGACATTTTGGAAGCTGCAACTTGGAGTTCAGTGCATACTTTTTCTAAGCACTACAATCTACCTCTCTACTCTAAGTCTAGGGCAGGCTTTGCTTCTGCAGTCTTGCAGGGCCTTTTAGCCGCCCCCTCTGCTTTATGACCACCTCCCTTTTATTCTGCTTTGGGATTCTACCCTACAGTCATGACTGCAACAGTGAAACACGATGAACATTAGTACAGTTGTGTACACTTACCATAAATGTAGATGTTCGAATGTCTTCACTGTTGCAGTCTGGGTTTCCCTCCCTCCTGTCCCCTCTTATTTTTTTCTTTTGTGTGGCTCCCTTCTTCACCCTTCTTCTGAGGTGTATTTGCAAAGGGTATGGGATCTTACTCATTGTGGAACTCCTGATATCTGGGGCAAGAAAAACTGGAGAACATGGAGTCCGGCTGTCAATTTTATACTCCTGGCACTCTGACGTCAGGGAGCATGGCTGAGCAGCCGACGCCGGACCCAGACTTTGGGATTCTGGCCGACTGAGGACTGCCTGCCGGCAGGGGAGAACCCCCTACAGTCATGACTGCAACAGTGAAGACTCTCGAACATCTACATTTATGGTAAGTGTACACAACTGTACTTTCTCTGAAGTACAGGCCAACACTAAGGGACTCTGGCTAACAAAGTTTGCAGATGACTGCTAACTGGGAGCCATTATTGAATCCCCATGTGGATACTCTACAAAAGGGCCTTACAGGAACAGATGCTTGGTGCCAGAGCCATGGCCTGAAGCTCAATGCCAAGAAATGTATAGTTATCCATTTGGGAAAAAACCTGTACCTGTGAATTATCACATAGGTGGTAGTACACTAAACACCAAAAGTGTGATGAGACTTAGGGACACAGGTAGACGGTGGTCTCACCTTTAATAACCACATCTCCACAACAGTCAGGAAATCCTATGTGGCACACCTCATCACTAAGGGCTTTTCATCCAGGATGTCATTGTCCCACTGTACTCGTCCCTCATTAGACCCATTTTAGAGTACAATGCCCCATTTGGTATGTACCTCTCAAGACCTCTGCAACAACTGGAAAGGCCGCAGAAATACCTCACTAAAAGAATCACAGGCCTAAAGCAGATGCCCTATGCTGATAGCCTTAAAAAAACTCCAGCTATACTCTGTCGCATATCGTCTACTCTGAGGCGATCTCTGCTTAACATACAAGGCCATGTCAAACCCAGAGCTGTTGGACATGCCAAGAAATCCCAATCCCTCAGAGCCACACGCTCCAGGGATCTAAATCCTGTCATCACAATAAACAAAACATGCTGGAGGAATAGGTTCCTAACCCAGAGACTCCCCAGATTCTGGAATAGACTGCCCATACATGTAAAGCAGAGTGCCTCTTTGGCCCTTTTCAAAAGGAACCTTGATTGTTTGGGAGAAAGGAGATTCACCCCGGGGATCACGTCAGTCGTCCTGCTAGACAGGGGTTCAGGGAAGTAAATAGTGTGGGAAGAAATAGCCAGGGAATTGTTATGGCTAGGCTTGTATGGCCAATAGCCTAGTACCAACCTATGAATCATTTCCACTGGGAAAGCCAGGAATTTTCTGATGCAAAAGAGGCTTAGGGATTTCCTTCTTTTACCTCAGCATAGGCCTTTGGCTATAACTCCTGTACTAGACATTGTTGATGATGTGTTCTCGGAATCCAGTTTGGCCCTTGATTCCCTGCCTCCTGCTCCTAGTAAACCTGACAGATGGGGTAAAAAGGTTTATACTTCTGCAGCCTTGGCAATCAGAGCTTTAAACTGCCAATTTCATAATCAGCAACATGTTATTGGACTGCTTAAATAGAAAATGATGATTCCTGACTGTGGAAAATGAAGATTTACAGGACTTAATGCATTCTGCTGAGCAAGTTAGAAAACATACTTTGCAATGTGGTTTTGTTTCTTTAGAGGCCTCTTGCAGGGCTGCTGTTACTGGGTCTGTGCTTACATGCTTAGCTTAAGGAACTGATCATGTTAAAGCTAAATTGTTGGATACTCCTTTAAATCAGGACTGCCTGTTTGGCAGCAAGGTTGAAGAAGTTCTTAAAAAGATGGAAGATAAAGCTAAATCTATGCAAACTGTTAAAGATTTTCTACAAGTGCAACCTCCTAGATTTAGTAGGCACTGGCCTACTAAGAATTGGTCCTTTCCAGGTCCTCTCAAGCCAAATCCAGACACAGCAGAAACCCCATGTATCAGTCCCAGGGGACTTTCAGAACTAAGCAGTGGGGGGCCTCCACTTCCAAAACTGGAAATAACAAGACACCCCCCTATGGTAAAAGTCTCAATGACTTCCTTTTAAAATTCCCAAGAACTTAATCTTTTGACCGCCCCTTTCGGGGGAAAGATAGCTCTTCATGCAAAGAACTGGGAACTCATAACCCAGAATAAATGAGTTTTAATTATAGTGTCCCAGGGATACAGATTTCATTTCCACACGTTGCCAACACCAAATGGGTGGCCAGACCTGCCCCCAAATCAGTGGGCAGAGGCTCAAAAACAAGTACTGTCCCTCTTACGCATAGGGGCTATTCAACTGGTGCCAGAAGAGGAAAAGGGACAAGGTTTCTACTCCAGACTTTTCCTGGTACCCAGAAAAGACAAATCATGGCATCCAATCCTGGGCCTATCTACTCTAAACACCTTTCTGGAGATTCCAAAATTCAAGATGCTGACTCTTCACCAATTACTTCCTATGCTAGGCAAAGACGCCTGGTTGACAACACTAGATTTAAAAGAAGCATACCTGCACATCCCAATCAGGGAGTCCTGCAGAAGATTCCTACGCTTCAAAGCAGGCTACATGTATTATCAGTTCTCTGCACTGCCCTTTTACTTGTCTACTGCGCCCAGGGCATTTACAAAGTGCCTGGCTCCAGTAATTGCATTTTGCAGGCAAAAAAGTATTTAGATATACCTATACCCGGACGATTGTCTAATTCAGGCAGAAAACCAGAACATACTTTTAAATCATCTGGCGTTTGTAAAAAGGGTTCTAACTTGTCTGGGGTATACCATAAACGAAAAATCACAACTGGTATCCTGCCAACAAATTACATTACTGGGTGCAAGCTTGAATACAACTGCCCAGATGGCTTACCTCACGCCAGAAAAGCAAATTCATTTGGTAACCTCTTTCAAACAAGAGGCCACAAAAAAACTGCTATCTGCAAGACAAATACTGCAAGCCTTGCGGTACATGGCCTCCTGCATTCTTCTAATTCCATATGCAAGATTGCATATAAGGAAACTACAGTGGTATCTAAAAAGTCTATGGAGTCACCATTCACAGCCTGGAAACAATGATTCCTGTCATACCTTGCCTACGCCTGGAGGTCCTCTGATGGGCAGAGGCCTGCCACCAAAATAAGGGACTACCGCCCAAACCCTAACTACAGATGCATCAGACTATGTATGGGGGGCTCACTTGGCAGGGAAGTGCATTCAGGGCAAATGGAACCCAAATCAAATACACCTACATATCAATCAAAAAGAAATGTTAGCTGTACAGAATGCTCCGACAGCCTTCAAGGACTACATTCTTCCAGGACAACTAATGCTAAAGTCAGACAACACTACGGTTATGTGATACATGAACAAGCAGGGGGGGGGGTACACATTCCTACCCCCTCTGTAGATTAGCCATGGCATTGTGGAACACAGCCTTGAGCTACCAAGTGCACCTACAAGCTCAATTCCTGCCAGGAAAATTGAATACACTGGCAGACGGACTAAGCAGAAACCTCATCTATCCACACAAGTGGAAACTGGAGCAAAGGATTTTCAACATGTTAACAAGTGAATGGGGGAGCCCAGACATAGATCTATTTGCATCTCCCCAGAACTTACAGTTGGACAAGTTTTGCACAAGGACTCCACAAACAAGCCTGGAAAGTGGATGCTCTGTCCTTCAGCTGGAAAAACCTATCAATCTGCACCTTCTCCCCGCTGTCTCTACTCTCCAAAGTTCTACTAAAAGTCAAACAGGACAAACCAAGGATGATCTTGATTGCTCCAGGCTGGCTGCGGCAACACTGGTACCCCCTCCTGCGCAGTGTGTTGCAGTTAACTCCACGGCACCTTCCTCAGACTCCTTCCTTGCTGTCTCAGCAGGAGAACCAAATTCTGCACCCTCAGCTTCCAACACTGAACCTTTGCAGCCTGGCTAATGACTTAAATTCACCCCGATCATCCCTCAGCAAATCTGTGATGGATGTCATCTTAGAGGCAAAGAGACTAGTACTAGAAAACCTTATGCTGAAAAATGGAAAAGATTCTGTGCCTGGAACCAATCTAAAGGGATGAGCACAGCAGCGCCCAATTTACCTCAGATTTTACAATACTTAACTGAGATGCTTCACAAGGGCCTGTTCTTTTCTTCCATTAAAATCCACGCCTCAGCCATTTCAGCTCATAACACAGAGCCTCCCCCCTCTTCTCTCATCCTCTGCTCAAGCAGTACCTCAGAGGGGCCAAAAACTTGAGACCACCCAGGAGAGCTCCAACTCCTGCCTGGGACCTTAACTTTGTATTGGAGAAACTCACTACCTCATTTCGAGCCAGCTGCTACTGCAAACTTAAAATTTCTTTCTTGGAAAACAGCTTTCCTTTTAGCAGTCACTTCAGCTAGACGGATTTCAGAATTACAGGCTCTTATGGCAGTGGAGCCTTTCATCATCTTTCATGTGGACAGGGTGTCACTCAGGACCAATCCATCCTTCATGCCTAAGATGGTATCCAGTGTGACTCTCAGTCCATTCATTTGCCAACCTTCTTTCCCAATCCACAGAAGAAAGGGGAATGGATTCTGCATTCCTTGGATGTGTGCAGACAACTTAGATTCTATTTGGACAAGACTAAACCTCGAAGGAAATCTGAACTGCTGGTAGCATTTGCTGCGGTAGCATTTGCTGCAGGGGCAGAGGGGGAAGGCTATTTCAAAATAAACCATTTCTAAATGGTAAGCCATTGCATTTATTTCTGCTATAAGCACCATGGAAAACCTATCCCCCAGGGGATCAGATCTCACTCCACCAGAGCTGCATCTATTTCTGCAGCCTTTTTCAGAGGTGTTCCTACCAGGGACATCCTAGAAGCTGCTACTTGGAGTTCTGTACATACTTTCACCAAGCATGATCCATTTGCCAATTTTCTCTAAATCCAGAGCTGGCTTTGCCACTGCTGTCTTGCAGGGCCTTATTGCTGGCCCTAATGCTATATAAACTCCTCCTTCCAACCATAGCTTTGGGAATCTACCCAAATGTAATGACTGCAACAGTGAAACACGAAGAACATAGTACAGTTGTGTACACTTACTGTTAATGTAGATGTTAGAGTGTATTCACTGTTGCAGTCCTGGTTACCCTCCTCCCGGCCCCCTAACTTCTGTCTATACCTCTACTTTTCTTTACCATGCTTGCAAGCCTTTTTGGTGTATTTGCTTTTTGGTGGAGGTATACCTTTGTGTTTTTATGTTTATTTGCTCTCCATTGGGGGGGCACCTGACATCTGGGGCAAGGAAAACTGATGTAATGATGTCTGCTGCATGTTTTATACCCCTGACATCATGTAAGAAGGTACAGAACCGAAGCAGGACCCAAGACTTTTTGTTAATCAGGCCAACTGAGGGCAACCTGCAAGCAGATTACCCTAATGTAATGACTGCAACAGTGAATACACTCAAACATCTACATTTATGGTAGGTTTACACAATTGTACTTTATTTTTATTAGCAATCTTGACGTTACGGTCTTAATGACTCCCTCATTTTTGAATCTATTAAGTCTGGAGCGCTGCTGTGCATAGCTTTATCCCTAGGCTGTGGCAGCTGGCCTTTTGCCATTTTAAGTGTTCTAGTTTAAAAAAAAAAAAAAAAAGTACTGCTTACCAGCTATGCAGACATGTGGGGTATCATTGGAAGCTTGAGTTCTGCACACATTTGTTGTGCCACCAAGGCTGCACGTTAAGTTCTTTGTGTGACATGTTAGAAGCTACGAATAAGTCATGTTTTGTTCCATTCAGAGTGAGTTGTAGTAATTGCAGGTCTGATAATAGATTACAGTGGTTTTATTCAAGAGAATAGATTATAATGATTTTATTCTAGAGTCTGCATAATTTGTATAAAATAAACCTCCTTGCACTGTTTATTTCGGGATTTGAATGCATTTGGTGGGAGAAACGAGCTTTATTGGTGTCAGTTTGCTTTCTTGCGTCTAATCAGGTTATGTACTGCAGAGTATTTAAATTACCCAATGGGAATAACCTAATTCAATAAAGAGACAGAGAAAATTGGTGAAAAAAGCTAAATTGCAGGAACATGGTTTAAATGAATACTATAAGCTAAGGAACATTTCAAATTAACTAGATTGACAAAACATGTTTGGAGAAAGAAAATGTGTAATTCCTTACTGTGGGCACAGGAAGAGAGAGTTGTTCCCATTGACCACTGTACCAGCCCATATGCAGTGAGATCATATTAAAACCATGAGTTTCCTACCCCTTACATATACAGTAACAGTGACTGCCATGTGCAGAACCATTGAGCACTTTCAGCCGCTACCCTTCATGTTGCACATCATAGTCCTGTCAGAATACGGTGTTAAAAAGAGTTCTGTAAGCAAAATGCATGTAGTTTTGCCAGTCTAATCACTTTTCTTTCTTACTTTCTTAACAGTGAAAAAGACAAAGTCACCACAAGGACACTGAAGGCAAGGATGGATTAAAAGGAAACCAAATTCAGCATAATGACCTCTGAACATTTTGTTTATGCACGTTCAAGTTGCAGTGATTATTTTTCTTAATAAAACTCTCGGTGACATACTACATTATGCTGTGATTATTTGTGTTTTCAGTCTCTGATGTGGTCCTGCATACGCAATTTCCATGTAAGAAGACACCATTATGGGTATTGAGAAAGATTAAATGGTTTCACATGTAAGCAAT
>NC_056747.1:1278392334-1278622761 GCF_019279795.1 Protopterus annectens
TAGCAAAAGCATTTCATATACATCCACTTCATGTTCCTGTTTTTGTGCTTTGTTACACTGCCCCCCTCTGCCTTCTCTATAAAAGTATTTCCATGTGTGTCTACATCCGTGTTCCTGTTTTTGTGCTAAGAGTATCGTGCACCACTATCCCTTCGATACAAAGCATTTCTTGTGTCTACATCCGTGTTCCCATTTTGTGCTGTTATACTGTCCCCCTGTGTGTTCTCTACAAAACCATCATGTGTCTACATCCGATGGTTCCTGTTTTTATTGAAAGCTGTTATACTGCCCCTCTGTGCCTTTTCTACAAACCATTTCATGTGTCTACATCTGTTCTCTTGTTTTGTGCTGTTATACTGCCCCCTGTGCCTTCTCTACAAAGTATTTCATGCGCCTACGTCTGTGTTCCTGTTTTGTGCTGTTATACTGCCTTTGTTCTTTCATTCCCAAATTTTAATAAAATTCTGTTTTTACGCTTTCATTATGGCACATGCTCCTGTATCTAATGACATTGTTATCCTTTTTGGCTCTGCCTGTTCCTCTCTGGTACCTTCTTCTATAATTTCATCTCTCTTAAGCTTCAGAAGTCTTTGTTCTGAGTTCTCTTCCTTCTGCACCAGTTTTGAATTCTCCTGATATTATTACTATTGCTACCTGCGTATTCTGCCCTCCCCCATCTTCAGTATTCATTTAGATGATCCCCTGATGCATCCATTCTACCCCTTCTAGTATTCATCTTTTTTCCAAACTACTACCATTTCTGTTTATTATTCACCACCATCAACTTTCTCTATATGCATTTGATTTCACTATGAAACAATTTAATTTCTTAAAGTATTCTCTCCCCCCAAATTATCTGGAGAATCACCAGCAAAACGAGAAAAGGACACCAAGTTCCAAATGAAGAAACCAAAACAGCGTAAACGTATTTAATAAATTTCCGTTTTCGCTTCCACAGAAGTAGAAGCTTCATCAGACAAACAACAGCGCCAAATGGCTCAGTTTCTAAACCCTTCATGTGATGTCATTTCCTTTGGCTACAAAACCATAGCAACCAGTTTCATTTTAAACATTTTGTGTAAAATTCCCAATTTAAATTCAAAATTCTAATAACCAACAACAATGTATAAGTGTATCTACACATTAAAACATTAAAATGACTTTATATAACTTTTTATGTATGTATATAAATGGCTTTTCACATATACAAACACCAACCTTACACAGGTAAAAACCTAAAAGTACTAATAATCAACACGAATTGAGGAGAAACTCAAGATTGACTTTGACCCCTAAAAAAAAAAATATAAGACTAAGACTATCATAGAAATAACTTTTTGTATTTTAAAAGCCGAAATATTACAGGCACTTTATTTCAAACCTGGTGTAAAAAAGCATCTAAGAGTAGTTGCCATTCTAATTCTCTAATTTCAAGGAGGAGAGATTGAGGTCCCCTACCGTCCTAGTATTGACAGTGTCAATACCCATAAAATAAAAGTTGTGACCAACATTATTTATGTATGTGTTTAGCAAGGGCGATTGTCGATCTTATTGTTTTAATCACAGTGTTTATAAGCTGGTAAACACGGTCCTGCATCTCACGGGTCCGTTTACCAACATAAAATACGTGACAGCAATGCACAGAAGGCCACACTTAAATCACTGATTTTGTCAAGCAATTAATTTTATGCTTGATAAAGTACTTTTTGCCTCTTATAGAAAAGGAGCCACCCACCTTTAAAAGGCCACACAAATTACAGGACCCACAGGTGAATGAGCCAATCCGTCTAGACAAAGACGGTGAAGAATCAGTAGTTTGTAACAGATCCTTTAAATTACTGCCTCTCCTAAAAATAAAGGAGGGGTAAGAACCCAAAATGTTAAGTAGAGGGACACTGTTTTCAATGAAGTGCCAATTTTTCTTAATAATGGCACAAATATCCTTGATGTGATTATTATAAGTAATAATCAGGCTGGTCTTATAATCGTGTTTTGGCGCCTGATACATTACAAGAGTGTCCCCAATATTGTTTTGTAAGGGTGTATTACCCAAGTCAAAAGAGTCCGAAGAAGAACCAACTATTAACGAAATGTTAATTATATTGGGCTCAAGAATAGGTTTATAAAACCCATTTTCTCTTTTAAATGCTACCTCTTCGACAATATTATTTAGTAAGTCCATGGGATAACCCCTATTGTGAAACATGACTTTCAGGCCAGTGCATCTCCAATGTCAGAGCCCGCGTTTGAAAGCTGCACATACGCGGCAGCTCCGCAAGTCACAATGGCCTTTAACAATAGATTTCTTTTGTTTCCAGGGATGGCAGCTGGAAAAATGCAAAAAACTGTTACAATACGTTTGCTTTCTATAAATTGTAGACAAAAAAGCATTGTTGACAAAATCTTTTGTCAGTTTGACATCAAGATAATCAATTTCATTGGGAGAAAATTTATGCGTGAATTTTAAGAAGGTTGAAGTGCTGTTCATATAATCAACTAACTCACCACAAACCTCTTCATTACCTGAAATAAGTAAAAATACATCATCCAAGAAACGTGTATAAACCTTAATAATGTTCTTAAATCTAGGGTTATTTAATAAACAGGTGTTCTCCCAGTAAGCTACTACAAGGTTAGATACACTCCCACCACAGGGGGAACCCATGGTGATGCCTCTTTTTTGTAAGTAGTAACAATTGTTGAAGGTGAAAAAATTAGAAGACAAGATAATGTCTAGCAACAGTGTAACAACATCGATCTCATCTCTAGGAGCTTTTAAGCTTAAAAGCATCAACTCAACCCATTCGACCGCCTCTTGATGTGGGATAGAGGTGTAAAGATCAACCACATCGATAGTTAAAAAATTAAGGCTAGGGTCGAATGGGATGTCGTTAATGGTTCTCAAAAAGGACCAAGAGTCCTTGCATATTTGAGGTATCAAGCCAAGGTATTTTGAAATAATGGAATCTACAACTCTAGCACAAGGGTGGGTGATAGAGTTTCTCCCATCTACTAGGGCACGCATAGGTGGATCACTTAGGTTTTTGTGAATTTTTGGGATCCCAAACATAATTGGGACCCTAGGGAAGGAGATGTTGATGAAGTTGAAAGTTTCAACATCAATCCTCCCATCAATAAACATATCCCTAAAGTACCCCTTGATCTTATTGATTTGTCCTGACATCTCGTTCAACGAAGATGACGCATAGGCTGGAGAATTTAAGACAAGTGACATTCTTTCAATGTAGTCTTCCTTGTCTAAAACCACTAACCCTCCACCCTTGTCAGGTTTAATAACCCTGATGGGAAGTTTACACAAGTCCTTTAAAGCTAACAGCTGATTAGATGAAGTGTTACTCTGATGGTTAAACCATTTAATATTATCGAAGAGTTGTCTTAAATCCAATTCGCATACATTTTCAAAGATGTTCAGAATGGGGTGCAAAGGAGGATTGAAAACACTAAGTAACTTGAATAAAGGCCTGTCACCTGATGTTACTCCATTAAATAAAACTTTTAAGTTTAAAGAACGAACAAAACATTTCAGATCAATTAACAATTTAGGTAAATTCAATTTCTGATCTGGTACAAAGGTGAGACCATAGGCCAACAGGTCAACCAAGTCGTTTTCAATGGTGATTTGTGAAAAGTTATACACTTTGAAATCACCTTTGGAATTAGTCAAGATTGTCAGTTTCGAAGAAGTAGTAGTGTCTTCAATAAAAGTAAAAAGTGGAGACACTAATTGTAGTTGTTCTTGTTCCGTTGTTTTTGGAAGTTCTTGTGCCCTAAAAAAGGCTTCCCTTGGCCTTTATAATTAGGGCGAGTCCCTTGCTAATCATAATTTGACTTAATTCTACTGCTCCTTCTCGGTCCCTGAAAAGAAGGACCTTCATCACCATCATTAATATCCTGCTGGTCTTGTATGAACGCTGTGTCACTGGCCAAGCCATCTCCATTGTCGCCACTTATACCATCAACACCAACAGATTTGTTTTTGTTAGAGATATTCTTATGCAAGTTAGGATAAACAGTATTGCTGGCGTATGCTTGCCTGTCTCTAGTAAGTTTTTTAACTTTATTCAGTTTTAGTTTGACCAAAAATGCATCAATACTCTGAAAGATGCGGTCATAGTCATACCTATAACGAATAAAGTTCATGTCAGTTTTTATTTTTTCATCAAGTGCACTTGTTTCTGATAAAAGAACTGTAATATAGTTAGAATAATGTGAGACCATTAATTCTAACAGTTCGAAGCCTTGTTTGTCGAAAAGGCTAGCAAGATCTTTTATAAAATTAGAATCATAAAAAAGACCAGTTGGAACGAACTGACATCTTAAGCCTTTAGGCACTATTTTTTCCTTTAGACATTGTTTAAAATAAGATACTTCAAGTTGAAGTCTCTTTATTTTTAACATGTTACTGTCAAGGGCTTTCAAATTTGCTGCAATATTATCAAGAGAATTACCTTGACTAGCCACCCCTGCGGCCGGTGCTCCTAATGGATTGTAGTCTCCAAAATCGAGGGCTTCAAGATTGCCAGCCCACTGTGAGAAGGTCGGGGCACCAATAAGCCCAGGGTTGTTGTGAACGATGTTATTACTGCAAACAAATTTGTTGTTCTGCCTAATTCCACGGCCATCATGATTCTGCTGTCGGTAGCTAGAACTGTTACTGTCATACACACCCGCTGCACCATGACTTCTTCCATCCGCGGGTGTCTGCTCTGTGTTGTTACTCACAGAACTGGAAGGCGTTTGTAAAGGTTGTCCCGGTGGGATTGAGTTTGAAAACCCACTCGGCATACTGTTGTGAACGAGAATAGGCAGGTTGGAATTCAAATTATCTGATATCGGCTACATATGCAGAAGCTCCATACCTCACCTAGCTTATTTCTCCTCCTCAGTTCCATCTTCCTATTTCTTTATTATTTATTGATTTAGTGATATTATACCAACTGTTGATACTCCATCATGGAGATGAAGAAAATGATTTTGCTGGCTGAAGTGCTTGCCCCCTTTGATCCACGTCTACCTATTATGTTTGCTTGTGATACTTCTGTGAAGGCTGCCAGCCTAGCCAGAGAGAATTTTATAGATAATGCTATCATTTGTAAATATCAATGTAAGACATGGGCTTTTTGTCTTAAATGAAAATAATGCTGTTACAAAAATGTGGCAACAGTGCTGTCTACTGACCCAGTAAAAGCATGCTGTGACCCTTTGATCTAAAGTCGGCTCAAGTCCATCTAGATGAAGACATTCTTTCTATTGTTTTAACCAAGAGTTAAGTTGCTAGATTTAAACATGTAAATGTATTTTTATTGCTATGCTTCCTGACTAGCTGCAAGATAACACAAGGAGATGTTAAAAATATAAATGTAGTCAATGTGTAGCCTGGGAACACCACAGGAAAGTGTAAATAAATGATGTAATGTGAATCAGGACTGAAAATAGCAATTTAAACAGAGAGAATCAGAAGGCATTATGCATTTTTGTCTTGATCATCCAACTCACAGCACTGTCTTGCTCATATGTAAGTTATCTTAGACTTGTGTTTTCTTTTAGAAATAGCTCGGAACTAGAAAGATTGTGTTTTTCTGTGATGTCAGAACTGTACTACTGAATTCTTTTAAGTATTTCTGTGTGATCTCTGAACTCTTGACTAGCACTGTGCAGTAGAAAGCATTGTCTTGCGGTTTTAATTATTTATTATTAAATATTTTAAGACCTTTTAACTGTGGCTGGTTTGTGTAGAGATAAGTTAAGCTCTAAGAGTACATTGCATATTTATAGAGTTTACTGTACCAAGTCACTCTAATAAGCCTTGACTGTTTAGTTATACTACCAGTTGGATAATAATATTGCACAGTAATAATTGGACACCCTTTTAAGAGCCTTTGGGTAACTGATAAATATTAGCTGGATGGTGGCAAGTAGTACTACCATATAGTCTGGGTAAAAGGGGCAGAACTGGAGAACCTGTGCCAGCCTTCTCCAGGAGTGTCTGTGTGGTTGTATATAACTCTTATCTCAAAGTGTGTGTGTGTCAGCTACTTGGGCAGGGACATGAAGCACTGGTTGGACAGAGAGGGTGCTGGAGGTTTTAGCTTGCCCAGCTAGGCTGAAATCTGGACCCTATAGTTATGCCAGAGGGGAGTCTTATTCAGGACCTGGAGAGCAAGGGAGCAACCAGCCCTGGACTGACTGTGATCTCTGTGTGCTCTTAAGGGAAATTGTACTTTACTGGGTGTATTTGTTATCATTTCCTCATATATGAGACGCCTTCTCTGGTGTTAGTGGTGAGGACTGAGGCTCCTTTATTGCTGGGCCAGGGCATGGATGTCTCATTTGTGGTAGCAGTGGTTGGGTTATTCACATTTGTGTTTGGCAGCGGTGGGATATCCACATCACATATTAATTAGTTGGCAAATACTAATCGGTGTGTAGTGGTGTGGGTAGAGTGAATCATGTAGCTTGTGTGCAGTGAGCTTTAAAGGTGTTTTTGTACTCTAAAAAAGCCATGCAGTGAATACTCAGAGTTCAGATCACAATTGTTTTATTTCTTTTGTTAGTTTAGTTAGTCAGGGTGAGCAGGCAGCATGTCAGCAGAGTTTGGAAAACTGACAAGGAGCCAGCTGGCAGAGATGTTCCAGGCTAGGGGACTGGTGCATGGAAACCTGACTAAGGCAGACCTGATTGCAGCTTTGGTTACAGCTGCATCAGAAAACAGCAACCAGGCGGACAATCAGACTGACAGTGGAGATATAACACCCTTGAAGAATGGACAGCTTAACCTTTCTGCAGTGGAGTTAAAAATCCAGCTGGAGGTAAAGAGACTTGAGTTGGAGGCCATGCGTGTGCAAATAGAAGCAAATGAGAGATTGCAACATTTGCAGGCTGAGGAGAATGAGAAACTGTTACATCTGCAGGTTGAGGAAAAAGAGAGGCAGAGGCAGCATGAGAAGGAGATGTTGACTCTTTGCCAGAGTCATGGAGGTAATGGGGAAAGGAGTAGCTGGACCCTAGTAGCACAAAAGGTCAGTAAATTTCTTCTGCAGTTTAAAGAGGGGGATCATTTTGATAGTTTCATTCATATGTTTGAGAGGGAATGTAAACAGTATGAAGTTGACCAAGGGTTCTGGGTACGGTTCCTGACCCCCTTACTCCATGGTAAAGCTGTAACTGTATTATCTAAAATGTCTGATGTTGCATGTTTGATTAAACTGCTGTAAAAAATTAAAAAATTGCCTATTAGAGTTTTTTTAAGCTAACACCTGAAACATATAGGAAAAAGTTTTGTGAGCATAGATGCAAGGCAGATGAAAGTGTTTGTGTGAATATGTTGCTGAATTGAGCACTTATTTCCATAGGTGGGTGAGTGGATGTCAGGTCACCACTTTTGAAGGGCTGGCAGACCTTTTGGTGAGGGAACAACCCTTTAGCACTTTGCTTGAGAATATGAGGATCTGTTTAGCTGATAGACAATGTGCTACTTCAGATGAGTTATGGAAGAAGAGAGACCTATACACAGGAAGGTGACCCCCAGTGTTGCTCATGGGTCTAAAGGAACCCATGATGGGCAGCACAGACTGCCACAACAAAATCTGCCAGCAGCAAGGGAAGCCACTAGTCAAGGTACACTTACAGGAGCTAGGGTTAAATGTTTTGAATGCAACCAGTGGGGCCATGTGGCATACAGGTGTCCAAAGAGGCAAGGTGGGGAACCAAAGGTGAGGGAGCCAGTAAGTGGGAAAGACAAAATGCCAATAGTAGGTTGTCTTGAGACAACATGGGTACTATTAGGGGTACAGGAATAGGGGTACAGGGAGTTATTTGCTTGAATTTGTATGTATAAATTATTTTATTTTTCTGGCATCCTGACCAGTTGCAAGATCAAGGGCTTTTAACCTCTGAGGGTCTGTTAGCCTGGGAACCAGAAATAAATGATGTAATCTGAAATGAATCAGTGGTACTGTGTTATCAATTTAAGGACAGAAAGAATGAGAGCATTAGAGCATTTGTCTTGAGAACATCCAACTCACCACTCTGCCTGTTTCTATATGTAAGTAGGATATTAGACTGTAATGTTTCTCTTAGATATAGCTATGAATTAGGAAGATTAGACTAAGTGTTTTTCTGTGATGTCAAACCTTTTTCTACTGTATTATTTCAAACATTTCTTTGTGATCTCTGAACTCTTGACTAGCACTGTGTAGTAAGAAGTATTGTCTTGTGTTTTTATTATTTATTATTAAATATTTTTAAACCTTTCAACTGTGGTTGTTTTGTGCAGAGATAATTTAACCTCTAGAGTACATTGCATATATATAGTGATACTGTACCAAGTCACTCCAAATAAGCTTTGCCGTTCAGTCACACTTACCATTTGGATAATAATACTGCACAGTAATAATTGGACACCCTTTAATAAGGGCCATTGAGTAGCTGGTAAATATTAGTGGGTGGTGGCAAGTGGTATAACCGTATAGTCTGGGTAAAAGAGACACAGCCAGAGAACCTGTGCCAGCCTTCCCCAGGAGTGTCTGTGTGGTTGTATATAACTCTTATCTCAAAGTGTGTGTCTGTCAGCCACTTGGGCAGGGACATAAAGCACTAGTTGGACAGAGAGGGTGCTGGAGGTTTTAGCTTGTCCACTAGGCTGAGATCTGGACCCTATAGCTGTGCCAGTGGGGAGTCTTATTGGGGACCTGGAGAGAAAGGGAGAAACTAGCCCCAGGCTGACTGTGATCTCTGTGTGCTCTTAAGGGAAATTGTACTTTACTGTGTGTGTGTGTGTGTGTGTGTGTGTGTGTGTGTGTGTGTGTGTGTGTGTGTGTGTGTGTGTGTGTGTGTGTTTATTATCCTTTCCCTATATGGACACCAATCACTGGTGTTAGTGGTGAGGATTGAGGCTCCTTGATTGCTGGGCCAGTGCACGGGCATCCCATGTTAATTGTTTGGCAGTGGTGGGATATCCACACCACATATTAATTGGTTGGCAAATACTAATTGGATTGTAGTGGTGTGGGTAGAGTGAATTCCTGTAGCTTGTATACAGTGATCACTGAAGGTGTTTTGTACTCTAAATCAGCCATGCAGTGAATACTCAGAGTTCAGATCACAATTGTTTTATTTCTTTTGTTAGCTTAGTTAGTCAAGGAGAGCAGGCAACATGTCAGCAGAGGAGTATGGAAAGCTGACAAGGAAGAAGCTGGCTGAGATGTGCCAGGCTAGGGGACTGGTGCATGGAAACCTGACTAAGGCAGACATAATTGCAGCTTTGGTCACAGCTGCACCAGAAAACAGCAACCAGGAGTATGATCAGACTGGCAGTGGAGATGTACCACACTCAGAGAATGGATAGCTCAACCTTTCTGCAGAGGACTTAAAAATCCATCTGGAACTAAAGAGACTTGAGTTGGAGGCCAGGCATTTGGAAATAGAAACAGCTGAGAAACTGAGGCATCTAGAGAGTGAGGACAAGGAGAAACTGTGACGTTTGTAGGTTGAGGAGAATGAGAAGCTGCTACGCCTGGAAGCTGAGGAAAAGGAGAGGCAGAGGCAGCATGAGAAGGAGATACTGACTCTTTGCCAGAGTCATGGAGGTAATGGGAAAGGGAGTAACTAGATCCTAGAAGCACAAACGGTCAGTAAATTTCTTCCGCAGTTTAAAGAGGGGAATAATTTTGATAGTTTCATTCATATGTTTGAGAGGATATGTAAACAGTATGATGTTGACCAAAGGCTCTGGGTACGATTCCTGACCCCCTTACTCCATGGTAAAGCTGTAACTGTGTTGTCTAAACTTGCTGATTGTGAATAATTTGATTATACTGCTGTTAAAAATCACTTGTTAGAATGTTTTAAGCTAACACTTGAAACGTATAGGAAAACGTTTTGTGAGTATAGACACAAGGCAGATGAAAGTGTGTGTGAATATTTTGCTGAACTGAGCATTTACTTTCATAGGTGGGTGAGTGGATGTCAGGTCACCACTTCGGAAGGGCTGGTGAGGGAACAAGCCGTTAGCACTTTGCCTGATGACATGAGGATCTGGTTAGCTGGTAGACAATGTGCTACTTCAGATGAGTTGGGGAAGAAGGGAGACAGATACCTAGCAAGCAGGGCATCACAGCACAGGAAAGGGACCCCCAGTACTGCTCATGGGTCTAAAGGAACCCATGGTGGGCAGCACAGATTGCCCCAACAGAATCTGTCAGTAGAAAGGGAAGCCACTAGTCTAGGTACATGTCCAGGACCTAGAATTAAATGTTTTGAATGCAACCATACACATGTCCATGGAGGCAAGGTGGGAAACAAAAGGTGAAACAGCCAGTAAGTGCAGAAGACAAAATGCAAATAGTAGGTTGTCTTGAGACAACCATGGTACCAAACTACCATCCTGCAGATGTCCTAATAGGGAAGGATTTGGATGAGGCAGTACCATGTGCTTATGCAGTTACACGCAGTCAGGCTAGGAGGCAAGCATGTGGGTCTGGTAGCCTGGGGAAGACCCAGAGAGACAACATACTTGCAGCCAGGACTGGTGAGGTGGTTATTTCAGGGAGGAAGGTACACTGTAGCAGTGAGACTGAAGGTGAGCCACAGCTGCTTGCGGATACTGATGTTCCCTTGGACAGAGTGACTGCAAATGTAGAGGTGAGTAGTAGTACCCAGGCTAACAGTGAGACACCACTGTCAGAGGATGCCAGACTTCCTGTGGAAGGGGAGCTGGGAAGGGTCACAAAGAGAGAGTTGAGACAGGCTCAGCTCTCAGACCCTACATTGCAAGGCCTGAGGCAGGTAGCTTGTGAGGCACCTGATTCTCAAGGGAAAGGGGAATCTGTATACTGGGACAATGGATTACTGTATAGAGAGTGAACCCCTGAGGGAGGGCTAGTAGGTGAGAGGGTACAGCAGTTGGTAATGCCTAGAGCCTACCATCTGGTGCTACTAGCAATCACCCATTATATTCCCTTTGCAGGTCATATGGGCATAAAACGTACAAAGAAATGTATTATGCAGAACTTTTATTGGCCTGGAATTTCCAGAGATGTAACAGGGTACTGCAGGACCTGTGAGCAGTGCCAAGTTAGACAAGGCAGAAGACAAGGTGAGAGTTCCTTTGATGCCTTTGCCTGTGATTCAGGAGCCATTTCAGAGGGTAGATATGGATATGGTGAGGCCTCTGAGTACCCCAAGTTCCACAGGGAACAAGTATATCCTAGTGGTACTGGATTATGCTACATGATACCCTGAGGCAGTGGCTCTGTCCTCCATTGAGGCAGAAAAGGTGGCAAATGCTTTGTTAGAGATTTTTCAGCAGGGTAGATTTCCCAAAAGAAATACTGACTGACAGAGGTGCCAATTTCATGTCAGATCTGCTGGCTTGTCTGTGGAAGTCCTTTGGAGTGAAGCACCTGAAGACCACCCCCTACCATCCCCAGACTAATGGTCTTGTTGAGAGGTTAAACTCTACAATCAAGTCCATGCTTCAGGCATTTTCAGACCAGTTTAAGAGGGAGTGGGACAAATATTTGCCCCATCTGTTGTTTGCTTACAGAGAGGTTCCCCAGGAATCCACAGGTTTTTCACCCTTTGAGTTGTTGTATGGGCATAGGGTGAGGGGACCTCTAGATTTAATTCGAGATGAGTGTAAAGGCGAGTGTGAATCTCACAAGGAGTCTATTGTGGCATATGTCCTAAACCCCAGGACAAGGCTCAGGGAACTCATGGGCTTGGCCCAGGGGAACCTGGCAGAAGCCCATCAACAGGAAAACGTGTGGTATGACAGGAATGCTCAAGCTAGAGACTATGCCATGGGGCAGCAGGTAATGGTTCTCATTCCTGTCAGACACAACAAGCTGCAAGCATCTTGGGAGGGACCCTACAGGGTGGTAAGAAAGGTAAGTGATGTTAACTACATGGTAGAGCTGCTAGGCAGGAGGCAGGGGCACAAACTGTACCATGTTAACATGATGAAACCTTACTATGATAGGTCAGCCCTTCTGCTGAGCATTTGCAGTGGATTGTAGGAGGAGTCTGAGGGAGATCTGGTGACTGATCTCCTCAGAGAGGCTTAGACTGACACCTCAGTGGAAGGGGTAGCAATGTCCCAGCAACTATCTCCTACCTAAGTTCGAGAAATCCACGCAGTGTTAAGTTTGGGGACATGTTTACTGGGAAACCAGGGTGCACCCACCTGGTGCAGCACCAGGTGGATACAGGACCCCAAAGGCCTATTAGGCAGGCTCCTTATAGTGTGCCTGAGAGAGTCAAACAAACTCTGAGGGAGGAGATACAGAAGATGTTGGAACTAGGGTGATTCAGGAGTCCAACAGTCCCTGGGCCTCCCCAATGGTGTAGGTGCCAAAGAAGGATGGCAGCACCAGGTTCTGTGTGGACTACAGGAAATGAAATAGTCACACAGAGTCAGATGCTTACCCTATGCTTAGGACAGATGAGGCCCTAGAGCAGCTGGGTGGGGCTTAGTATCTTACAACCATTGATCTTACCAAGGGTTACTGGCAGGTGCCCTTGACTCCCAGTGTTAGACAGAAGTCAGCTTTTGTGATTCCTTTTGGCTTGTATGAGTTCACAAAGATGCCCTTTGGGAAGAAGGATGCCCCAGTGACTTTCCAGAGGCTGGTGGATCATATCCTAGAAAGAGCCAGAGGGTTTGCCCTTGCTTACCTTGATGATATTGCCATCTACACCCATTCCTGGCAAAAGCACCTTCAGCATGTCAGGGAGGTGCTGGGCAGACTACAGAGAGCAGGGTTGACCATTAAGCCAAGCAAATGTCAGGTGGGTATGGCAGATGTCTCCTGCCTGGGACATAGACTGGGCAGTGGTAAGATCAGGCCAGAACCTGCCAAAGTAGAAGCCATTCAGGCATGACCTGCACCTGTTACCAAAAAGCAGGTGGGGGCATTCTTAGGGACAGCAGGGTACTACAGAAAGTTCATCCCCGGTTATAGTACCATAGCTGTTCCCTCACAGACCTGACAAGGAAGAACAGGCCAGATAAGGTAGTGTGGAACCCAGCATTTGAGCAGGCATTCCAGGAGCTTAAGGAAGCTTTGGGAGGATCCCCTGTGTTAGCCAGTCCAGATTACAGCAAATAATTTGTTGTAAAAAAACAAAAAAAGAGAGGCAGAATCAGCAAGTCCAACAAATAAACTGTTTAATGGTTAGTGCTTTTATCTGCCACTAATAAGCAAACTTCATCAGACAAGGAAAATAGGAAATTACATATTTTAAATAGTAAAAAATACATGACATCACTTCCCATCTCTGTTAAAAGGACATAACATTTTTAAATATATGTATAAAAATATATAAATATAAGAAAAACGTTTAAATATTTATATGCATATGTAGCTATGTAAACCTATAGTTAAAAATCATCTTTCTAAAGATTTAAGTTTTAAAAGGCATTTCACATTACAGTTGTCATTTAATCCTGGGTAGCTGAAAGCATTCAAAACCAGCTGCCAGTTAAGTTCCTTTTCTTCCAACAGCAATGACCAATGGCCACTCCAAATGTCTGTGAGAAGTTGTTCTATAACCACAAATGAAAAAGTGTGCCCTGGGTTGCTACTGACATGTCTAGCTAAGGAGTTAGTAGGATTTTGTTTCCCTATATTGTATATGTGCTCCTAAATGCATTGTTTTAGCTGTCTCTCCATCTTACCAACATAAAAACATTTGCATTTATCACACAAAGCTAAGTATATCAGTTCTTTGGTTTCACAGTTGAGCCTACTTGTTATGTTCAATTGATGTTTCTTGACAGTTATTATTTTACCAACTTTAATGTACTTACAAAAATAGCATCTGCCACATTTATACATCCCAGGACTGTTAACATATTTTTTATTAGGTCTTTCAAGTAAGGCTTTCAAGTTACAGCCGCTTTTAAAAGTTACCCGTGGTCTCTCACCCAACTTTGGACAAACAGAAGTATCAGCCAGAGTCAAGTCCCAGTTTTTCACAATAATCCCTTTTAAAGTGAGTGCATTGATGGAAAAAGGAGTAATAAAAGTATTGTTGAAGTCAACAGATACATTTACAGTGACTTCTTCAGCTGTTGGGAGAAAATTATTAGTTGAACCTTCTGACCTCAAACTACTACCCAAAACTGGTTTAAAGACTCCTTCCCTTCTTTTATGTACAACTTCCATCATTTAATTACTTACCTACTAGAGAGACAGGGTAAGATCTTTTCAAAAACATTTCTTTTAGTAAATTGCATTCAGAAATAAAGGAGGTTTCTAGATAAGACATAGGTCCATAGGTTCATAGGTTGGTACTAGGCTATCGGCCCTAGGACCTATACAAGCCTAGCCATAGCAATCCCCTGGCTACTTCTTCCCACACTATTTACTTCCTTGGATCCCTGTCTAGCAGGGTGACTGACGTGATCCCTGGGGTGAATTTCCTTTCTCCCATCCAATCATCAAGGTTCCTTTTGTAGAGGGCCAAAGAGGCGCTCTGCTTGACATGTATGGGCAGTCTATTCCAGAGTCTGGGGAGTCTCTGGGTCAGGAACCTATCCCTCCAGCATGTTTTGTTTATTGTGATGACAAGGTTTAGATCCCTGGAGCGTGTGTCTCTGAGGGATTGGGATTTCTTTAAGTGTAGCATGTCCAACAGCTCTGGGTTTGACATGGCCTTGTATGTTAAGCAGAGATCGCCTCTGAGTAAACGATATGCTACAGAGTATAGCTGGAGTTTTTTAAGGTGGTCAGCATAGGGCATCTGTTTTAGGCCTTTGATTCTTTTAGTGAGGTATTTCTGCGGCTTTTCCAGTTGTTGCAGATGTCTTGAGAGGTACATACCAAATGGGGCATTGTATTCTATAATGGGTTTAATGAGGAATGAGTGCAGTGGGACAATGACCTCCTTTTTTCTGGATGAAAATCCCTTAGTGATGAGGTGTGCCACATAGAAGGATTTCCTTACTGTTGTGGTGATGTGGTTATTGAAAGTGATACCACTGTCCACCTGTGTCCCTAAGTCTCTTATCACACTTTTGGTGTTTAGTGTACTGCCACCTATGTGGTAATTCATGGGTAGATGTTTTTTCCCAAAGGGGATAACTATACATTTCTTGGCATTGAGCTTGACCCATGGCTCTGGCACCAAGCATCTGTTTCTGTAAGGCCCTTTTGTAGAGTATCCATATCATTTGGGGATTCAATAATGGCTTCCAGTTTGCAGTCATCTGCGAACTTTGTTAGCCAGAGTCCCTTAGTGTTGGCCTGTACTTCAGAGAAGTAGATGCCAAACAAGAGCGGTCCCAGGACTGAACCCTGAGGTACTCCACTTGTCACTTGTCTGGAGATGGATTTGGAGTCAGCTACTTTTACAGTGTGGGATCTGTCAGTAAGCCAGTTGGCAACCAATCGAGTGACGTACGGATTAATGGCCAGCTTAGTAAGTTTATCTATGATTCCAGAGTGGGGGATGGTGTCAAAGGCCTTGGAGAGGTCCAGATAGGCTGTGTGGACTGCCTTACCCTCATCCACGGCGCTGGAGACTGATTCGAAGAAGTCAATCAGGTTCAGGAGACAAGTTCGACCCTTCACGAACCCAAACTGGGTGGGATCCAGTGTTTGAAGGTTGCCAATATCTTTGTTTATAAGTTCCATGATAATACGTTCCATGGCCTCCTTGCAGATCAGGCTCATCAGACTGATCGGGTGGTAGTTCCCGGGATCCAAGGTGGATCCCCCCTTGTGGAGTGTGATAACTGTAGCTGTGCACCACTCAGTGGGCATGAAGCCTGAGGTGAGAGTATGATTAAACATGACACTTAGGTGAGGTGCCAGTTCATTTTGTAGTTCATGTAGTACACAGACCAAGATGTCATCTGGTCCCATGGATGCTGTATTCTTAGCTTTGGAGAGTGCATTTTTTACCTGTGTGGCCATTATTACCAGAATTTGGCAATCTTCCGGTATTAAGATGGGCCATTTAGGGGGTGAGAGGGGGTGAAGTTGGCACCGAATCAATCTGCCAGGATATTGGCAATATCCCTGAGATCAGTATATTTAATGCCATTCCATTGTAGCTCAGAGCAGATCTGAGCATTGCTATTTAGGTTCTTGACATAGTTATAGAATGCCTTGTGGTTGTCTTTGGAATCTTTGGCGGTTTTATTTTTGTAACTAGCTTTGGAGGATTTTACGAGGGGTCTTAGCTTCTTACTGAGGCTGGTAAGGGAATTTTTTTGCATCGTGGGATTTTCCTCTTTTCTGCAACAGTTTCTTCTTTTTGTTGTAAAGTTTGTTTATGGCAGGGGTCCACCAGAATGTCTTCCTTTTTTTGGGGGAGAGCATCTTGGTTCTATTTGGGATTGCACGATTCATGCATGAGTGGATGTGCTCGTACAGTTTCTTAGTGTAGGACTCAGCAGTCGAACCTTCAGTTCCCGTCTGCATGGGTGTCATGAAGTTTGTCACTTCTGACTTGAGTAGCATGAAGTTGGCTTTGGAGAAGTTTTTTATGGAGGTTTTCTTACTGGGGAGTGGGGGTGGGATGGGGATGTTAAGGGTGATTAGCTTATGGTCTGACCTGACCAACAAGGGGGTGACCATAGGTGTAGAGCATCAATTTCCCATGTTGGTAATTACCAGGTCTAGGATATTGAAGCCCCTGGTGGGACTATGGATTAGTTGATCCAGGGCATTGGAATTTATGAATTCCAAGAACCATTAGACAAAGGTGTTGGTACATGAGTAGTTTTCCCAGTTAATGGCAGGGTAGTTGAAATCACCCAGTATTAGGGTGTTTGGTTGTATATTAATATTTTTCAGTATGTTTAGAAAGGTGTAGTGAGAATCTTGGGGCATGGTGGGGGATCTGTAGCAAGCTACAATTTGGATTGCAGTCTTACCTAGTGTTTACTTACATCCTGGTTGCTCTAACTAACCGGCCTTTTACAACAGCTTTTTTTCTGGTGGTGTGAGTGGGAGCTTTCATAATGCAAAAATCTGTTTGAGTATGTAGGTTTCCTCTATACACTTGCCAGATCTCTCTTATTACTGATGTCTTTTTTGATAAGGACATCCAAAAATGATGGTGTCGTTACTAAATTAAAAAGTGAATTTCAAAAAAATGTGTTAGGGTGGAAATATAATTCACAAATACGTCTGCACATGACTGATCACCATCAAATAAAATAAATATATCGTCCAAATAACAGGTATACCGTTTTACTTGCTGAAACAGATCACACTTAAATATATGGTTTCTTTCCCAAAAAGCAAGTACACAGTTTGCAAAGCTCCTACCACATGGAGACCCCATCGCCACCCCTGACTTCTGTAAATAAAAGCTGTTGTTAAACAAGAAAAGGTTATTGGATAGTACTATATCTAGAAGAAACTCTATTAAGTCCATTTCTTCCATACTAGCATTTTTACTAACAAGAAATTCCCCTCACCCAATCGAGACCCAACTTCTGGGGAATCACCGTATACAGGTCTTTGATGTCAACCGTGAGGAAATTCAAGGTCTCATTAAACAGAAATGAATCCAGATGCTCTAAGAAGTGCCAATAATCTCAGCAAATCTGAGATTCCGTTTCCAAAAACTTTCTTAACTTTATATCAATAAATTTAGCAGAAGCATAAGTTATTGAATTTTGGCCATTGACAATCAGGCAAAGGGGTGGGTTATAAATATCCTGATGAATCTTTGGAAGAGCAGAAAAACAAGGTATCTTAGGTGCTGGCATACATAAATAGTTATAAGTGTCAATGTTAACTGTGCCCTCGATGAACAGATCGTTGAGTAAAGATCTTATTCTATGATGGGTCCCATTAACTTCATTTAAAGATACTTTGATGTAAGAGTCAGCTTCTAATAAGCATATCACCCTCCTATTATAATCTTGCTCATTCATAAATACCAACCCACCCCCTTTGTCAGGTTTCATTACCCGAATGTTGTATGTTCTCAAAGAATCCAGCAGTTGACGTTCATGCCTATTTAAGTTAGAAATACCTCCTTTTACAGAGCTGTTAAAATTATTTAAGGCGTGTCGAAAATTAATTTCACACATTCTCTCAAAAAACATCAAGGTGGGGTGTAATTAGTGGATTGAAAATGCTAGAAACCTCAAATTCATCACTATTTAAAATGCTACTACCAAAAAGTAGTTTCAGATTTAATTTACGTAAAAACAGTTTTAAATCAATAAGGGTTTTAGCTAAATTTGTACCCCTTCTGGGTACAAAGGTTAAACCTTTTCAAAGAACATCCACAAGGCTTTGAGACACTTCATACAAAGAAAAGTTATATACATTGAAGTCCCCAATAGAGTTAGTAACAATAGTGTGGTAAAAGCTGAGTTAACTGAATTATACTGCCATCAGGTGATACAGTTATCTCCCCCAATGATTCTGTCTTCTCTGACGATGGTTTTGGCTTTGACCTCTCCCCACATGGGACTGGTTGTTCCTCCTTTGATTGGAAAAATCCTGGGATTCAGAGAGAGTTTGTTGTCTCTCCCTGTCACAAATGCATTCAGTGTGTCTTGGTGGTGTTGGAGGATTTGAGACTACTGTCCGTCCTGCTACTTCAGAATCAGGGACCTCAGCAAATGTAGACCCATTAGTGTTATTAACAATGTTAGTACCTTGAGAAAGTGTGGGGGGGTCTATATCGTATGAGCGAATTGCACAAATTGCGAATGCTCATAATATCGAATGTACTGGACCTGGAAGTGCTTTTTCTGATGTCACGGTACAGTGAAGAATGGGATATTTGCCCTTCCCCACTGTAGTGTGATCTTGGAGTTGGAATATATATTTAGCGAGGGGTGGTGGTGCAGCCCCCCTCAATAGGAAGTTTGAGGTTGGGTATGTTCGATATTATGAGCATTTGCAATTTGTGTGATTCGCTCATATGATATAGACCCAGTGGGGGTGGGGGTAAGCTGTGCCATTCTCATAGTCTCTCGTCTGGGCAATTTTTTGATTTTTGTCTCCCTTAATTTAATTAAGCTGTTGTCAAGACTGTTAAAAACCCAACAAAAAATCAAATTTATATCTTAAAAAGTCAGGGTCAGATTTAATACTCTTCTCTAAGTTGTCCAAATCAACAGTTAACCTCTCAGTTTAACTGCCATAATCTTTAATTAACAATTCTAGAAACTGGCAGTCCTGTTCGTCAAAAAGATGCAACAATTCACAGTGAAATGAAGAATTTCTGACCAACCCCGTTGGATATCTCCATTGTCTTAACCCTTTGGGAATTTTTTTTTTGTTACAAAGAATTTGTTGTGCAGGTGGATGCTTCAAACCATGGGGTGGGGGCTGTACTTAGCTAGATTTTTTCATGGGGAGAAGAGCACCCAGTGGTTTATCTCAGATATGGGCTCCAACCCAGAGAGGAATGCTATGCAGCTGTAGAAAAGGAATGTCTAGCCATAGTGTGGGCACTGCAGAAACTTCAGCCTTATCTGTATGGAAGAAAATTCACTGTAGTGACAGATCACAGCCCCTAACATGGTTACACAGAACCAGCCAGCAAAATACCAAGTTGCTAAGATGGAGCCTAGGGTTGCAAGCATATGATATGTCAGTGCAGCACCGCAGTGGGATTAGCAATGCCAATGCAGATGGGCTCTCAAGACAGGGAATGGGGTAAAGTATACTCAGATAGACCTAACCCTCTCAAGCAACGTTTCCCAAGGGTCACTTGAAAAACTAGCTTGAGTTCTCTTGGGGGGGGTGAATATAGGTGAAGGCTGCCAGCCTAGCCAGATAGAATTTTGTAGATAATTCTGTCATTTGTAAATATTAATATAAGCCAAAGGCTTGTTCTCTTAAATGGGAAAAAATGGTGTTAAATGTGGAACTGCAAAAATGTGACAACAGTGCACTCTGCTGTAACAAAGCTAATAAGTGAATTCTTTGATGTCAAAACTTGGAGCCGATATGTCTGGATGAAGGAATTCTGGCTATTGTTTTGAGACCAGAGTTAATTGCTAGAATTTGCATGTATAAGTAATTTTATTGTTCTGGCTTTCTGACCAGCTGCAATATCAAGGGCTATTAACTTCTGAGAGTCTGTTAGCCTGGGAACCAGAAAGAAATTATGTAATCTGAAATGAATCAGTGGTACTGTGTTATCAATTTAAGGACAGAAAGAATGAGAGCATTAGAGCATTTGTCTTGAGAACATCCAACTCACCACTCTGCCTGTTTCTATATGTAAGTAGGATCTTAGATTTTAGTGTTTCTCTTAGAAATAGATAGGAATTAGGAAGATTAGACTAAGTGTTTTTCTGTGATGCCAGAACTTTTTCTACTGTACTATTTCAAACATTTCTCTATGATCTTTGAACTCTTGACTAGCACTGTGTAGTAAGAAGTATTGTCTTATGTTTTTATTATTTATTATTAAATATTTTTAAACCTTTCAATTGTGGCTGTTTTGTGTAGAGATAATTTAAGCTCTAGAGTACATTGTATGTATATAGTGATACTGTACCAAGTCACTCCAAATAAGCTTTGCTGTTCAGTCACACTTACCATTTGGATAATAATATTGCACAGTAATAATTGTCACCATTTAATTAGGGCCTTTGAGTAGCTGATAAATATTTGCTGGGTGATGGCCAGTGGTACTACCATATAGTCTGGGTAAAAAGGGGCAGAGCTGGAGCACCTGTGCCAGCCTTTCCCAGGAGTGTCTGTGCAGTTGTATATAACTCTTATCTCAAAGTGTGTGTATGTCAGCTACTTGGGCAGGGACACGACACACTGGTTGGACAGAGAGGGTGCTGGAGGTTTTAGCTTGCCTACTAGGCTGAGATTTGGACCCTATAGCTGTGCCAGTGGGGAGTCTTATTGGGGATCTGGAGAGAAAGGGAAAAACCAGCCCCAGACTGACTGTGATCTCTGTGTGCTCTTAAGGGAAATTGTACTTTACTGTGTGTGTATTTATTTTCCTTTCCCTATATGGATGCCCCTCACTGGTGTTAGTGGTGGGGATTGGGGCTCCTTGATTGCTGGGCCAGTGCACGGGCATCACAGCTATAAGAGAACAAGTCATGTTTGACCCTATGGTGGGAGTCAACAATGCATTTTTAGAGTTGTGAATTAGATTGCCAATTAATGTTAAATACTACGAACTATCCTGAGTTGAATGAAACTTGTTCTTTCAATTGTATTTTAAACTCAGGCCTTATGTAGTAAAATAACATAAAATGTTTTTATACCTGGTTTTATTGTCTTGTCAAGTATTTAATTGTTTCATGAATTATTAATTAATATTAATGCATGTAATCTTTTGATTGGTGGAATTGGGGTCACATGATTTGGTAAGGTGGATTTAAAAATGCTTTTTTTGTAAAGTTTTTTTATGTGTTCTGATGAAGATCCACTATTTTAGGAACTAAAGCACTCAACAATAATGTGTTTTATCAAACTGGAGTCTGTTGTATGCCGGCTACTGCAAGTTTTCTGTCAGTTATTAGTTTTTATTATACTTTTATTGATTAATTAGTATTCCATTGATGCTGCAGTGAACTTTCAGACAATAATTGATTCCCTCCCATCAGTCAGAAATCATTCTGCAAAATATGCTTAAAAAGTCGTGTTCAGATGCAAAATCACCAGATATTTTCAAGAAAATATGTCAAGCCTCAAAAATAGAAATGGGTGGAATTCCAAAACAGCAGTAATATAAGCAACTAAAACAAAACTCTGGGTAAAAAATAGTTAAAAAACCACAAGAGCCTGCAAAGTACTATAAATTAACAGAAAATAGTATCTGAAGTGCTTATGATGTCTAGAAGGTTGTCATAGAAGAGAAAACATGAAGTAAAAGGAAGAACAACTGTGAGAACTAAAAAGGAGACTGAAAGCAGCATGGCAGAGTAAAGGTGGGAAAGCTGATGGTAACGGCACCTAAAGGAGAAAGCTCCTCAGTCACTGTAAAGTGAAAGACTGACCAATGGCACTATGAGATTTTCAAGATGCATAGTTCCTTGCCGGAAAATATAGAGACAAATAATAGAAGGCAGCAAGAAAAATAAAGTGTTTTAACCTGGCACTCAGAGGAAATAACCGGGATGCAAACTGCTGAAAGGGAGATGACAAAAAGTGGTTTAACAGTAATTGAAATATAAACAAATGGCACAAAAACTGGCTGAAATTGAGGACAGATCACACATGGACACATTGAGGTTTACAGTAGCACCAAAGCAAACTGAAAGGAAGGATTTTGAAGAATTTATGAGGAAAATGTCCAGCACATGCACTGGACTTTATATTGCTGATATTTAAATAGAAAGAGCACACAGAGTAAATATCCTTAATATTAGACTGCTAAAGCAGCCAAGACCTATATTCATAGGTTCATAGGTTCATAGGATGATACTTGGCTATTAGTATGGATCCCCTTATAAGCCTAGCCAAGAATTTTTCTCATGCTCCCACAAAGTCAGCATCTGTGTCCCCTGTCCAGCAGGTGGGATCTCAGGGGTAAATTTTCTGTTTCCCATCCAGTTGTCCAGGTTCCTCTTAACGAGGGCTAGTGAGGTACTCTGCTTGACATGGAGAGGGAGTCTATTTCACAGATGGGGGAGTCTTTAGTACATAAATCTATCCGGCCAACAAGTTCTATTAATGTCACAGACCAGGTTGAGGCCTTGCATGCAGGTTGCGCGAGTGGAGTTTGACTTACAGATATGCATCAACTGCATCAAGGCTTGGTCTGAGATGGCATTGTATTCCAGACACAGGTCACTTCTGAGCAGTCTATATGAGACTGACTAGAGGGACAGGACTTTTAGTTTATCAGTATAGGATAGGTGTTTGAGACTATGGACTTTCCTAGTCAGGAACCTCTGTGGTCTCTCCAGCTGCTGCATGTGCTTGGTAAAATACCCTTACTTATGAGGTGGGGCATGTAGAAAGCCTTCTGCACAATGGAGGCAATGTGGTGGTCAAAAGTCAGGTTGCTATCAACCTGGTTGCCCAAATCCCTCACGACTGATTGTGTGCTTAATACATTGTTATTAATGTGATAATTAGTGGGGATGCCATTTTCCCAAAGGGGATAATGATGCATTTCTTGGCATTTGGTTTGAGGCCATGCTTCTGGCACCAGTTATTAGTTTGGATAAGGCCCTCTTGGAGGATATTCACATCACTAGGGGAATTTAAGACAGCACCCAGCGTGTAGTCATGTGCAAATTTGGTCAGCCACAGACCACTGGTTGTGGCTTGCACCTCAGAAAAGTATATCCCAAACAATAGAGTCCCCAAGACCAATCCTTGGGGTATGCTGCTCATTACGGGTCTACTACTAGAGGTGGCTTTCCGTATTTTGACTGAGTGGGTTCTATCAGTGAGCCAGTTAGCTACCCATCTGGTAACATATGGGTTGATCCCTAGCTGGGAGAGTTTATCTATTATGCTCAAGTGGGGAATAGTGTTGAAGGCTTTGGCTAGGTCAAGGTAGGAGGTGTGCACCATCTGCCCCTTATCCATGGCTTTGGTAACTGTTTTGAAGAAGTTGACCAAGTTTAATAGGCATGATCTCCCTTTGACAAAATCAAACTGTGTGGGGTCAAGCGTTTGGAGCTTGCCAATGTCCTTGTTTATAAGGTCCATGATAATGAGTTCCATGGCCTTGCAGATTTGGCTAGTTAGGCTGATAGGCCTATAATTGCCTGGGTCAGTGGATGCTCCACATTTGTGTAGAGCAGTAGTGTCCAACCCGCGGCCCGCGGCGATCGCCCTCCTCAGCTCATCATCCATGCGGCCCCCGCACCCCTGTTGAAATTTTTTTTTTTTTTCCGTTTTTTCATGCCAGCGTCTTTCAGCTGGTGTGCGCATCCAAAAGCAGGATTTATAATTACACTGACTACACATCTCCTGCAGTAACAGGTAAGCCGTTAGAATGAATACAGTTAGAGAAGAGAATGATCATGAGCAGCAAAGTATAAACCAGATTAGGAGTGATAATAATAAAATAAATGTATTAATTATAGGAGATTCAATATCAAGAATTGTTAGGAATCAGATTTCTGGTAAACTGTAAAAGTGCCATGTTTGAAGGGTTGTAAGCTGCAGGATATTTTTTTCTTTAAAAAGCTGTTAATGAATGGGAAACTATATGGTAAGGTTACTATAATTGCAGGGGTTAATGATGTGGGAAAAAGTAACACATTGCTATTTATTAGTAATGTGAAGGATATTATTGAATTAAATAGGGAAAATTCTTTTGAACTAGTTTTCTGCATTGTTATTCCAACTCCGAGGTTTGGGCAGGTCCAAATCAATGTGGCTAGAATAGATGATTCACAAGTAATTTAAGAACTTGTTTTGAGGCCTCTATTGAAGTTGTTACCTTATGGAAAGAGATGGTTTACAACTACACTTAAGTTATGTTGGTAATAGGTTTCTATTTTAGAAACTCATTAGTTCTGTAACTCTTTTTTTTGGATACAGACATAAGAAAATAGACGTATGCATTTCTGAGAAGGCTTCTAGTTTGACATTTTTGATGAGCACTGTGAGAAGCCTAAATATTAAACATTTTTCTGGTGGAAGCTAGATGTAAGCATGACTTTACTGGTGTGTTATTAATTACATAAACCTGGTTTTCTGATAAATATCCTCCACTCATAATGCCAGGTTACAGGGGATATCATAATTTTAGAGAGCATAGGAAAGGAGGTGGTGTTTCTATCTATGTTTGTAAATGAAAAAGTACCTTCTTGTTTGATATGTAGTAGTGAGAGTTTAGACTAGAATCGATTATTATACCATGGACTCTGTGTGTGTGTGTGTGTGTGTGTGTGTGTGTGTGTGTGTGTGTGTGTGTGTGTGTGTGTGTGTGTGTGTGTGTGTGTGTGTGTGTGTGTGTGTGTGTTTAAACATGAGATTTGGGGAGAGTGCTTCTCTGGGGGGCTAAGTTGAAGATGGGGCTAATTTTTTTTCTGATCCTAGCCACTGACTGAAAGAAGGTTGTATAAATTCTACCGTGAAATTGTCATAAGTGTCATAAAGCCTGCCTGTGCACTGACCGAGGGTCATAGGATTGGTAAGAAGTACTACTATAGTTAGAAATATGCAAATAGTTTTAGTGATTTTTGGGTGATGTAGCCATCAATACACTTAGACCACTAGTTAAATTTTGAATTAGGATTAAATAGTGTCCCTAGAATTCAGAAATGTTTTCTAAAATAAGACCCTCTTGTTGTGAGGCAACAATGCTATGCTTTGTCACTGTGCCACGATCTATCATGCTCCTTAACAGGCCTATGAGATGTGTGGAGTACCTGTCTGTGCAGACACCAAGGTATATGTAGCTTCTTAAATACAAGCTAGATGGACCTTTTGATGACCAACTGGGGACACAGTGGGGTTATCTCAGGCATCTGCCACAAGGATACTGCACCAGTCCTTTGTTGCCATGCTGCAGCATGCTGGGGGGTGTGGTTATGTTGTTTCCACATGCTACAGAGGAGAAAGCCAACAGCATGAGGGCTTTTTGTGAGACAGCTCATTTCCATTACAATAAAGGCACCACCTAGTGAGCAGGCAAGAAAGCATATTAATCACTCCATCAGTTGCCAGGTTGTGTGTGACTTGTATCAGTGTTCTGTGCAGGGTGATTTTATCCAGAGGCAGCTTATTAACGATGCCCTGGAACCATGGGTAATGACACCTCTCAGAAATTTCCAGACTATGGTTGCTGAACATGTTTACTGCCTGGATGCATCTAGTAGTGTCCTGCAGTATGATCCTGGCATATGGAATATATTTTCTGTCTTGTTACATAACATAATTGAATGACAACAGTTGCAGCAGGGCATACACATTCAGGAGGAGGAAGTTCCATACCAAGAAGTGGGGAAGGAGTCTAATGAGGGGCCTATGGAGGAGCCAGCAGCAAGGGAGGACAATGCCTAATGAAGGCAGGTGCAGTATGCTGTGCCTTGGCCCTTGCATACTTTCCCAAATTTGCAACCACAAGATTGTGGAAAGTCCAAGCTGTTCTGGCTGGAACCAGACAATTCTCAGATCCATCAGTAAAGTACTGGTCGCACCAGCTTTCATTATTGCTGCAGCCCCCAACAACAGCTCTGCATATTTTGTGTCTTGCTGAATGTGTTTGACCTTTTTTTTTTTTTTATGCTCTTCAGTTTACGTGAGAGACCTTTTTTTGGTCCTCTACATCATATATTTTACATGCGGCCCCCAGACCATTTCTGTTAACTCAATGCGGCCCTTGCAACTGAAAAGGTTGGACACCCCTGGTGTAGAGGAATGAGAGTGGCTGCCCTCCATTTGGCCGGGATGAAGCCTGTGCTCAGGTTTTGGTTGAATAGTGTGCCTAATGGTGCTGAGAACTCTTGCCTGAGTTCATGTAGGATGCAGCCAGGGATGTTGTCGGGTGCCATCCAGGCTGTATTTTTTGCCTTTGAGAGGGCATTAAAGATCTGCTCCCTGCTAATGAGGGGAGGGGGAAGGTGCTGGTGATGTCCTGGTTTACTGATGGGGGACAGGGTGGTGATGTTTTCACTGAATCTGTATGCCAGTAGGTTGGCTATATCTGCGGCATTTGTGTATATGGTGTTCTTGACCACCAGTTCAGAGCAGATTTGGGTGTTAGCTTTGAGACTACAGACATATGTGAAGAAGGCCTTGTGATTGTCTTAGTGGAAGTCCCCAATTTGGACTCAAAGTTAGCCTTAGAGGATTTCACCAGTGACCTTATTTGCTTGTTCAGACAAAGGAGCGATTGCTTCCAACTTGGCACCTGCTCCTTCTTGGTCTTGGACAGCAATTTTTTCATTTTATTATAGAGTTTGCTTATTGCTGCTGGCCACCAGACAGGTTTACTCTTAATTGAGGAAGATGATTTGGTTCTTATTGCTGAGTTCATGCAGCTATGTAGGTGCTCATATAGTTTTTTAGTGTAGGCTTGGAAATTAGTGTTAATTCTAACTGAAGGGACAGTGACTGTGAAGCTGCTTATACCTGCTCTCAGGAGGTTGTAGTCAGCTTTGGAAAAGTTTTTTTTGTTTGACCCTGGCAAGGGGGAGTCTAGGGGAGATGGTGACTTTGAAAGTGATCGCTTTATGGTTGGACCTTACCAAGGAGGATGACACTGTAGGGGTGCTACAGTGGCTACTCATGTTGGTTAGCACCAGGTCCAGGATATTTTCACCTCTCGTGGTGGTGTCGACCAGCTGATCCAATGCACTGGCATCAAGGAAGTCGAGGAATCTCTGGGCATTCGTGTTTGGACTAGAAAAATTGTCTACATACCAACTAAAGAAGGAAATTATTTCTATTTATGTGAAGTGGAAACATCTTAAATGTTGCAGATGTAAGGGTTTTTCCAAATAACAACTAGCAGAAATACTTTCTTCTTTCCATAAAACTCTGCAAAGAAGTGAAACTTCATTTTAGGTTACTGTATCTCAAATTACTTTGTTTTTATCCACTTAGATTAAAAAACATACAAACACACTCAACAGGCAGAAGAAGAACTGGCAAAATGTTGAATTGGAAGCAAGAGAAAGGGGTGAGAGAAAAAGTAGAAAAACACACTATGGGCACCTCAGGAGAGAAATTTCATATGAATCCCATTCCTGTTTTCCATAAGAAAACAATGGATAAAACAAAGGAGATAAACAGCTTTCCAAACAAAAAATAATAATAATAAACCGTAAGAGTGTACTGGGAACATTGAATGAGGACAATGCTTAAAAAGATAAAGGTTTATACGGGAAAAGATGTGATTTAACCAAAGTGTTCCTGCATTCTGAATGATACTTTAAAACAATTGAAATCAGTAAGTTCCACAGATAAGCTTGATATTTGATTAATATAAATCTAATAATGTAAGTATTATAGCTTATATTTTTATTTAAAAATGAAAGTTTATAGGTAACTACAGAGGGAGATACACTGGATGCTTTCTTGGGAAAATTCGCATTTGTTTTCAAATTGCAGATTGTGTTATTTTGATTTTAATAAAAAGTTCAATAACAGTGGAGCAGAAGAAGAAAAAGAAGTAAATGAATAATTAATGGAAATGGAATCAATGTAGTATATGATGCAAACAAATAGGCAATGTTGTATAAAGTTATTTCTGGTGATGCATACACTGTAAGAATGACCTGAATGCTAATGAGAGATGTTTGCTGACTGAAAGTATGTTAGATAGCAAGATTCACAAAATAATTCGTCAGAAACACTGAATGAGAAAAAGTTGTTTACATTCATGGAAATATATGTATGGGAAATAACGTTTGGTATAAGAAAAATGTAAATATGCACAATGGAAGATATTTTAACACTAGTGAAATTAGTAAGTTAGTAAGTGCGAGTGAGAAAACAACTACTTCATTTTTTTCTGTTGTTTGGATTAAGTCACATTTGTTATCAAACTTCAGAATGGGATCTTCTTATTCTGGGGTTGAGCTGTCCCTATAGCTATTGGAATGCAACTTGTCATCCTTGACAATTTTTTGCTTGATAAAATAGGAATGTTTAAAAATGTGCACTATCTGCGGAAATAGACAACCTGTAGAAGTCAGTATACTAAACAAAAGAATGAAGATAGCCTTGCTATCTAGGAACACACAAAAAAGGGACAGTTTCAAAAATAAAATGATACAGGCAAGAAAAATTAACAGTTCAGTAAATTATAGTAAATATTCTGCATCCCAAAAGCATAAATTGGGATTTGAGTCTGATTAGCACTGCTGATTTTACAGAGAGTTTAGCTCTGTTGCCTTTAGAATAGATAGATAGATAGATAGATAGATAGATAGATAGATAGATAGATAGATAGATAGAGTGATCTATTTATATATAATGTTATGCATAGTTATAACCTATTTATTTCTAATGTAGGGAAGTAACTGTGTGTTCTAATAAGATATTAGGTTTAATTAGGCAATGTTACACAAAAGTATATAAAGTAACCCAAAAAGTGATAGAAGCAGACAAAACATGTCAAGTTTGCAACGGAAAGGCCAAAAATATAAGATATGTTGGTTAAAATATAAGTTTAGTATAGGACAGTCTGACATTAGCTTGAAATGTTAATGTATTTGTTCACAGGAAAAACAGGACACGATACTGATCTATATTCATGATACAAATATACTGATAATATTGTTACAGGAAACATATATGAATCATAAAGAACATGAAACTTTTGTAAAAAAAAGTGGAAAGTAGTGTCGCCTTAGTGGCATAGAAAGAGAGTGAAAGAAAAGGGTATTAAAATTACTTAAAATGGTATAGGAATAAAGATTAAGGAATAAATAAAATAAAAACATGGAATATTTATAGAGGTATGAGAAATTGAGAAATATATACATTTGTATTCATTAATGTGATAAAAATAAGACAGAATGAAGTTGAAAAACACATTTTTAAGTGAAATGTTATTCTTTGATAAGATTAGATAAATATTACACATAAAAACATCATAACATGCTCAGATCTATGCAAACACAGCCAGTGATAGTGTAAGACCATGCCAAACATGAACTAACTATAGGTTCACTAACATGATGTAGCTTGCAAGTGAATGACATGATGGTAAGGAGGAGACTGGACATTCTGTATATCCAGGAGATGAGATGGAAGAGCCGTGCAGCAAAGCCACTTGGCTTGGAATCCAGAGTCTACAACTCCGGGGAGAACAATGTGGGAATTGTGGTCAGGGAGAGGCTTCAGTAGACAAACAAGGGATGCCATCAGAATTAGTGATAGACTTGTGGCAATCATACTTCAGTGCAAGGATAGAGCACTGTTCATAATCTCAGCCTATGTTCCACAGCAGGGTTGTGATAGTGAGGAAAAGACTGCATTCAGACAGCAGTTGCAGGATATTCTAGATAAAGGATGACAAAATGAATTGGTGTTGATATGGGTGATCTGAATGCACATATCGGGACAAACAGACAGACAGAACCAGGTTCACATGGAATAAAGAATGAGAGGCCATTCTAGACCTCTAGCTGTCAAACAAAGAACAAAGGGAACATTCACAAATGTGGGCAGTACAGAAGTATCAAACTCCTGTCCCACTGCATGAAAGTTATGGAAAAGGTAATTGATAAAAGAATATGCAGAGCAGTAGAATGTGAGATAGGAGATGAGCAGTTTGGATTCAGATTAAGATTCAGTACAAATGACTCAAAGTTTGCAGTGAGACAGATAGTTGAGAACAAGCTAGATATCAGGAAAGAGTCCAACTGGGCATTTCAAGACAGGAGAAAGCATATGACAAGGTCCCAAGAAAGCTGATTTGGACAGTCCTGTGTTGGTTCAAAGTCCGAGAAACATTGGTAGAATTAGTGCAGGTTATGCTCAAGGACACAATGACTTGGAGGACTTCCAAGATGGCTGCACATTGAGTAACAGCTTAATTCTAGTGCTCCCAGTGTGAAAACAAAAAGCAGAGAAAGCCAGTAGACTTGTGTTTATGGGTAAATTTCAGTAACTGGCTAGTAAGTCTACTGCCTTGATGCCAGTAAAAAAGGAATAAAGAGGACCTGGAAAAAATCAGCTACAAAACATGAGGAAGAAACACTGACTGAGGAACATTCTGCACCAGTTTAGCAAAAAGCATTGCAATCTCCAGACATGAATTTCATCAACCTACAGGAAGATATAAGACAAATCCACACAGACCCGGTTAAAATAAACAAGACACTGATAGAGTATATCAACACAAACAGCAAAAGGTTGGAAAAAATGGAAGAAGCTTTAAACAGATGTCCAGATGAGGTGATAAAGCTGCAAAACTCAGAGATCAAAATGAAGAAAAGTCTGGCTGGATATGAAACTCTTCAGGAAGAGTTGTTTCAAAAAAATAACAGAATTAGAGAACAGAGCATGTAGGGAAAACTTGAGATTTTCAGTTATACCAGAAAAGCTGGAAGGAACAGACTGCATTAATTTTATGAAACCACAAATAAGCAGCTGGACTGGTATTCCACAACAGGAGTTGGTTGAAAGAGCACATTGTGTGTATGCTCCAAACCTGGCAATAAGAAAGCAACCTAGACTTTTAATAGTAAAGATGCAATCCTACCAGCAGAAGGAGTTGATTCTGACAAAACTGTGGCAGAAGGACAGAGTACTAAAAGTGGCAGACTGTAGAGTGTTTGTGGAGAATGATTACTCATTGTACACCAGGCAGAAGAAGAGCACATGTATTCCACTATTCAGGGAATGTTGAAATGCAGGTGTGAGATTCAAACTGATATACTCAGCTGTCTGCAAGGTATTCTTCCCTGGAGGGGCAAAATCATTTTTGATTAAATACATGCTAAGAAGGAAATACAAAGGTTTGTCCAACAAAAAATAAGCTGAGAAACAGAAGGAGATTCTGCTTCTTGTTCTTCTGGTAATAACGACCACAGAGTGACAGTACCTGCAAAACCTTATCTAATGTTTCAATGGAAAATGTTGGAGAGAAGGAAGGGAGCATGAGATGTAACCAGAAGAATCAAAAGTACTTTGGAAATGAAGCAGAGACAGGATTTGGGGGATGGAGATGAACATGAATAAAACTAGTAATTTAATGTGGTTTACAGTGCAATAATTATCTTTGTGAAATATGACAAAAGAAAATCTGGAAGTATTGGACTTTTTCAGAATTTGTTGGACTTGTGGGGGATGCTAAAGCACATGCCCTACATCATGTCATTAATGCTCAGAAAAGTACTTTGGGAAGGGGAAGTGGAAGGAGAAAGTTAACTGTAAGTACAGATTTTTTTCTTAAATAGTACTATTTTGGTGGTGTGTGATTTTCTTTACATGCTTCAAAGTAAAGTTTCATCAGTTATTTTAAGTGTAATAGGGATTGTAAACAGGTGCTTCTGTTCTTTTTTTCTTTTCTTTCTCCCTTCTCCTCTCTTTCTTCTTGTTCAGTTTTAAGAAATGTAGGCACTGCAATGTGAAAGAAAAAGTCTGGTTAAAAAGCATGACAAGAGAAAAAAATAATGTGTTTTTTCTCATTCTTGCATAGGGGATTAACTGGATTAAGGACCTCAGCCTTATTTGGTAACACAGTTTGAGAGAAAGCAAGTAAATGAAAAATATATTGAATATTATGAGTTTTTTTTCCAGCAAATACATGTTTTCTTAGCAGCAATTCTGCAGTTGGTCTTCATGCTTCCATTGAAACAATCTGATAAAGAGAAACTGGCTATCTCTTTCCCATGTCTCCATGGAAACAATCTGATAAAGAGAAACTGGCTACAGTCTGGTGGAGAGTTATTGGCTGAGGAAAAAAAGAAAAGAGAAATTGGCTAGGACATAATGTTCCCTGAAAGCATTCAAGGGTTTTCCCAGCTGGGAGAGCTATAAAGCTAAGACAAAACCAATTAGCACTTAGTAGAAGCACAACCTGCACCAGGCATTTTAGCATGTATAACTTTTCCTTTAGGTTAACTCAAGTCTGTGAGTGCAACTGTCAGTTTAGGACTTTTGTTCCTATTAGAGAGGGTAAAACTTCAATATTTGAAAATGTACCTAGTTTTGTCTGTAAGTATTAAGTTAATAGATTTTAGGATGGTATTGTGGATGTGTTTTTTTAGAGGGCTTTCAATAATACAAAAAGTTTTGTAAGATGTGACATAAGCTCAAATGGATATGACAAGAAACAACTGTAGAAAATTTCAACCTGCCAAACAATGTATACATGTAACACAAAAGCTGGACGTAGACGTTTAAAAATGTGTTATTCATAAAAGGTGGGAAGAATAACTTTTTAATACAATGATACTTTCTGTAATGTCTTTAAATGTCAGCGGTCACACAGATAAATACAAAAAAAAAGTAGTGAACTATATTAAAATGTAGTGTGCACATAGCTTTGTTACAGGAGACACACT
Source organism: Protopterus annectens (assembly GCF_019279795.1). Taxonomy (NCBI): domain Eukaryota; kingdom Metazoa; phylum Chordata; order Ceratodontiformes; family Protopteridae; genus Protopterus; species Protopterus annectens. The sequence continues at coordinate 1,278,425,246 of NC_056747.1, forward strand.
TAGAAAGAAGTGAACATGTGAATTTGATAAAGAAAGGTTTTCAGGATGGTTATTCAGAGGAATACCTGGGACAAAGGAAAGGATGAGTACTTATATTAACTGCAAGAGGAGCTCCAATAGTGACAGAAGAGGATAAAACAGATAATAATGGTAGATTTGTAGTGTTAAGGGGCTACTGGCAAAGTTGCAGGATTACACTGTCATGTGTTTATATTCCACCTAAAACTGCTATAATGGAGCTTAAGAAAATTCTGGAAGAAATAAGTTTTCAGCAAGGAATATTACTTATAGGTGGAGACTGTAATGTGATTTACAGCAGTGAAGATGTGTCTGGGGGTCCCAGAAGGGAAAGTATAACAAAGGAGAGTAGATTTTTGAAGAAATTTATGAAAATATTTTGCATGGAAGATGTGAATTCAGTAATATGAGTTCAGAGTGAATTTACATATTATTCCTCAAGATATAAAAACTGGGCTACACTAGACAGAATTTACATTTCAAAAGAACATGTGCATTTAATTGAGGGTCTTAATATGCACCACAAAAACTTTTAGCACAACAACTCAGGCAACAGAAAGTAGAAAGGGTTGTCCCCAAGCTTAGGGAGCCTATAACAAAGAAGGTAACAAGAGATCCTGTAGAGGTATTAGAAATATTTTGGAAATTCTATGAAAGTCTGTATAAAGCAGAGAAATATGGGAATCAAGAAAAGATACAAATGTAAATGTTTATGGAAGAATTAAATATGCCAAGGTTAGAGGTAGATAAGGCTTAATTACTAATGGTTAGGATAGGAGGAAATGAGATAAAAATTGTGATGTATAATCAATTTACAGGAAAGTCTCCAGGAATAGATGATATTCCTGTGGAAGTTTGGAATTTAGGAGGGAAAAAACTGATAAAGATCTGAAAGGTTTTGTTTAACAGTATTTTAAGAGAAGTGCCAACATCCTGAAAGAAAGCAGTGGTAGATGTAATACCTAAAGAGGGTAAAGATCCATCTGACCCAGTTTCATACAGGCCCATTTCAACACTAAATCATGATTATAAAGTGTTCATATCTATAGTGGCTAAAAGAATGGCAAAAGTAATGCCAAATTGATAGATATGGATCAATGTGGTTTTGTGGAGGGGGTGGTGCAAACGTTTGACAACATTAACAGAACATTGATGGTCCAGAGGGGAAGCAGAATGTAAGAAAATACCATTGTTGTTGTTGGGTCTTGATGCAGAGAAAGCATTTGACAGAGTAAGCTGGGGCGTTATGAGCAGAGCAGGAGAAGCATTTGTTTTTCCTGAAAAAATTATAAGGCCAATTAGCAGGATATATGAGGGATTGGAGGCGAAAATTAAAGTGGGGGGAGTCCTTTTTGATAATTTCTGCTTGACCAGAGGAACGAGGCAGGGGTGTCTTCTTTCCCCTCTGCTATTTGCATTATATTTAGAACCACTGGCAAAGAAAATAAGGGACTCAGAAATTCAAGGATATAATTAGTATGGTAGTCAAGAAAAGCTGGCTCTATTTGCAGATGATATTATTTTATATCTTACAAAACTAGAAAGAGACATTGTGTTATTTTGGAACATTTTGAGACAGTTTCAGATCTTTTTTGGATGCAAAATTAATGAAGCTAAATCAAAAGCAATAGTGGTAAATTATGTACCCACACATGAAGTGGTTCAGCAATAACCTTATTTATGGGGACATGATAAAATTACGTATTTAGGAGTATGGATTAAAATGATTCTGGTGTGGCAGCTAAGTATATGTGGGAAGAGATTAAACAAAATATAATACAAAAACTAAGAAACTGAAGCTTTGTTATATGGATAGTAAGATTCAAGCAGTCAAAGTGTTTTTAGTCCCTTTAGTCTTATATACAGGTCAGGCATATTTTTTATCAACCAGAGGAGAGGTTGTGGATAGCAATTAATAAAGAGCTGAAGGACTTTATATGGGAATGGAAGATGGCAAGAGTCAAGTGGGATAAGCTGATTCTTCCAGTAGAACAGGGTGGATTGGGATTACCCAATTTGAAGGGGTATATCAGAGCTACACAGTTAAGGCTCCTATACATAGCACAAGCAGAAAACTATAATTCAAAGTGGAAAGGGATGATGTTTAAATGGGGGAAGCTCAAGAAAGAAGGATTGACTGAGATTTTGGATGCAAGCCTTTAAGGAGAATAACAATAATCATACAGAATATTGTATCCATAAAGTAGCAGAAAGTATTCTAAGAACTAAGCCAACACAGGAATGGAGAAAGGAGATTCTGCCAATAGGGATGGCTGCAATCAGGGATATAGACAATAGACAAGAGGGGTCTGGAATTCATCGCAGGAAGCTGGCAGAGAAACCAAGGTATTGGGAGCAAATAATTAGAGAGGGAAGGACGATAGAATGGGAAGATGCCAATAATTTATTTGGACTGCTGGTTAGAGATTGTCTTCCCTATCAAGGATTGATATCAGAATATAGGCAAATAGAAAGAAATAAGGGGCCCTAAATGAAAGACCAGCACTGGTAGAGTTTTAGTAACGTAAAACAGAAGCTGCCATTAAAAAATGAGTAATTAGTACAGCATATAAAATATTGCATGATAAATATAAGAATCAATCAGAGGAGGTTATAAAGGATTGGGAAGAGAGATTGGGTAAGCAATTCACAAAGAAACAATGGGAGGATATACATATGTCTCCCAAATATGCAACAAAATCCGGAAGATTTAGGATTTTTGCTTGAAAATGTTTACATACATATTTTTATACCCCAAGTAGACTCCAGAAAATTTTTCCTCAGGTAGATAGTAAATGTTGGAGGTGTGATGGGGAAGAAAGAGGTAATTGGGAACATATTTTCTGGGAGTACAGTGAGTTGGCGGACTTTAAGGATTCCCTGCGGGATGCACTGTCAGAGATGCTGGGTGGGCAAACTGGTGTAATGAGGAAGATGTTTTTTCCGAGCTATAATACAGAATTGGAATTGCCTATACATGGAAAGGCCTTGCTGTGTCTAATTAAGGTGGCTTCCAAAAAAGCAATCACTAGAAAATGGAAATCAAAATCTAAACCAACTGTATTAGAAGTAGTGAATATAGTAACAGAGATAAAACAACTAGAACTGAGATGTTTAGAAAAAGGTAGAAATAAACTATATAGGAAAAAATGGGAATTGGAGGAACAATACATACAGGGGATGAATGAAGTTTAAGAGACGGCAGGATTTAAATGAGTTTTGTAATGTTTGATTGAAAATGATTGGGTAGATTTTATAAGTGATGTATAATGTTTGCAACTGGGAGTGTGCCAGTATGGTTTGAGATGAAAAATGCTTGCAACTAGGATTGCATCAGTGTGGTTTGTTTTCATTTATATAAATGTACGATTGCTTATCTCATGAGTGATGGTTTAATAAAGATGTTTCTTGTTTAAAAAAAGGAGCAGGAATTGAATAATTTATGTAATGTTGCTTAGGTTATACGTTGTATAGCAATATAGGTGAAGCATAATGTTTGTTAATTTTAATTTGTTAATGCAGTTTGATTACTTTTATATAAATATATATGTGCATATGTCACATGTCACAAGTGCTAATTCAATAAAAGTGTTTAAAAAAAGACACAATGAATATCTGCAAATATACACAGCTGAGTATATATTTTTTTGGTTATAGAGTTTGTTAATTGTTGCGTAGATCTCTGTTGAAACTGTTGTCTCCCTGCTCTGAGAGTCTGCTTTCCAATCTATCTGCAAATATACAGAGCTGAATATATATTTTTTGTTTTTAGAGTTTGTACTGTTAATTGTTGCTTAGATCTCTGTTGAAACTGTTTTGTCCCACTCACCCTCCCTATTTTTGGTTTGTAGTTTAAATTTGGAGGCTTTTGCAGTTGCCCACCCCACTGTCACTGTAGATTTGATCTGGGACACTCCCCCAATCCCATCTCTTTACCACATTCTACCTAATAAACTCTTTCTGCACTTGCTTTTAGTCCTTTTTAATTTAATTGCAGTTTTTAAACTGTGTTTGGTCGAATATTGCTACATACTCAAGTGTGCTAGCTTGCACTGCATGTGAATTGTTTTTACTACTGTTTTTCCTACTTTTCTGTAAAAAAAAAAAAAAAAACTGTAAGCCTGTCTCCTACCTTTCCTGTAACTAGTGTTCCAGATACAGATTTGCTGTATCCAGGACTGTATGTAAGCTTCTGAGCCACCCAAGCCTTCTAGCTTATCAGTGGGAGTGGTAAGCACTAGGTAACCTGTCTACTACATAAGGAGTGGTTCTGGCCCAGAAATTGTAGTTACTGGCCGTTTGGGCAATCTCTTCCATCTCTCTCAACTTTCTGATTTGAAAGCCTGCATTTGCACTTGTTTCTGTCCTGTAACTCGTCTAGTGCAGATACAGATTGTTAGTTTTAGCACTTAAATTTGCTTATTCATGCTCAGCACTTGTTCAGAACTTGTAAGCACTAAATAAGATACTAATTACTATAGCACTCAATCTTCCTCATTACCTAGAGGAAAACAGTTTTTGTACTTACTTTTCTCACTTGCTTAGAGAAAAACAGCTCTTGTACTCACTTTCCTCACTTGTCTAGAGGAAAATAGTTTTTTATTCAGGCATGTCCAAGGGTCAGCTCCCAGTGTTCTCTCCTGTCTATCTGATGAATCTGGGCATCTTGAGGCAATGTAGAAATTGCCTCATGTACACAGACAACCCTCTCCTCCTACCACCCAACACTACAACCTGTGAGAGATGCACTTATCTAGCCAAACTGGAGGTAAAGCTCTCTCCAACCAAAACTGAACTTGACAGTCATGAGGAGAAGGTAAACATTTGTACCACACCACACTCATCACATAGTCTCACTAAATCTACACCACCAAAATCCACACATAGTAACACAAAAACATCCACGGAGGCTCTCAATAATAATCTGTCTAAGCAACAGAGACCTCCAAAGCAGAAACGCAAGCAACCTCCATCCCCCAACACAACCCAAATGACACATAGCCCATAGACTCAGTGTGCCACTCATCCACAGCCAATAAGGCAAAACAACGTACCCAACACACTAGTCATAGGTGACTCTACAGTCAGGCACACTGATGTCCCACTCACCAGGCTAAACTAGGAGAAGGTTACTGTCAGCTGCCTGTTGGGTGCCAGGATCCACCACATAACCCCACACTCAGGTCACTCCACAACAAGTACAAATATGACTCTGTCATTGTCCATGTTGGTGTGAATGACCTGAGATGTACCTCCCTGGACTACATGAAAAGAGACATGGAAGAACTCTCCAATCTTGTAGCCCAGGCAGGTATGACCCTAGCCCTGAGTAGCATTCTGCCATCACCCCGATTGATAATGCAGTGCAAGGACAAAATGATTGACTTCAACAATTGGCTAAGTTTCTGGTGTCATTCTAAGGGGATCCAGTATCTGTCTGCTTGGGATGACATGGTCGACAGACCATGATGCTTTGCCACAGATAGCCTGCACCTGTCACCCCTGGGATTCCGGATACTGGCTAAGGCTCTTGTTGCCCCTATAGTGCCTTTTTTAGGCAAGGTTCAAATAATAAATTCACCACCGTAACAGGAACAGGCAAGCAAAAACTGAGGGTAATGCTACTCAATGCTAGAAGTCTAAATCTCAAAATGCACTCACTCAAGGCACTTCTTAAAATGGAGAACATTGATATCTGTGCAGTGACTGAGGCCTGGTTCAAGGCTCCAGAGAGCACCCCTGCACTACCAGGCTATAACTCATACCACACTTTTCGGCCATGTAACCTGGACCAAAACACCAAAGGTGGAGGTGTGTCCATATTCATTAAGGATATCCACACCTCCAGGCTAGTTGCTCAGCATAATGCATCCGAGGTTATCCAAGTGCAACTAACTCTGCGCAAAACGGCAATTCAAATTGTAGCTTGCTACAGATTCCCCCACCATGTCCCAGGATTCCCACTCCTCTTTTCTTGATGTACTGGAAAATATTAGGGTTCAACCAAACACCCTAATAATGGGTGACTTCAACTACCCTACCATTAACTGGGAAAAGTACTCGTGTACCAACTCCTTAGCTCAACGCTTTCTGGAATTCATAAACTCCTATGCCCTGGATCAACTTATCCACACCCCCACCAGGGTCAACAATATCCTAGACCTAGTCATTACCAACATAAGTGACCGGTGTTCCACACCTGAAGTCAACTCCTTGTTGGTCTGATCCAACCATAAGCTAATCACCCTTGATATCGACATCCTGCCCCCACCACCCATTAAGGAAACTATGGTAAAAAAATTCTCCAAAGCCAACTTCATGCTTCTTAAGACAGAAGTGGTGAACTTCATGACACCCATGCAGATGGACAATACAGTTACAACTGCTGAATCCTACACAAATGCACTATATAAGCACTTACACGAGTGCATGGATCGTGCTATCCCAAACAGAACCAAGATGCTATCCTCCAAAAAAGGGAGCCAATCTGGTGGTCCCCTGCCGTAATCAAACTGTGCAACAGAAGGAAGAAACTGTTGCAAAAGAGAGTAAAATCCCATGAGTGGAGGAGCTCCCTGGTCAGCCTCATTAAGAAGCTGAGATCCCTTATAAGATCCTCCAAAACTAGCTATGAAAACAGAATTGCCACTAATTCTAAGGACAACCACAAATCATTATATAGCTATATCAAGAATCTTGATGGCAACACCCAGATCTGCTCTGAGTTACAGCACAAATGCATGAAAATTACAGAACCAACTGATATTGCCAACATCCTGGCAGATAGGTTCAGTGCTAACATTACCCCCCCCTCACCCCCTAAAGGACCCATATCTATACAGGAACAATGCAGAGTCCCTGTAATCACAACTACGCAGGTAAAAGCTGCACTCTCTAAAGCCAAAAACACAGCATCCATGGGACCGGACAACATCCCAGACTGCGTTTTACACGAACTTCAGAACGAACTGGCTCCCCACTTAAGCACCATGTTCAATAATAGCCTAGCATCAGGCTTTGTGCCCACTGAATGGCGCACAGCAACAGTTATCCCACTCCACAAAGGGGGAGCCACCACTGATCCCAGGAACTATCGACCTATTAGCCTGACGAGCCTGGTCTGCAAGGCCATAGAGAGTATCATCATGGAACTCATAAACAAAGACATTGGTAACCTCCAAACTCTGGATCCCACCCCGTTCGGGTTTGTGAAAGGCAGATCATGCCTCCTGAACCTGATCGACTTCTTTGAGTCAGTCACCAAAGCCGTAGATGAGGGTAAGGTGGTTCACACAGCCTATCTTGACCTCGCCAAGGCTTTCGACCCCCCCCATTCTGGAATTATAGCTAAACTCACTAAACTAGGTATACATCCCTACATCACAAGATGGGTTGCCAACTGGCTCACTGACAGAACCCACACTGTAAAAGTTGCAGACTCCAAATGTGACCTCAAAGCAGTGACAAGTGGAGTATCACAGGGTTCCATCCTGGGACCTCTCCTCTTTGGTATCTACTTCTCTGAAGTACAGGCTAAAACAGAAGGCCTCTGGCTAATGAAGTTCGCAGATGACTGCAAACTAGAAGCCATAGTCAAGTCCCCAAATGATGTGGACATCCTACAGAATGGCCTTGCTGAGACAGATGTCTGGTGTTGGAGCCATGGCCTCAAGCTCAATGCCAAAACGTGCAGTGTCATCCCCTTTGGTAAAAACTCTGTACCCATGAACTACCACATAGGTAGCAATCTACTTAACACTGAATGTGTGATAAGAGACCTTGGGACCCAGGTGGATAGTAGTCTCTCCTTTGATAGTCACATCGCCACAGTAGTCAGGAAGTCCTTCTACATGGCACACCTCATCAGAACAGGGTTCTCATCCAGGAAAAGAGGTCATTGTTCCCCTCTACTCGACACTCATTAGACCCATTATAGAGTACAATGCTCCTTTTGGAATGTACCTCACAAGACATCTGCAGCAGCTGGAAAGGCCACAGAAATACCTCACAAAGAGGATCACTGGCCTCAAACAAATGCCCTACACTGACCGCCTCAAACAACTCCAGCTTTACTCCATAGCATATCGACGACTCAGAGGCGATCTCTGCCTAACATATAAAGCTATGTCAAACCCAGAGCTGTTGGACACGCTACACCTAAAGAAATCCCAATCCTTCCGAGCTACATGCTCTAGGGACTTAAACCTTGTCACCACAATAAACAGGACATGCTGGAGGGATAGATTCCTGTCCCAGAGACTTCCCATACTCTGGAACAGGCTAACCATCTATGTCAAGCAAAGTTCTTCATTAGCACTCTTCAAGAAAAATCTTGATGAGTGGATGGGAAATAGGAAATACACCCCGGGGATCACTTCTGTGTGTCTGCTCAACAGTGGCACAGGAAAATAACTTTCTTGGGTGGTGTAAGCCAGGGAACCTTGTTAGCTAGGCTTACGTAGGCCCTTGGGTCGATAGCCTAGTACCTATCTATGAATCTGTGACCCTATGAACCTATGTACAAACAGTGTTTGGACTCACTGAGGGGTTTCCGGGGGGAGTGGTTGTGGATCAGGTTTCTGCTCTGAGCCCACTTTTGTTCATACAGGTGCTGAACTACATCAGCAAACAGGCTGGTGGGGACAGATCAATAGAGTTGCTGTAGGTAGACAATATGCCATTACTGGCAGACTCTGAGCAAGAACTTCAGGAAAGGATATGGGGATAGAATGCAAAACTGAAGGCACATGGGATAAAACTGAGTACAGACAAGACTGTTATAATGGCAGCAAATGGAGAAAAACATTAGAAGCTCAGAATTTAGATAGAAGGGAGAATAGTGGAACAAGTTAACAGCTTTAAGTATCTGGTAGAGTTGGTTGAGGAGAAGAGATGTCCGAATGAGGACGTCAAAGCTAGAATCAGAAGGGATGCAGCCAACTGCCACATATTGTCAGGGGTAGTATATGACAGGAGAAGGCAAAAGAAGATGAAAAGTAAGGTGCACAAAACAGTGGTATGACCGGTACTACTGTATGGTACAGAAAGCTGGGCAGTAAAGGCACAGCAGATGAGGGAGCTAGAGGTGATGGAGATGAAGCGTCTGAGATGAATGGTAGGATACACACTGTGGGACAGATGAAGAAATGGAGATATCAGAGCAGAAGCTAAAGTACCTTCAATTGCATAAAAGATCAAAGAGAACAGATTATGGTGGTTCAGGCACAAGTGCAGAGAAACAGAAGACAGTCTGGTGAAGAAGATTTGGGAAAGGCAGGAAAATGGCAAGAGAAAATGAGGGTGTCCAGCAACGAGGATGGATTGTGTGAGAGAATATTAGTGACAGTCAGGCACAATTGTCGAAGAAGGTAGGAGAGTGGCATTGAATTGAGAAATATGGTGACAGTTGAAATGATACCCTGACCCCGTGTAGAAAATGGGAAAAGGGGGGTTTATGATGATGATTATGGAAAAGATAATGCCACAAATAGTACACCTGGACCTGTGTGAGTTTGTTGAAGACAGACAAACATATGGCAACATTAACAGAATCCTTATGATTCAAAACAGGGGACTGAACAATAACAATATACTAACATTAACAGAATCCTTATGATTCAAAGCAGGGGACTGAACAATAACAATATACTAATGTTGATGGAGTTAGATAATGAAAAAGCTTTCACAGATGCAGCTGGGAATTTATGATGATATCTTCTGAAGGATTTGGGTTTCCATAAACATGGACAACATTAATACTAAATATCTTAAAAGATGTTCAAGCTAGAGTGAAGTGTGGTGTTGAGCTACCTAAAGTGTTTAGCCTTAAAAATGGGCAGGGGTGCCCACATTCACCATTACTCTTTTCTTTGTATTTAGAGTCATTAGTCAGAAATGTAAGGCAATCAAACATATGCGGATATAAATGTAGAAATACTTATAAGAAAATAACCCTTTTTGCAGATGAGATAATGTTATATTTTACCAGTGCAGAACATGATATAGTAATTATATTTTATAGACTGAAATATTTTACCAGTATAGCATGATATAAGCTAAATGGAGAAAAAACAAAGGCTATTGCAACAAATTATGTCTCAGCATATCAGTTGGTGTAGACCTGCGGTGGGAGTGACGGATGCTTTTAAGGTGGAGGTGGGATTACATCAAGGATCAGCTCTGAGCCCTTTCTTATTTGCAATGTTGATGGACAGGTTGACAGACGAGATCAGACAGGAGTCCCAGTGGACTATGATGTTTGCAGATGACATTGTGATCTGTAGTGAGAGTAGGGAACAGGTGGAGGAGACCCTGGAGAGATGGAGATATGCTCTAGAGAGAAGAGGAATGAAGGTCAGCAGGACTAAGACAGAATATATGTGTGTGAATGAGAGGGAGGATAGAGGAATGGTGAGGATGCAGGGAGTAGAGGTGGCGAAGGTGGATGAGTTTAAGTACTTGGGATCAATAGTTCAGAGTAATGGTGAGTGTGGAAGAGAGGTGAAGAAGAGAGTACAGGCAGGGTGGAGTGGGTGGAGAAGAGTGTCAGGAGTGATTTGTGCAGATGAGTACCAGTAAGAGTGAAAGGGAAGGTCTACAAGAGGGTAGTGAGACCAGCTATGTTATATGGGTTGGAGACAGTGGCATTGACAAAAAGGCAGGAGTTAGAGCTGGATGCGGCAGAGTTAAAGATGTTAAGATTTGCACTGGGTGTGACGAGGGTGGACAGGATTAGGAATAAGTATATTAGAGGGTCAGCCTAGGTTGGAAAGTTTGCAGACAAAGCCAGAGAGGCAAGATTACGTTGGTTTGGACATGTGCTGAGGAGGGATGCTGAGTATTTTAGGAAAAAGATGCTAAGGATGAAGCTACCAGGTAACAGGAAAAGAGGAAGGCCTAAGATAAGGTTTATGGATGTGGTGAGAGAGGACATGCAGGTGGTTGGTGTGCAGAGGACAGGATGAAATGGAAACAGATGATCTGCTGTGGCGACCCCTAACAGGAGCAGCCGAAAGAAGATGATGATGATATCAGTTGGTGTAGAACTTTTTTTTGTGGGGTAAAGACAAGATGTGATACTTGGAAATTTGGTTGAAGCAGGATGTTGAGCAAGCAGCTAAAAAGGTAGGAAGACATTATTCAAAGGATTAGAAAATAAGAGAGGACTATTGAATGTGTTATTCATGGGCAATGATAATAAGATATACATGATAAAGATGTTTTTGACTTGCTGGCTTTAGATAAAATGGTTGCATCAGCAACCAAGGGTCAGGATCAACCAGATCCTTTATACACTCAGGTCATTGGACCACAGGTACCAGTATAACTTTGTCATAGTCCAAGTGGGTGGAAATGACCTGAGAAGTACCTCCTTGGACTACATGAAGAGAGACATTATTGAGTTCTCAGGCTATGTGTCCCAGGCTTGTATGAGCCTAGCATTGAGCAGCATTTTACCTTCACCAACCATGATGCCAGAAGATGAACAGAAGATGATTGACTCTAATACTGGCTTAGCTTCCTGTTTCATTCCAACAGGATTCAATATTTGTCAGCATAGGAAGATATGGTTGACAAACCATGTTACGTTGCCAAGGATAGTCTACACCTGTCCCTCTGGGCTTTTGAATATTGGTTAAAATGTTGTCCTTCCTATAGTGTCAATTTGATGAACCTTTATATATAGCAAAACCAACCCAAGGGAATCTAAAGATTTTACTGCTCAATGACATGAGTTTAAACAAGAAACTCCACTCCTTCCAAGCTATGCTTCCATGGAGAATGAAGGCATCTGTGCAGCTACTAAGACATGGTTTAAAGTGGTGGCAAGCACCCCAGCAGTGCATGGCTACAATGCCTTCCTCACATTTAGGCCAACTACTGCACAAGCTAGGACTAAAGGTGGACATGTCTCTATCTACATCAATAACAAGGTCACCTCAAGGCTGGCCCGACAGGATGATGACCTTGAGCTTGTCCACATCTGAATTACCATAGACAAAGTCCCCTGCCATAACCTTGCTAGCTGTAGGTCCTCTTCTATGACTCAGGAAACCCGTTATTCTTATTTAACCTTACTGGAGACAATTACCATTTGGCCCAATGCCATGAGTTTGTGGGAAACCTTAACTACCCCACTATAATCATATACGAACCCAAACCCACAGGCCCAGAAATTCCTGGATTTTATAAACACTAACACCCTGGACCAGATAGTCCACATGCCCACTAGAGGAGCAAACCTATCTGAGCCGGTCCTCACAGACATGGGAGAATGCTGCCCCCTCCAGTGTAATGTCTTATCTGGTAAGGTCGGGCCATAAAACTGTCTTTTTTGAAATAAAAATAAAACCTGTGACCCCATCTAACCCTGTAGCATTTAGAAACTATTTTAAGGCAAACATTATTAAGTGGCAAAATGTCAAGCCTCCCAAATCCTGAGAGCACAGCTGCCTGTGCATAATTGTTCACAGATACTCTTTACAATCATGTTAATAAATGTATATAGACAGCAGTGCCCACCAGAAATAAACTCAGAACAAACAAAAAACAAGCCACCCACCTGGAATCCAAGCATCAATAGACTGTACAACACATGGAAGAAAAAGTCAGGAAATACAATGGTCATCTGGATAAAAACTCTCTCAGTCTAAACAAACCTCGGAGGAAGTTTACCCAAAGCATTTTTAAGGTAAAAGGTAGCCTCCCAGACTAAGGGCAACCACAAGACATTCTTTAGCTTTGTCTATAACCTCAAAAGCTGTACAGAATAATGTGCTGAGTTACCTGTGAACAGAGCCAGAAGATATAGCAAATCTACTGGCTAACAAATTCATCTCCAGTTTTACTCCCCCAGTCACACCTCAGTAAATACCATCAAACATGACCTCCCCTCCTCCCAACTATCACTAGGGAACAGGTCCTAAATGTACTCTCCAAAGCCAAGAACACCACATCAATGGGCCCCAATAATATCCCAGCATGCCTCTGAAATAGCATGAAATATGATCTATCAGGACCACTAGAGTCACTATTTAACCATAACCTCCAGTCAGACTTCGTGCCACATGAAGGGAGAACTGACACAATCATCCCTCTGCATAAGGATGGGCCTTCTATGGACCCCAGAAACTACAGACCCATCAGAAATGATAGAAATGGCAATAGAAACCTCAAGGCACTGGATCCAACCCATTTAAGTTTTGCGAAGGGAAGATCATGGCTACTCAGTCTGGTAGACTTCTTCAAGAAGGTCACCAAGGCAATGGACAATGGCAAAACAGTACATACTGCCTACCATCTCAGAAAACTTGACACTCAGTTCCAATCCTGGTGTCATCTCTCATTGAGCCTAGTGACTAAGCATCAGTTCTGGATTTGAGTGACTAGGCTCCACTCATTGGAATCATCATGCTTTACAGCCATAACTGTAACTTATTTGGAGACAATCAGATCTGACAACAGGGGAGGGCTCTTCACTTATGTTTGGAACTTGTTGAGCAACCTTTACAAATTAATTTATTCCAGCATTACTCCACTTTTACTGTGGTCATAGTAATACACATTCTGCTACTGCAGTTCCCATTTCTCTTTCTGACAGACACTAGTAGCACTGCACTTTTCCCCCTCTAAAATTCAGAAATAGGAATGGTATTCCATATTTAATATTTTTTCAGCTGAATTAAATGTCTCAAGCTGCTGGGTCTGGCCTCACATACCCTCAGCCTATGGAGGTATCCCAATGATAACTATTCCCCGGAATAAAACTGAATTTGTGAACTACAATAACAATGACACAATTAAATCCTTCAGTGTTTAAGATGAATTAAAAAGAGTAGTGGGATAAGTCTACAACAAAATATCACTGGACATTGCTGCTTTAAAAGCTTGATCAGTAAACCTAAATTGCTCACAGAATTTAGGAATTGTAAAAGCAAAGTGTATATCTACCCAGCAATGAAGAAAACATTGGTCATTATTTCATAAATATATCAAGTACTGTTTCTGTTACATACCATTCTGGCATCTGTTTTTGTTTTTGGACAAAAGCTTATTGATGTAAGATGGCTGGATTGGTAGGCACTTCAGTGCCTATGTTTAACTTGTGGTTTGAATTGCAAATGAAATGCCAAAAGGGAAAATCATAATTGTACAGTACAGCAGAGACATTTTGGACTGCTAAAAATATGACTTAGCATATTCAGCTCTCGTAGGATTTGCACATTTGGACTTGGGTAATGATGTCATATCTACAGAAAGCACCTGGAACCAAGATAAATGTCTAAACGATTGGAGGTTTGGAGTAATGCAACTTATGAATCAATTAATCAAATTACTATAGAAATGTAAGCTCTGCATATGGTAGTGTTGCAGAACAGAATGTCTTTTAGTTTTGTATTGCCTTTGAAAGTGGGAACTTGTGCCCTCAACAGGATGGAATGATGTTTCTTCATACCATGCAATGAATATATCATCTGAAGTCATTTAGAAAGTATTCAAAAAGTAGCAGACCTGTCATGTACAAAAGAAGCTGACAGTTCTCAGTGAACATGGTTAACAAAATTATTTTATGAATGGAAAGGAAATCATTTAAAGAATATTATGCCAATTATTATTATTTATTTCATTGTTTCTTTACAAATCTATGATTGCTAGATTTATTATATCTAGAAATAGTGTAAATATGCAGAACATACAGATTGATGTAAGGAACAAAACTGTGCCACTGATCATAAATAAAGTAGAACTCACTCCTCTGAAAATACTGCTACCTCATTCAACACACACTTCACACAAACCATACTATCACTAGTTAAATAACACAACCCCCTCCCCTCCAACCCACACCTTCAACTAGTAATCTCCCCACTGTCTTCTCTTTTTCTCCTGTTCCTACCTCCAACATAAAAAAAAAATTCTTAACTAAACTTAAGCCCACCAAATTAGCAGCAACCTCCCAAGTGAATACCTACAAATCGCAGCTGATACTCTGGCCTACCCAGTATCCATCTTGATTAACTGATCTCTGTCAGAAAGTTAAGCTCCCACACTATGGAAAGTATCACATATAATTCCCCTCAACAAAGGTGACCCCTCTATAGAACTAACCAATAACTGCCCCACAGCTATTCTCTCTGCACTCTCCAAAATACTAGAGAGATGCATTCACTTTCAGGTCTCAGACTACCTCCTTACTTACAACCTCCTTTCTAATACTCAGCATGGTTTCCGACCAAACCATAGCACCACCACTGCCTTACACTCCTTTACTAACACTATCCTTCAGCATAAAAAACAATGGCTATCTCTTCTCTGCTACTTTCCTAGACCTAGCTAAAGCATCTGACATGGTCCAACACAAACAACTCATCTCTGTCCTCAATAACCTATCCTTCTCTCAATCAGTCACCAACTGGTTTCAGAGTTACCTGTCTGACTGTCAACAATCTGTTGTATGGAAGAATGACATATCTCCCCAACTGCCTGTTTCTATAGGGGTTCCCCAAGGATCCATCCTCGGACCCCTACTCTTTTCTATTTTCACCAATAATCTAGCCACTGCCACCAAACATGGCACACTCATACAATACGCAGATGACTCAACCATCATCTGCTCAGCCCATTCCCTACTCAAACAGCAAAACGTCACACAGGAGGCCTTTTCCTCTGTTGAAACTTGGTTATCTGATGTCCAATTAATACTCAACCCAAACAAAACTAAACTACTCATCTTCCAACCTACCAAACATACTCAAAACAACTCTCACTTTAACATCACAGCAAAAGACAACACCACTATACACCCAACAGAACACACTAAATTGCTAGGAGTGGAAATAGACAATAAATTAAAATTTGACATTCACATATCCATGACCATAAAAAAGTCCACAAAAAACTAGGAGCGTTATACAGAAATAAGCAACTTCTCACCAAAGCAGCAAAGATTTCAGTAGCAAATTTCCTCCTTATCTCCACCCTACTTTATGCCTCTCCAATATATACCAACCTAAGGCAATGCGATCTAAACAAGCTAGAGATCTGCTACAACAAAATCACCAAAATCGCTACAGGGCATCCTACCGTAGTCACCACTGTCTCTCACTTGCTGAACTGGGCTGGCTTGAACTCCCTCATCTCCTTCAATGGTATCAACTCACATTCACCCACAAACTAGTAAACCATCCACTAAATGTCCCATCCCTCCAGAATGGTATCAACTCACATTCACCCACAAACTTGTAAACCATCCACTAAATGTCCCATCCCTCCAGAATCTACTCCAACCCTATCGCACCACCAGACCACTAAGATCCAGCAACAAAATTCACTGTCAGGTCACTAAAGCCAATAACTCTGCTGGAGAAGCACTATTCTCTTGTGCCATAGCCAAATTATGGAACTCCCTCCCACCCACAATTACCTCCGTACCATCATGCACCCACTTCAAAACTTTACTAAAAGCGCACCTAAAAACTTGCCTGCTATGCCCTTGCAACTCCCACTCTAATATCACCCACCCCATCCACCCCTACCTTTCTTTCCACCCCACTAACTACCTTGATTATAGCAAGCTTGGATGCTCATAAGCCTAACTACTTATTATACAGCAGGAACTTCTTATTGTAACAATTGTTAATGTCTGTTATGTCCTTCGCAGATGATAAAAATTCTAGTTGTCTACTGATGTACTATGTTCTTCATCTGTAACTATGTTTGTAATTGTTAATTGCTATGTTGATCAAATTGTTAATTGCTATGTAAATCCAATGTAACTACTGTCTGTATATTTTAACTGTGGAGCTTTTCTCCCAGGGCCTCCGCTGAAAATGGACCTTCATCCAGTCGGACACTCCTGGTCAACAAATGTAAATAAATAAATAAGAACTAGAGCTGCCTGTGTTTATTATTAGTATGGGAAAGTCCTGGGGTAAATTTTCTGTTTCTTGTCCATTGATCCAAGTTTATGGACAGGGATGAACTTTGTTTTATGTGGATGAAGAGTCTGTTCTAGAGCAGCGGTATTCTCTGTAAGATATACCCATCCCACCAAACCATTCAGTTGACGTTGCAGAAGAGGTTTAGATCCCTAGACTGAGTACTTCTGATGCCATTTGATTTGCTAATGTGCAATAAATTCAGCAGTAATGGGTCAGAGGATGCCTTGTATGCCAAGCACAGGTCACCTCTTAATAGTTTGTAGGATAGTGAGTATAGTGACAAGGCTTTGAAATGTTAAACTTAGGACATGTTTTTAGGCCTTGTAACCCCTTAGTAAGGTCACTCTGTGGGCATTCCTGTTGTTGCATGAGCCTGGACAGATACATACCAAAGAGGGCATTATATGCAATGTCTGGGGAAAATGACATCCCTAGGTCTAGACACTATCCCCTTGTTTATAAGCTGTACAATACATAAGGCCTTTCTTACAACAATAGACACGTTTGCCAAAGTTTAGGTCACAGTCCAAATGTTCCAAAATCCCAAACAACTGGGTCAGTTGTTAGGAATGTATTACCAATGTAGTAGTTCCCTGGAACAGATGATTTCCCAAAGGATACAGTAATGCATTTTCTGGCATTTAGTTTCATTCCTTGATTTTGGCACTGGTTATTTATCTGGGATAAACTCTCCCACAGGATGGAAACGTCATTTGGAGATTCAATGACTGCTCAATACATTTCAATAAAAACTAGGCACTCTGGTGAGCCAGTTAATGACTGAATTAGGAACATTCAGGACTTTTAACCATGTGAAGAAGCCTGGATTATATGAAGAAGTGTAAACCTACCTGATAGTATTTGACAGGTATACAGAAATGGAAAACTGGTCCTGTTCTGAGTGGGCAGGAATCCTATCACCTAATCTGACAGGCAAGTAATTGAAGGACTACAAGGTATTTCACATGAGAACCAGGAGTGTAAATTTCACAAGTAGACTTTCAATATGGATAGACTGGTAAGGTGACAAATGACAGACAATGCATATTCTTAAATTGTCATTAGAATCTATGTAAACAATGCAAGCAAAATTTTCAAACATCTGACTGCAGATGAATACAAGTTTAAGATAGCAGGTATCTCAGAATGACCCTACATCCTCTAAATATTAACTAAAAGTCCAGCTTTCATTTTGTCCATCCCCAAGTCTCCTCAGAAAATATGACTATGTACTAATTTCATCTGAAGTGTTCTAAAACATTTTGGAATTAAAACTTATTGTAGCATTTCTTTGTTTTTGCTTACCTTGTAAAGCAAGTTATTCTTCAACTAAGATGCCCACAAAGGCACATTACAAAGAGAATCCAGGGTATAAACACATTGCCCTATATGACTTGCCTTAAAGACATATCTCTATACTCTGTCTCCTGCAGATTACTGAAAGATGATCTATGCCTGGCATACAAGGCTCTGATGGACCTTTTGCACATCAGCAAAACAAATAGTGTTAGAACCACTAGATCCAAGGATTTCATTTTTGCTTGTGACATAAATAAGACATGTTAGTGAGAAAAATATGTGTCTCAGAAAATCCCCATGCTATGGTACAGGGTCCCCATCCATGTGAAGCAGAGTCCATCCCTAACCCTATTTAAGTGTAACCTCAACCAATGGATGGGAAATTGAAAATTCACACCAGGTCTGGTCCCCATGTCTCTGACAGACATAGGCAGAAAGTAATGCCCAAACTAACATACCCCCCACATAATCTCTAGAAACTTCCTAACCAACATACACCTTTCCAATATACACTCATGATAAATAGGGACACATCTGGGTTGAATTGCACAGTTAGGCTTATAAAGGCCCTGGTCATCATTAGCCTAATATACACCTATGAACAATAACAGATATACTTACTCAATGCAATAAGTCTTTTTTTTTTGGATAAGACATTCCATCCTTCAGATGAAATAGTAAACCAAGGCCCCATTGGCTTGAATTGGTAGTTCAGGTGGATATAAAGGATCTCATGTCTCTTATCAAAAGAGTAAGGGTCCTTTATTTATATACAAAAATAACTCTTATTTACAAAATATTTACAAATACACAAATCTGTTTACACATATTCGTAATTTCCTTTACAATCATATAAGATGTTCACCCCTATTAAAACTTCACTACTTTTTCCATCTAATTTTACTTAATATTGTTGCTAAAGTACTGCGGTGGTGGTGCTGCGGTAGCGTTGCCGCCTCAGAGTAAGACGCTGTTCGGTTCGATTCTCAGCTAGAACGTCTTCTGTGTGGAGACGTGTGAATGGGCGTACCTTCGTTGAAGGTTGTGCGTCAGAGCTGGCAACTCGGTATGTAAAAATCTACTGCCAATCATTAGCGGACCGGAGTTCCGCTGTGGTGGCCCCTAACCGGGAAAAGCCGAAAGACACAAACAAATTGTTGCTAAAATCCATTTACTATTAAACATAATTTCATTTGTTCCTTCATTCCTTATAACCCATATAACATAAAATTTTATTTTATTTTTATTTAACATTTGTTGACCAGGAAAGTCATGTATTCTTTTAACATATTCTTTAATTCTATACTTATAATATCCATAGTTAACCATATCCATGTTTATTTTATCCACTTCTTTTATATCCTCAAAAAATCTTCTTTGCATACTTTTCCCCATAACATTTTTACTCTTTTGCTCAAAACCAGGGTAAACTATATCCCTAAATGTGAATAAGTACATTTTCATTCCTTAGAGCTCCTTACTCTCCCTTCTTCACTTACTTCCTTAGTTCTATCAAATTCTCTTCCCTGACTTTCTCTCTGTATCCATATATATATATATATATATATATATATATATATATATATATATATATATTATAAGCCTGTTTTCCCCTCACTTCATATTCCAATTACTGTTTGTATTAGACTAGCTAGCTAACATTTAATTTTAGTACAAACTGCCTAAAATTTCTCTAAATATTAAATTATTGTCATATAATATGTATCGATTCTTTACCAATATTTTTATATTATATCTAATTTGTTATAATTATTTAAACTGCAGATGTTTTTGTTTTCTTTTTAAAAATTGTAAAATGATTGTTCTTAAAATGTTTTGTAATAATTTGGAGCTTTTCTCCCAGGGCCTTTGCTGAAAATGGGCTTCTACCTAGTCAGACTTTCCCAGTAATCAAATGCCAATAAATCAATCAATAAATACATTTACATTTTGGAAACACACATTCCATAGTTTCTTCTTCTTGACAATGTAAATGCATTGTATCACTTTTTCTTTTTATATGGCATATTTCCTTTTTCTGGCAATTTATCTATTACCAGTCTCCACAAAAAAATCATGACATTCTATTTTCTGATTAGACCATTATTTTTGTAGCTTTCATTTTTTTTTCATCTATTAGTTTTTCCCATCGCTTTACATAGTAATGTTTAATCATTATATTTTTATACCATACTTTTCTATCATTTTCGATATTATCAATTTTGATTTTCCACAGAAATATTTTTTCTTGGCAACAGTTTATTTCTTCATTTATACACTCTTTTTCACCAAACCCTAAAATTATCATACTTATACTGTTTTACCACTAATCTCTCAACTTTTTTTTTTTCATTTATCTACTTTAACATTTTGCACAAATTTAATGAAGCAGTATATACCACTGGGTTAATTAACCCTAAACCTACTATTTATTTACATACAGAACTCCTTTTTACTGGGTTTAATCTAGAACCCCACATAAATTAAAAAAATATCTGCAATAATTCCTTTTCAGATACTGTTGGCAGCATAAATACACTTGCTAAGTATGCTATTTTCCATCACTACTGAATTTATCAAATTAGCCGCTTTTCTGAATGATAATGTATATGTTCTCCAGAAAAGCGGGTTTCTTTTATTTTTCTATTGTTTTTTCCCATCGAATTCTACTTAGATCTTTATTCCCAAATTGTGTACCTAACATAGAAATTTCATTCATTGTAAAATATATACCCTTGATCTTTACTACATCACCTAAACCTTTACTTTTGTCTTTATTTCAAGCCATCCCCTGTCATCTCTTGATATTCATTTGTGCAAATTGTTACTTCTTTTATTCAAATTTTGTTTTTTGCAATTATTATATCATCTGCATACATTAACAGAACTGGAATTCTTAACCCTTCAGGTGTTATATACCCCGCCTCAATAATTTTGTAATTTATTTCACATATCACATTCATAACTAATGCAAAGTGTATACAGCTCATTAGACATATCTGTCTTGCATGACTCTTCATAGGTATGTCTTGGCTTAACCATCAATTTACAAGTATTAACTTTCTCACTTATATTGTATTCTTTTATTATTACCCATAAGATTTCATATCAAATTATGTCAAATGCCATAGTAAGGTCTCCTAGCATGATTTTTTGTTTATTTTCTGTTCATAATATCATTCACAACTTCTCCTTCATTAATAATTCTTGACAGCCCTTGCCCTTTATACTATATATGCAATCTTCCATAATATTTTCCATTTTAGTCTCAAATCTCTTTTATATTATTTCATAATCTTACATTATTATTCAATACTATCAGTCTCCAGTTTGTCTTCTGTCTTCCTTCTTTCATATGAATTTAAGTATTCCACTACATAATTCTATATATGTAAAAATTTTCATTTACTCATTCATTCAAAATCTTTAAAAATATAATTTTTTGCCAATTCCTTAATTTTTTTATACGTTTCATGCCCTGTTCTATCTTGGCTTGCATCCAAATCTATATTGCCCATATACATTATCTAGCTCATTTAAAGAAATCTCCTTTTCCAACTCTTTATTCTCTTTTTCTGTTAACGTTTTTATTTTCCATGTTTTTTCACTACCTTCTTTTTTTCTAAACATCTTTGTACATATTGTACTACACTATTCACAATCTTTCCTGAGTTATTTCTATTTTTCCTTTTTACATTTTTTTGTTTCTCTCATTACGCTACCATTTTCCTTTACTGATATGCATAAGTAACTTGGTACTTCTTTTTTTCTTGCAAAAATGATCTTTCCTTATGATAACAATTCTTGTATTTTTTTCTTGATTTATTTCATGTAATTCTTTCTTTGTCAAAAGACTTTCTATCATGATGTTCTAAATCTTCCAACGCATCATTATATGTTCTTTTATATTTTTCTCTACTTTTCTCGCATCATATTGCCACTGTAAAAAAACTTTTTTTATATTTTTAAGTATCATCCACCATTCAGACCAATTTTTATAAAGTGTTCTCATAGTAATATGGCCTTTCCATAACTGTATTACTAATCTCTTTCCTTCTCCATCCAATGTTTTCTTATTTCTCCTTTCTAATTCTTTGCATATTTTTATTCATTCCTTGTTTTTCTTTCTCTCTAGCCATATTGCAAGATGATCAGAAAATCCTGTCTCAACCCCCTCTCCTTTTCATGCAACTAAACCTTCTAATACTATAAAATAATCTATTTCAGTTCTATACATACCCCTTTTGTAAGTACATGATTTTTTGTCCCAAAGTTTTAACTTGCCACATTGTCTAACTTCTAACATTTTTCATATATAATTTCCTTTCTTTTTATGCTTGCCCCTTAAATCACAATTAAAATCTCCTGTTATTATATTCATATTTATCATTACATAGTCTATAATCTGATGAAATAAGCTTTCCCTTTCTTTACAATTAGTGTAAGCATATAATGTTGTTGTAATTCTATATACTTATTCTTTCCATTTTAAATCTACAATGGTTAATCTTCCCATTTTAGCTAAAGTTACAACTAATATCTTTACTGTATTTCTACAGACTTTGGCTATTTTAGAACATCCCTCATTTCCCAAATTCCAGATTATCTTTCCTCAGAATAGTTTCTCTGTTTGTAATCTTTCTTAATTTGTTAAAATCTTGTGTATTCTAATATGATTACATCTACATCATGTGTATTATACTACTCCAAAATTCCTGTTCTTCTTACTATAGTCTTACTTCTATTCACATTTACAGAAACCACCCTAAAATTGTCATTTTTTCCCATTTCCTTATATTCATGGTTTCATAAGTTCATAGCTAATTACTAGGTTAGCTTTCTTAATAGACCATTCTAAGCCGAACCAATTTCCTTTCGAAAGGTGACAATCAAACACTTTGTGTCTGGAAGTAAAACACCTTAACCATTATACTAAGCTCCTGTCTTTAGCTGTATATGTTCTTTTTCATGCATTTTGTTCTGTTTTCTTTTGTACTTATCCCTTTCAATTTTCTTTTTTGTCTTTTAACTTTTTACCAATAGAATTATTTCTGTTCTTTTACTTCCTCCAAGTTTGTCTTCTTCATTTATTTCATAACCTTCTTCTACTTTCTCTTTATTATTTTTCCAATTTTTTTCTAGTTCTACTACTTCTAAAAGTTCTTCCTTTGTTCATTTTCTTCTCTTTCTTTTTCCTTACTGTTTTTATTTTTGCAATCCACGCATAAATATCCAATTTTGTTACATTTATAACATTTCAATTCACATTTTTGCATCATGTCTCACTTCCACACAAATACAACATTTGCATTTGTCACAGTTACATATCAAATGTCCTTCTTTTCCACAAAAAAAGCATGCTTTGGGTTGTCCCAGTATTTTACAATACACTTATCCCCCTCCACATTTATTGTGCTTGGTATATGTATATTTTTTTCTCTTTTTATTTTTAACATACAATATTACAGTCCCAGCCAGCAGTTCATAAAACCCTTTTATCATAAATGATTGCAATGTCCAGTATTTCTTTGCATAAAGCTTTCAAATGTCCTTTCAAAGTCTCTCTTTCTACAGCTGCTTGAAATTGTACATGAATCTACTTTTTTTGATTCCCTGTTAAATGCTTTTATTGCATAAAGAGTCCAGGGGTTTTCAGTCTTTTTTCATACTCTCCAAGAAAATTTCTATTAAAAAAGTTTCAGATATGATGTCACAAAGTGTCTCATTGTTAAAATGAATTCATGTGCTTTTAGCTCCAAGGGAGCTATTAAATTGTCCCACACTTCATACCTGTCTTATTTCTTTCTCTTCTTTACTTTGAATCCTTACCATGTACTTCTGTGTTTCATGTTCTTCTGCCTTTTTTGCTACTCCACTTTTGCCTTCTTTTATTTTCTCTGCATATGTTTTCCTTTCCATCTCACCACTATTCTTGAGGATTGTTTCTGCATCTTCCTTTTGTATTTTCTCTATAATGTCCCCTCAGGAAACATCTCATTTATTTTTCTGGCTTACTCTGCACCACAATTTCTTTAAGTAAATCACCCCACAACCCTTCGAACTGGAGGGTTGTTATTATATACCCATCATTTTCTGATTCATCTCTGTCGAATGGGTTCCTTTGAAACATTTCCTCAGAATCCTGCACACATTCTCGGGTCTCAATATTTGCTTTCTCTTTCCTTTTTTCCTCATTCCAGCATCTCCTCCTCTCTCCATCTGCTTCCCTGTTTCTCCAGGGTGCTTCTGCACCTGGAATGGAAAAAGGAATTGCTCCTCCAAAATGGGTCCCATTGACAACAATGACGAATAGGGGAACTTCTCTGGTGCCCAGTCCAATTTTCCCCTAATCAGTATGAATACCACTTTGGGTATCCCCTGAAAATAGTCTATTGACCAAGTGTGACTAACCCTGTCAACAAAGTGCAAATGAAAGCTTCAATACTCAAAAAAAGTACAAAATGTTTGGAGTTGTCTAAACTGGTGTTTATTTTATAAAAGCCATACAAAAATGTACATATATGACATGAATGCATACCTCTCAACTGTTCAGATATTTGTCTCATATTTGTGGTCTGCTTCTCATAAAATCTGTGGTTTTCTGGCAAATCATTGAGGATTGAAGTCACTAAATAATGACATTGTAGTTTCAGACTTTATACACCTCAGAAAATACATGCTAACACAACACATTTTATTCCAATAACATTCTAAGTATATAAGACCAATATTTAAAATGTTTCGCTGTTTTTGTGCCCCCCCAATTATTTTTGGCTTTGTCCAAATTTCTTGTTCTACGACGTTGAGCGGTATGCAGGAATTTATCGCCAACAAAATGCTTTTTGGTTATATATGATAACAACTGAACATAACGTGGCACTTTCCTGAATTGTGAGACTATGTTTTTTTTTTAATTACAGGTGGGTGGTAGATAGCAGCATCAAGAGGTTTGAGCACAAAATATACATTTCTGACGACACCCCTCAAGGCAATGCTTGGGAGTTGTACCCTTCCTTCACATCTAAAAATGAGCGTTAATTTCACATTATCTTATTCTACCAACTTTTTTAAAATTAACAGTATAAATACTACTACTTTTTGAGTCTTATTTCTGGACTTGTTCTTGATTCTGTAAGCAAGAAGATGAGAGCTGTAAGAACCCGATTCTGGAAGCAAGAAAATAACAGCTGTAAAAAACCATCCGGTATAACAACCCACCCAATGCAATGTGACGTTCAACGTCGGCGTGTGTGTCAACTGTCAGTGCGACATTGGTTGGCTGACTATTTTGTTGTAGGAGTATGGTGTTTGTAATGCCATCTGTATGCGACACGAGTTGAGAAGCTTGGCAAAAGGATTTTGCAAGTTGGCAAATAAGTGGGTACTAGCCGTCGTAAATATTCTACTAAACCGACAGAATGGGCGGCGGGGATTTGGTGAGTTCACGAAATAGTGAATCGATTGCAGTTTTTGAAGTTGTTATTGCTCGAGACTTGGTCTGGGGCGTAAAATAGTCTGTGTCAGAAGCTTCCAACAAGCTTTGGGTTTGTAGAGCCACAGTGTAAAGGAGCAGTTTTTGTGAGGGAAACCTGCGATTCATACTTCTTTTCCACAGTGTGTGTGTGGGGATGTATACACAACACATACGTTACTAAACTAGCTTTAATAAAATGTAGGCATCCTTTGCTACATCAAAATGCATGATGAGAAAATGCCCCAGTGTTTAAAGTGTTGGAGTTTCATAATTAACTTCCGAATTTGATCTTCAAGTTGTTATGCTGCGTGTGGTCTGTGATAAAGAGCATCTCTGAGATGTAAAAAAGAGTGATATAACACTGGATGTGCAAGAGGGTAGGGTCATACCGTTCAACTTGTGCATTCAAAATCATAATATTGGCTTTTTAAAGATCATAGTAGCATGGTTAGAAATAATGGATGTTTTTAAAAATAGTAAACCATTTATAGTGTGTGATAAAGAGCTGTTTGCAAGTTTAGTTCGATATTTAATAGTTTCTACACTATACCCTGTAGTAATCCTGAATTTATCTTAGAAGTTCGCTCTTCTTATCCTAAATTCAGTGACATTTTGAGAGAGTGAATTATAGATGGCAAATGATAGTAACCATAACATTTAGAGACTTCCTTTATTTCAGAAAATCCATGTTACACTGTGTTCTCTTAATTTGGCAACTTTCTAAGTCGTCCTTGATTATTTTTAGCTTTGTTCTTGATAGTTGACACAAAACGTTGAGAAGTATATACACCCTTAAATGAGTATGTTTTCGTAAAATTAATCCAAAGGTTGCTGTGGTACTAAGGCATTCTGAGAGAAAGAAAAAAAAAAAAAGAAGTAGCATTTTGACCTGAGGTAAAGGTTTTTGGGTCTAGCTGTCACCCCCCCCCCCCTTTAGCAATCCTAATTGTAACTCTGACTCTGAATCTAAAAACCCTAATCTAAACATGAAACACAAACACTAATCCTAATACTGTAACTAATATTGTAACCATAAACTTGAAATACTAATCACAGTCCTAAATCAAAAATGCTAATCCAAACCCAAAACCTTAACTTTATTCCTGAGTATAAAGTAAAGTTATAACCAGACTATTTACTTATTACTAACTTTGTCAAATATACATGTGAGCACATCACATTTACAGATATTGAAAGACACCATTCAGTTCTCGCTCTTACTTTTCTTATTTATTATTCATTGGCATTTGTTTTAGGCATGTCTGACTGGGCCATTTAAGACTCCTTTTCAGGGGAGGTCAAGAGTAGTGTGGCATGAATGAGGTGCTGATATTCAAACTATGTAACTACGAACTACTCTGCTTGCACACAAATCACTTGGTTACTATAAGTAAACATTTCTTTTGCAAAAATTCTCATATTCATTGACATTTAAGCAAATACTTGGCGATATTGTACTTGAAGGCCTCACCTTGCTTTTTGCGCAGAAGTGGGCGTGTTGCGAATGATTGATGACCAGGTCTGCATATGTAATGAGCCGTGATTGACATGGCATTCAAACAATGCAAATGAATGGACTATTTTTTTTGCTAAAAATAAAAGCCCACTCTTGAATTTTAGTTGCTTGTTACATTTTGAAGTGTTTCAGATACAAAAATAATAGCTTTTTTGGTAAAATAAAAGTCCACTCTTTTTAGAATTTTAGTTGGTTGGTAAGCGATTCAAGTGCAAAAATAATAGCTTTAGTTAACTAATAAAGGGAACTTAAAAAAAGGACACTTGCCATTTTCATATCCCCCTCCCCAACAAGGACACACCTGCCCAAATAAGGGACTGCCCAGCCTAAAGGAAAACTGGTGGTAACCCTAGGTCAGGACAAGAATAAGAAGTGAGCTTATATACTTTATTTTGAACAAAAAAATGTATCTCCCAATTAAATCGTTGGCTAAAAAGTGACCATGTAGTCTACCGTTTAATTTAAAACAAATATACTTTGCAGACAGCCAGATGCAGGAACAAAACAAAGTTTATGAAATATGTATTTTATTTAATAAATATGCATTTCTTTGTTTATATTAAAATAAGAAACAAACAATTGTTCTCGAAGACAACACAAGACACGTACTAAAAGCCGGACAGTGTATTAGGATTCTTCGAGGGAATACATATTCATTAGTGCCCGATTATGAAACAGCATGGGGGCGGGTTTTGGGCGGGGCTTGCTACTGCGCTTCTGGTGATGCCCTCAAGTACAATATCGCCAAATGCTTTAGTTACATATTTGCTTGTAATGTTTATATTGTACCTCATATTTTTGATGTGAAAGCAGGGAGAGCAATGAGACATGCTTATTTAAACACTGTATGATGGTGTTTTACTTCTTTTGCTTGCATTATGTTTGATATGCTAAGTTCTTGTTAATATTCTGTTTGATTCCTTAATGAGGATGGTCGTGTTAGGAAATTCATGGAAGAATTCAGAAAGGTTTAAGAGCTACAAGATTATTTATTTTATTTTACATTCATTGACCGGGATAGTCCGACTGGATACATGTCCATTTTCAGCAGAGGCCCGGGGAGAAAAGCTCCAAAGGTAGTTACAAAAGCAAATATACATAGTACAAATTAAGCACAGTTTACAGCCTCTAAAGAGACATGTAAGTTATACAATCTCACAAACGTATGATATAGTTCAACAGGTACGTTTCCGTTATCGGGGCAACAGCTGTAATGAGCTGTTGGAAGGTTAGCATGAGGTTGCAATGATTTTATATAAGTAGAGAAAATATATTGTGTATTGACCTTTCATAAAAACAGTTCAACTAGTCCAATATTTTTTTCATTAAAAACAATACACAACTGTAGACCATTGCCATAAGGGAGGAGTGGGCAGTGCTCCCCCACGGGCAGTGTTTTTGCGGGCAGTGTGAAAGATAAATACTACGTTTTTGCTTATTGCCAAACTTTACTGGAATGTCTACATGTATGTAACCTTTCCCCCGTAAATTTACTTTTAGAATTACCATTTTGAAGCTAATATTTGAGAACATGAAAATTTATTAGTAGATCACTAACAGCAGTGCAGGTTTTCAGTTAATTATTTCTGCTGTCATCAGTGATTGCATGTTTAATCGCTTCAAAGAAGTGCACTCATATACAGTTCTGCTGTCATCACTGAAAGCATGTTGACTGGTATGCTCCACTGTCAGTCTTGTAAAAGTGCGCATGAGATGGTCGGTGTAAGATGGAGTTTGCTAGTGTGAATCAGATGCAGTGCTTCTTGGTGATACTAGCCTTCGCAGCGTTTTCGTATGGTATGATAAGCACGCCCCTTTCACTGATGTCCCTCTAAAACGGTTACCTTCACTGATGCCGTGTAAGAGTAAGGGACTTTGTCTTTTACAATGCAAATGGGATACACTAGCTGCAAAAATGTCCTTGCTCCTTTTTTTGTCCACAATTTCAAGTAAAAACTGAGGGCTGTTCTCACATCAGCGGCAGCAGAGTGATCTGTGCGACTGCGTGTGCTAACCTTCCAACAGCTCATTAGAGCGGTTGCCCCGATAATGGAAAAGTACCGTTTAACAAAATACAACACAAATAAATTGCAGGTGTAATACAGTTGGTACAAAAATATAACTTGAGATTTAGTCCGGCTTGGAGCAAGGACATAACCACTAAGACTTGAAATACTGTTTGAGACTTTTCTTGAATTGAGATTGGGTAGTCTCTACAGTAATGTCAGCAGAAAATGAGTTCCAAGTTTTGACAACAGAGTTGGTGAACAGAGAGTCACCAGCTAAGTTGTTGGATTTAACAGTCTGAACTACCAGTCTATTAGATGAGTGAAGTGGTCTGGGGTTGAGGTAGGGGTAGATAATGTTTTTAAGTGCAGGTGTATTTTCAGGTTGGTTAAGTACTTTATGAGCCACTATTAGTTGGTTGTACTGAATTAGCCTGGGCAATTCTAGCCACCCAAGATTATTTAGGTTTGTACAGTGATGTGTTCTGTAGGGCAAGCCAGTGGCAAATCTAGCTATATGATTATAGCAGCTAGAGAGTTTATTGAGATCAGTTGGTAAGTAAAGGGGAGGCATAGAAAAGGGTAGTGAGTAGATGAGTGTGGGCAATAGCAGTTCTAGCATGTGGGGTTAGGAATGGTTTAATCCTGTATAGTGAGCCAAGTTTTTTATTACTTGTTTTGATAATTTTATTGACATGTATATCAAGTTTAAGATTATCTATGATAACTCCTAGGAGTTTTGTGTAGACATCTGGGGAGATTATGGTGCCGTTATTAGACTTAATGGAGAAGTACTGTGGAGTTTTGGGTGGGTGAGAAAAGTAATATCTTTATTTTGTTGGGGTTTAAAATCAGACAATGATCAGAAAGCCAATTTTCAACTATGTTAAAAGTATTCTGAGTTGATGTCTGCAAATCTGGCTGGGAGGTGGCAGAGCAAATCAAGGTGGAGTTGTCTGCGTATTGAATGCAGTTTGCTTTAGGGATGATAGCATGGAGGTCATTAATAAATGGAAAACAAAAGAGGTCCAAGAATAGACCCTGGGAACACCTAGGGTGTTTGGTAAGAGATTGGATAGTTTATTCTGCCATAGGATGGCTTGTTGTCTATCGCACAGATAAGATTGGAACCATTGGAGAGAATGCTTGTCTAAAGAAATTGTTTTCAGGGTGTGGATGAGTAGTTGGTGGTTAACCATATTGAAAGCCTGGTAAAATCCAATTCGAGAAGTGTTATGGATTGGAGAAAAAGTGAAAGAAGCTTGGCTTAATGTGCCATCTGTTTTCTCAGAACTTCATTTAATATTCAGTTATGAGATGTATGTTATTTGCTTGTATTTCTCCTTTCATTGATTTCTCCTATTCATCTCTTCTGCATATTTTAAACATCTTTAGTAAATCCTCACTTTTAAACTGTAACATAGAGTTCCATACATAGGTAGAAAATAAATCAAACCATAGCAACAGTTTCTATTGTTTTTATGTCATGTTCATGTTTTCTTTAAGAATTGGGGGGGGGGGCTGGCTGGCCCCGTGCAAAAAGCACAAGGGAAAAAAGTAATATTTGTGATGTGATGTACTTTACCTTGTTCCTCAAAGTAGTGCGATCTCTTATTTGATGTATTTGTATTTTTGGTCATGGGCAGAGTATTAGGCGGGTTTGGGCGGCCTTGCTACTGCACATCAGGGTGTATTGTTGTAAAACTTTGCCGATTTTGATTTCTACTAATTGCCAAGTTTAATACTATTGGCTGCAAAAAAAAGTATATTATAAGTTACTTATCTTTTTCTCATCACATAGCCATCATTTGCTGACTATGTAAGGAAAAATTCTCTGAAGTCTACCTAGGATATAAAACTGTCTCTGCATACAGTTTACACAGTTCCATGCAAAAATCCTAAGCCTTGTAGACTACACACTTGGGAGCCTTATAGGTTCATAAGTAAGTACTAGGCTAGCTGTTCTTGTCAGACATTTAAAACCTACCAATTTCCTTTTTCATGTTCAAATTAACCTATCCCATTTTGTGTTAGATTGGTGTTGCCCATCCCATGGGCAATTAATTAAATACTAGCTCTAATGGGAAGAACTAGGATCATACCATACATAATTTGAGGAGACCCATGCATGGGATAAAGCATTTAGGAGCTGCCTCTGTCCATTAGTACCACAGGGGCAGGCTTGGGATACATTTTCTGTTTGCCATCCATAGATTCAAGTTGCTCTTGAATATGGACAGGGGTGAGATTTGATTTACATGGATGGGGAGTCTGTTCCAGAGCAGCGGTGTCCTCTGAGTTATACCTGTCCCTCCAAACTGTTCTGTTTATGTTGCATTTGACTTGCTGATGAACAGTAAATCTATCCGTATTGGATCAGAGAGTAAAACTGCATCAATTGTTTGAGTTCATTAATTTCAGTACTCCATTTCTGTGGTTCACTATGAGTGGCGTAGGAAAGGCCATCAATTATTTGCACATCACAGTTTCCATAGAGGAAGAAGCTTTTCCGTTTGCAAGTAAAATTTGCAGAAAAGAGACCTTTGTTAATCGACACCTGCACAGGAAAAGTCAGCACCCCTTTCATATGAAGAAAGGGAAGATAAAAGGACAATTCATCAGACTTAGTAGGCTGACCAGTAAATGAACTATTTTTGAGGAAGAAGCAGAGTATTTAGGGACTATATTACGAGATCGAACGTTTAGTTAATTTAATAACTAAATGTCTCTCACTAAATATCGAAGACCCAAAACTGCGAATGTCAGTTTCCACTCAGGGAAAGAAGTTGTTTGGCTGTTACGGGGATTTTGCCCTTTCTTCATTGTGGAGCGATCTCGGATGTGGTATATTTAGTTTGGGGGGGGGGGGGCATTTGTGTTTATTGTTTTTTTTTTTTTTTTTTATGTAGGACAACAGCATTGTTTCCCTGTGTGGAAACTGCCATTCGTTGTTTTGGGTCTTCGCTATTTAGTGATCAACATTTAGTTATTCGATTAACTATGTGTTCGATCATGTAATATAGACCAGAGTATTTAAAATTGCTTTTTCTCCAAAAAGGCTATGACATTGACTGGCTTACAAATATCGTCAAGGAAGTATTTCTGCTCAGATCAAACAAAGCCAAACCTATTTTGATGAAAAATCAGCCAGAGACTATGGCAAAAAGGGAAGATGATTGGACTTCCACAAATACTTGGTTAAATATACCATGGCCTTTCCACTCCCTTTTTCCAGGCACCTGCATCTTATCAGAGACATACAAAGAGACAAGTGGAAGATTATTTTAGGAAATGGTGAATTAGCCAGACTTATTGGTGACAGCGTTTCATTTATCTGCAAAATAATTCATAACCTGAGATCCATGTTAGAACTCCATCAAACTACACTATCAGAAACAAATACATGTGCTACTTACAAATGTGGTAGGTGTAAGC
Organism: Protopterus annectens; assembly: GCF_019279795.1. Lineage (NCBI taxonomy): Eukaryota > Metazoa > Chordata > Ceratodontiformes > Protopteridae > Protopterus > Protopterus annectens. The sequence continues at coordinate 1,278,457,934 of NC_056747.1, forward strand.
AGTGCTGACTTATTAGCAACACTTCTAACGTTCATAATTGAATTTTAAACCTTTGGATGAGAAACAGATAAAATTGTGATTCACAAGGAGTTTACTTGGCATTTTGTGATTCCTGCCCAGGGTTCTATGTTGGAAAAACGGTGAGCTGTCAAGAGGAATTTACGAACACAGTTTGGCTGTAAAGAAAAAAGACACTAGTACACTAGTAATTTTTTTAGCCAAACACTCCCTAATGTGCACTAATTTAAAAAAAAAATTCCAGTTTTTCTTAGTAGATGCTGTCAGCATGGAAAAATTTTAGGCAATTACGATGTCCTACTTGAATGTCATGAATCCTGGTGGCAGATAAGACTATGGGTAGATAAGTTTCCCGGTCTTAATAAAACAGTAAACATTAAATGTTTTCTGATGGCACAAAAACTTTAAATGCTAAATACTGTTGCTCCTAGTAGCCATGATTTTCTTATTTACAGAAATATGTTTTCATTTTAGAAATATTATATTAGAAGTTTTGTCAGCAATACTATACCATTTCATATAGAGAGTAACATTTCTGATTGGTTAGTACTTGGTTATATTTCTTGAACTTAAATACAAAATAAAACAGCAAAACAGGAGGGCGATGCCTGAAGAAAGTAAACCACTGGAGTGCAACAAATGAAAATGCACAAACAGATTCTTCTCCAAGTAGTCCACAGCAGATGTAAAACACAAGTTTTAATGACAGAATAAAATACAGATAAGCCCTTTCGCAGTAAGCTTCATCAGATCTAAAATGCATTTCAAAGCTACAATCTTAAAAGTGCAGAGTCTGCAATTGTACTACCTCCAATTTTCCCTTATCCGCACCATAGTACAATGAATTTTCCCTTATCTGCACCATAGTACAATCTCTGCAACAGGCCTATTTACGCGAAAGTGCTTCTTCGGGAAAAAGCACTTTTGCGTAAGTATACCCGGCTGTTAGTGATTCGGTGAAAATTTCATTCGGGGATCAGTACAGATCCCATTTTATTCAGTATATATGCATTTTCTACATATATATGTTCTTTGATATGTTTATACTGACATCTGTTTTAATTTTGTGCACCATATATGGTTTTATGTGATATAGAGTGTTTTGTAGCTTTAAATATGCATTTGTGTTGTTACTATGGCAGCTAATAATACTGGATGCACTTTGTTCTGATTTGTTGATTGTGACTGTTTCTGCACTTTTAAGATTGTAGCTGAAATACATTTTAGATCTGATGAAGCTTACTGCGAAAGCGCTTATCTGTATTTTATTCTGTCATTAAAACTTGTGTTCTACATCTGCTGTGGACTACTTGGAGAATAATTTGTTTGTTCATTTGTTTTAAAATGCATTGTAACTTTAAGAAAAAAGAGGGAACTGAGAAGTATTTTATTGGTTATGGACGATCATGTGATTCATTTGATACTTCTTTTAAGCTTGAATTGTGTGATTGGTTTAATTTGACTCTGAAGTTCAATTGAAAATAAAATGAACAAAAGCACATAAGCTCTTAGTAGTTAAAACTTGTGTTTGGGACTCCTTCCACACTTGACTTTGTAGGATTGTTCAAAGTTCACTTGTTTTTTTAATTCTCCTCTGCTTTTTGTTGTATAGGCTCCTAGATAATTATTAGGCATGTGGTCCAGGAAGCCACTGAAGAGCCTAGCTCAGCTTCCCCATTGGCTAGAGCAGATGAGATGCATATTGTGTGTGAAACTGAATTGTTTGTGCTTGATCATATCCCACTGTAAATTATATTTATTTCCACTTGCATGTCATATTGTTTGTTCTTTTCTGGATGCATGCATCTCTTTTATGTTCCCTTATTCCATCCTGTATGCTTTCACAGTCTTCCCTTGGGGTAGACAAGATCTAATAAATCATTTAAGTAAAATGAATCCTGCATCAGAAAGATTCCTATATTTAAAAAAAAAATAGCAATATGAGACTTTATAAAAACAGTATGAGACTTTATAATGCAGCATTATTTCATACTGATCTGCATACTTACTAGTCTCATGGTCCTTGCAGGAATTCGGGCGATTGAAAACAATATAAAAGACAAATAAAGCTTTGGACACATCCCAATAAAGTGGAAAATTGGAAACTGCCTTCCATAAAACAAGCCACAGTATAAACGTGGTAACAAAACCTACAGTTAAAACTTTATGGAAATCTAATGGAAATTTTACTTTTGAATACCACCTTTGAAAGCCGTCCACTGAAAGGAGAACATTGAGGTGTTCGATCACCAAACAGAAATGAAATGCGAAACATCTGTTCATTTATTTTGTAAAGTCCTATTAAATCCAGGGTCTGATAATGTAGTTTTAAAGCTTTGCACCCTAATTTGAGTGTTGTCAGTTCTGTATGTTCTGATTTCATTGGCACCTGGTGCTAACCAACATGTGTAACCACTGCAGCATCCCTACAGTCTCATCATCCCTGGTAAGGTCCGACCACAAAGCAATCACTTTCGAAGTCACCATCTCCCCCAACCCCCCCCCCCCGCTAGTGTCAAACAAGAAAACTTCTCCAAAGCTGATTACAACCTCCTGAGGGAAGGTATAAACAGCTTCACAGACCCCTCCCCCTCCACAGAAACTGGCACATATGTCCAAACTTGCACCAATAAGAGCATTTATATAGCTGCATGGAATCAGGAATACCAGACAGGATGAAATCCTCCTCCTCAAGGAAGAGTAAACCTGTCTGGTGGACATCTACAATAAATAAACTCTAGAGTACAAGGAAAACAAAATGCTGTCCAAGACCAAGAAGGAGCAGGTGTCTAATTGGAAGCAATCTCTCCTTAGCCTGAACAAGTAAATAAGAGCACTACACTAGTGAAATCCTCCAAAGCAATCTTCGAGTCCAAGCTGGCCACATCTGCTAAAGACAATCATAAGTACTGTGTGTACTATGATTTTATCTTCTGTATAACTTGTCCTTTTTGAATTTTATACTTTCTAATGTGAAGCTGAGACGGCTGTGAATGTTTTCCTTTTTTATACTTCCAAATTTGTACTTTGAGTTTTTATACTTGTATAATTTTTTTACTGTGGAGTTTTTCTCGCCAGGTCTCCGGTGAAAAGGGGCACTAGCACAGATGGATTAACCCGGTCAACAAATGTCAAATAAAATGAGGCTTTCTTCACATATGTCTGCAATCTCAAGGGAAGCACCCTGATCTGCTCAGAACTGGTGGTCAAGGACACCACATACACAAACCTTGTAGTTGTAGCCAACCTGCTGGCAAACAGGTTAAGTGAAAACTTCACTCCTCTGCCTCCCCTTATCTCTAGGGGACAAGTCATCACTGCCCTCTCCAAGGCAAAAAAAAAAACACAGCCTCCATGGGACCCGATAACATCCCAGGTTGCATCCTACATGAAGTCAGGCAGGAACTTGCAGCACCATTAGGCATCCTATTCAACCAAAGCCTGAGTACCGGCTTCATCCCAGCCGAGTGGAGGACAGCTACTGTCATCCCTTTGCACAAAAGTGGAGCGTCCATCGAACCGGGAAATTATAGACCCATCAGCCTAACTAGCCTGATCTGCAAGGCCATTGAGTGGATTATCATGGACCTCATTAACAAGGACTTTGGCAACCTCCAGATACTTGATCCCACACAGTTTGGTTTTTGTCAAGGGGAAATTATGCCTGTTAAATTTGGTCGATTTCTTTGAGACAGTCACCAAGGCCATAGACGAGGAGAAGACTGTGCACACTGCCTACCTTGACCTGGCCAAGGCCTTCGATACTATTCTCCCACTCAGGCATAATAGCTAAACTCTCTTAACTAGGCATCACTCCATATGTTTAAACAAAGTGGACCAGCACGAAAAGGATTGCTTAAACACAATTTTAATAATAAATCATCACCATCAATCCAAAGTAATGGTAATAACCATTACTGGAAGCAAACCGGTTTCGGCTTACACAAGCCTTTGTCAATGCTGAAGGAAGTGAAAAGTAAAAAAGTCTCCGCCATGTTAAGCACAATTTATATCCCAGCTCTTAAAGGGACATGCATATAGACCATCAAATAGTGCATTTGCAGTTCCAAATGGAAAAAATTATGTGGAAAACAATACAGCATGTATATTTATAATTATACTTATGTAGGAGATATATAGATTAATAAATAAAGTAATCATCATATATAACTCCTGCTCATCAGAATATTATCAAAATATCTATGCATATATTAAATATAAAGAACATATTATACATATGAATATAAGCTATAATATAAAATGTCTGCATATCTTAAAAAATACAATATATCTAATGAAGAAATATAATACATGTTTATATTGTTAATTACCTCATCATTGCTGTTCTAGTATATTTAGTCCTGGTCTGAACAGACCCCCCAATTTAGTAATCCACTTATTTTCCATATCATTAAGCTTCTGGTGCCATCCTGCTTTGAAATTTCTATGTAAAATTATCCTATCTATAATGACAAATTTAAATGTAGCAGATGGGTGTTCAATAGTATGTTTGAACAATGCATTTGTTATACGTCTATAATGCATTTGTTATACGTCTATTCCTGATAGCACTCATGTGCTCACCTATTCTGAATTTAACTGGCCTGGATGTCTGTCCAATATAAAAAGCAGAACAAGTGCACGTAGCTAAATATACCACCCAATCTGAACTACAATTTCCAAATATCCTGATGTTGAAAACTTGCGAAGTGTTCTTACTTGAAAACTCACTCGTTTTTAATACATATTTGCAAGCAGTACAATGGCCACATGGAAAACAGCCCTTTAATATGTCTCCAAATAAAGTGGTTTGTTGTGGTATGGTGGGAATGTATCTCTTATAATGAGTGAAATATGAATTCATATTTCGTCCCCTCCGATAGGAGAATGAACATTGATCAGGTAAAATTTGATTCAAATTGTCATGTGATAATAAAATGCCCCAATGTTGATTGATAATGTCTGTAAAGCGATTAGTATTTGTCCCATAAGTAGTTACTAACCTAATAGGTTGATTGCGTTGTTGTACAGGAGTTACCAAGTTATGTGATTTATATTCCAATAGTTCTGTACGTGTTAGCTTATGGTTGTAGAAATATTGTGTGCCTTATAGCCACGATTAATGAATCGTCTAGACAAATAAACACTAAAGTCAGAATACTCTTGTTCAGAAGAGCAAATCCTTTTAATCCTCATAAATTGAGATTTAGGAATATTGCGGATGATGTGGCGTGGATGACAACTCTGAGCATGTAACAAAGTATTGTATTCTTTGGGGCATTTTATTATCACATGACATTTGAATCAAATTTTACCTGATCAATGTTCATTCTCCTATCGGAGGGGACGAAATATGAATTCATATTTCACTCATTATAAGAGATACATTCCCACCATACCACAACAAACCACTTTATTTGGAGACATATTAAAGGGCTGTTTTCCATGTGGCCATTGTACTGCTTGCAAATATGTATTAAAAACGAGTGAGTTTTCAAGTAAGAACACTTCGCAAGTTTTCAACATCAGGATATTTGGAAATTGTAGTTCAGATTGGGTGGTATATTTAGCTACGTGCACTTGTTCTGCTTTTTATATTGGACAGACATCCAGGCCAGTTAAATTCAGAATAGGTGAGCACATGAGTGCTATCAGGAATAGACGTATAACAAATGCATTGTTCAAACATACTATTGAACACCCATCTGCTACATTTAAATTTGTCATTATAGATAGGATAATTTTACATAGAAATTTCAAAGCAGGATGGCACCAGAAGCTTAATGATATGGAAAATAAGTGGATTACTAAATTGGGGGGTCTGTTCAGACCAGGACTAAATATACTAGAACAGCAATGATGAGGTAATTAACAATATAAACATGTATTATATTTCTTCATTAGATATATTGTATTTTTTAAGATATGCAGACATTTTACATTATAGCTTATATTCATATGCATAATATGTTCTTTATATTTAATATATGCATAGATATTTTGATAACAATATTCTGATGAGCAGGAGTTATATATGATGATTACTTTATTTATTAATCTATATATCTCCTACATAAGTATAATTATAAATATACATGCTGTATTGTTTTCCACATAACAATTTTTTCCATTTGGAACTGCAAATGCACTATTTGATGGTCTATATGCATGTCCCTTTAAGAGCTGGGATATAAATTGTGCTTAACATGGCGGAGACTTTTTTACTTTTCACTTCCTTCAGCATTGACAAAGGCTTGTGTAAGCTGAAACCGGTTTGCTTCCAGTAATGGTTATTACCATTACTTTGGATTGGTGGTGATGATTTATTATTAAAATTGTGTTTAAGCAATCCTTTTCGTGCTGGTCCACTTTGTTTACAGATTTGGCTGTTTTTGGGACCGTGCATGTTGTCCTGCGTGCGTGTACCTTGGATTGATCAATCCATATGTTACCAGATGGGTATCAAACTGGCTCAGTGATGGAACCCACATAATCAAAATAGGGGAAACCATCTCAAATAGTAAACTCGTAACAAGCGGTGTACCTCAGGGATTGGTTTTGGGGCCTCTGCTGTTAAGGATGTACTTCTCAGAGGTGCAGGCCAAATCTAGTGGGCTATGGCTGACCAAGTTTGCAGATGACTGCAAGCTGGGTGTTGTCATAGATTCCCCTATTGATGTGGACATTCTCCAAGAGGGTCTCACCCAAACAATTGACTGGTGCCAGAAACATGGCCTCAACCTGAATGCCAAAAAATGCATCATCATCTCTTTTGGGGAGAATGACGTCCCCACAAATTATCACATTGCATATCAATCAGTCGTGAGGGTATTGGGAACCCAGGTTGACAGCAAACTGACTTTTGACCACTATATTGCCTCCGTTGTACAGAAAGCTTTCTACATGGCCCACCTCATTAGTAAGGGTATCTCATCCAGGGACAAAGGTGGTCATAACATCTCTGTATTCTTCCCTTATAAGACCAATTATTGAATACAGTGCCCCTTTCGGCATTTACCTCACAAAGCACATGCAGCAGCTGGAGAGACCATAGAGATTCCTCACCCGGAGAATCCAGGGCCTCAAACGTCTACCCCTACATAGATAGGCTAAAAGCCCTGTCCCTACCCTACATAGATAGGCTAAAAGCCCTGTCCCTGCACTCAGTCTCCTACAGACTCCTCAGAGATGACCTCTGTCTGACATACAAAGTAATCTCAGACCCCGCCCTGATGGGACTGCTGCATATTCACAAGTCAAGCTCCACTCAAGTAACCCGCACGCGAGACCTCAACCTGGTCTGTGACATCAATAGGACTTGTTGGCAGGACAGATGTGTCCCAGAGATTCCCCCTTTTGTGGAATAGACTCCCTCTCCACGTAAAACAGAGTACCTCATTAAACCTTTTTAAGTGCAACCTGGATAACTGAATGGGGAACAGAAAGTACACCCCCGGGATTCTACCTATGTCCCTGCTGGACAGTGGCGTAGGATGCTGACTTGTTAAACCGTGGGCTAAATTCTTGACTAAGCTTGTAAGGCCTCAGGGCCAATAGCCTAGTAACTTCCTATGATCCCATGAACAGATTGCTTGCAGATAATGCCCTGTTCCAGAAACAGGCACTGGATTATGCCTGCTTTTATTTGCTGATCTTTTTTCTTATAACACAGGTTCGTGCATTGGTTCAGTATATATAATGATGAAACATTGCACCACAGTTGGAAAATATGTCAGTATGCAAAGAGATTTAGTTTTACTTTATGTAAAGCATTCATCCATTGTCTAAGCCATTTTCTGTGTTGAGGACTGTGGTGCTCCCTAAATGAGTAGGGCAGAAGAGATTTCATATAAACAGGAAGTGTTTCAAGCTCATCTTGCAGAATGTCTGAGCATTCCCAGGCAGGCTGCCATGTGGCCTACTCCCAGTGAACTTTACCCAGTAAACATTTTGTGAGAAGTGTCGAGACGTCATTACAAGGTGTCCAAACTGCCTCAGCTGTCTGTTGTGACACAGTGGACCAACAGAGTCTCTCTTCCACGAGTAATTAAATTGTCTATTTGTTTTTAACTCTGTTGTGGGTAGTGAGCTCAGTCCTCTTGTGGAGGGGCCTGACTTGTGCCACTTGTATGTGTGACTTCATCCTTTTGTCCTCTATGGATTAACTAGTACACTGTAAGCTCTGTCCTATTGCCCCAGTTCTTGCTTTGCCTCCTGGACTTGATACAACACCTGCAGTGCTGCTGATGCACAACCCAACTGTGCAGGCCAGTTGCCATATCTTCAGTCACAAACATGACTTGGAGGTGAATAATGTACTCAGTTTGAGGGAGTTGCTTTCCCCTGACATGCAGAAAGTAATTCACACTTTTGGGGGGGAGAAAACACTTCTAATTTTGAGGTATTTCAGCAACAAACTGAGAGCAACATGAAAATATTTCCTATATGTAAATGATGCATCCCTTATGTCAACAGATTTTATACCTTCCAAATGTCAACGGCAGCTTAATAGCCTGTTCATGAAATTCATGAACAGGAGGGTAGATTAAAAACAATGTTGGTAAGAGTCCTGTGCTCACTTTAAGCATGTCCTGTTTAGTTGTAAGTATGTGAGCAGTAGCTCTCTGTAAGTGCTGGGACCAATTGGCACTAAGAAGCAGAAGCAGATCTAGGTCTTCTTACTGCTGTGGCAATTTCCCCAAGAATGTTCTGGTCTATATTACAAGACCAAAGACTCATTCTTTCAAATGCGTCTTGGTCGAACATAAATAGCTGAAAATGCAAAATATTGAAGCAACTGTTAAGCAAATTCTTTCCCTGGTATATTTAAGTCCCTTGGGAAAAAATCGCTGTTCTGACACTTCGACATTATAAGCTTTCACTTACATAGGGTTGATTAATCACCGTTCACTTTTTTAAGCGTTCGGTGATCTAATATAGACCTGAATTTTCTAGGGTGCTTTCTCATACACTTTCTTCATGGCACAGAACATGTGTAGACAGTAATGGCCAACTCCCGTAAGCCTTCCATTGTCCATGTAAGGACAAGAGAGTCAGTCCACTGTTCTGTGGCCAGGATGGAGTCTACACTGTGCCTGCTGAGAGAGACCTGGCTATCGGCCAAAGTTTCAGCACCTTGACTTGGCTTTTCCTACAAAATTGACCAACGTGATTCAACTTTTATTGAAGCACACCTTCCTGCTCCTTCTTTTTGAAAATGGGGACCAGTATCTTAGATTGAAAATCCAGATGTACCATCCCAATCATCCATGTCAAGTTGAAAAGCTGTGTTAACCACAGTACTTACTGTCCAACACTTAGCATTTCCAGCCCAGCCCAGGTCTCATCCACTTGTGATCTGTTTAGTCAGCGCTGTGCCTTCATCTACAGAAATGACCTCAGTTAAAGCAGTTGTTCCTGGCACTGCCTCCTCAGTGTAGCAATGTGAACTGAGATCATGCGTTCTGTTTTCTGTCCACATCCCAACAATGTCCCCACTTGTGGTCAACATTTCTGTACCTTTGAGAACAGCCTTATCTACTTCCTCTGTGCAAGTTGCCAAATGCTTTGACCGAATCTCAAATGCCATCTGCCAGTCATTCTCAGCGGTGTTACCATAGTTGGCTTTTGCTTTGGTTGCTGTTGTAACTGCTGCCTTCCTGGCCTTTCATTACTTATTGGTCAGATGCTGAGACCTTACTAGCATTGTGTGGAAGACCTTGTTTATTTTACTGTTTCCCTCATCACTGTATTTACCAGTGATTTCTAGGTTTACCATTATGCCAGTTACTGACCATTCCTTGACCCCAGTCCCTTTCTGCCATCTTGACTGTTGAGGTCCAAAATAAGGTCCATTTAGATTCCATATTCATAGTCTTCCCCAGTGTATAGGGGGATCCCATCCATAGGTGGAGGTTCAATTGGCACAGCAGTTGTGTTTTCACCTCAAAGCAAGAGGTTCTGTGGGTCGATTCTTGCTGGGGTGCCTTCTGTGTGGAATCTGCATGTCCTCCCTGCGTTCATGTGGGTTTCCTCAGAGTGCTCCGTTTTCCTCCCACATTACAAAGACATGCATCTGGAGCATTTCTCCCTGGGCCTCCACTGAAAATTGGCTTTATTCCAAGTCGAACTTTCCCGGTAAACAAATGTTAAATAAATGAAATTAAATATGATTATTCCACACAGAGCTGAATGATCTGCCACATGTTCCTAGGGCACCCTCACTGTTTCTTTGTGCTTCCTGCATCTTTCTAGGGACTTCCACAGCCACCTGGCCTAGCTCAGTAAGTGGTGATCAGTTGAGAGCTCAAGAGCTGGAACATATGTCCTTAATTCTTATGACATTATTACAAAGTTGGCTACTGATCTTTGGACCAAGGTGCTGTGGTACCAAGTACGCTTATGAGCAGTCTTAAGTTTGAACATGATGTTCATTATGGACAATTGACAGCACGGAAGTCTAGTAACAATTTATCACCTGGATTTATTGTTATGTATTTGTTTTTGTTTGTTTACTGGGATAGTCCAACTTGGCTATGCATGTCCTCTTTACAGTGGAGGCCCAGGGAGAAAACTCCAGCATTCAACATTAAAGTAAACGCATGAAATGTAAACTATATTATAATAAGCAAATAAAAAGAAAAAAATGGTAAAGTCACATTAAAGAATTAAAGATTGTAGAATAAATAAAAACAGTTAACATAGTCCATCTCTTTCTTTCTTGTTAGAAGGTAGGATGTCTTGGTTATTGACGAGTGAGAAGATTAGAGGGAAGAAGGTAGAAGGATAAAGGTGAGAAGTAGTAGATTGAGGAAGCTGTATGGAGAAAAGATTGCTGGATGATGAAAGACTATAGAACTGAGAGTGAAAATCTTTTGAATGGAGACGAATTGGAGCGAGACAAAGTTAGAGAAACAGCGTATAAGGGAACATAGAAAGATCCTTCAGATTCCAACTCATATATATATATATATATATATATATATATATATATATATATATATATATATATATATATAAATCTTTGATATATAGATTTTATATATATATATATATATATATATATATATATATATATATATGGAAGCGCTACAGAATCCTGAAAGTTCAAAATCCCGAAAATTCAAAATACTGAAAACTTAAAATCCTGGAAACACACAGGATACAAACACTTACTATATTCCACTACAAGTACATACAGAAACATATTACTCTTCAATTATATGCAGGGCAAGCCCCTGCACTATGGGGTTGCGCTCACACCCTGCTACTTAAATATATCAACTCCGAGATTGCACTTCACCACACTAAGTGCAATCTTGGAGTTGATATATATAAGTAGTAGCGTGTGGGGCCCCATCGTGTGGTGCAGGGGCTTGCCCTCTGCTTATACTTGCAAAACAGTAATATAGTTTGTGTTTTATTTCTTTTTGCATGTACTTGTGCTGGAATAAGTATCCTGTGTGTTTTCAGGATTTTGTGTTTTCAGTATTTTGAGTTTTCGGGATTTTGAACTTTCAGGATTTTGGTCTCAGGATTTTGGGCTTCAGGATTTTGAGCTTTCAGGATTCTGTAGCGCTCCTATATATATATATATATATATATATATATATATATATATATATATATATATACATATTTTATGGCTGTACAATGGGGAAGCACTGGGAAGGCCCATCTAGGTGCAAGACTGCTTTTCAGCGGAGGCCTGGAAAGAAAGTCTCCATTCATGCAGTAAAAATATGAAAGTTTTCTTACTACAGTAAAATTAATAAGCATCAGTAAAACTACTTTGCAGTAGTACAGGAGAAATATAACATTAATTGTTTAATATTGAGTTTCAAATACAAAGAAATAATATAACAGTAAATAGAGAGAAATAGTATGAGTAGTACAGTAGGAAGCTAAAATTTTAGTAGGTTCTGATAACTGTTTTAGCAGCAGAGGCAAATACATTTTTTTTGTACGCAGGTGAATATGAGGACGTTAACTGTTTTACATGTCTGTTTTAGAAATGAGAGAAAGCATACAGTTATATTAGCAGCATCAATAAGGAATGATGACAAGGTAGAGTCAACATTGCCCAACAGTAGTATTTGTTGGCATATGTGGCTTGCGGCTCCCTGTTGAAATTTCGGCACTTGAAATGCCGGGTGCTGACGCACTGAAAAACGGAGTTCGAAAATGCAGGAGAAAATCAAATATTGAACATTGCTCTTCTCTTTTAAACTTGTTTTTTGTGTGGGGGGGAGGCAAGTCACCCACACCCACCTAACTTATGTAACTTCAAGAGTGCCATACCTTAGATAAAAGAAAATATCCCAAGAAATAGAAGTCTCGGACTTATATAAGTCCGTTTTTATGGCCATTCAGTCTTGTATTTGTAATGTGTTGGTTTGAGGTATATGGAAAGCAGTGAAGTTTGGATGTATTAGATGAAGGGAGAGAAGTGTTTTTATGAGTAGGTTACTGTCCTGGAGAGGTGCAGAGCAGATCTATGAGTTGAGTAGATGTGTTTTTGATGGGTTTTGAAGTACTATTGTAGTGTCACTCTGGAATAGAATCCCAGTTCATGTTAGATATAGCCCCTCGCTGACCCTCTTCAAGCGAAATCTGGACGCGTGGATGGGAAATCGCAAATTCACCCCTGGGATCTCTTCTGTGTCCCTGCTAGACAGAGGCACAGTAAACTAATCTTAAAAGGGTACCTTCTGTGACCTACTTTACAGAGGCACAGTAGGCTAATCTAATAAGGAGATGGAAGCCAAATACACTCTGGCTAGGCTTATAAATGCCCTAGGGCAGATAGCCTAGTATCTGCCGATGAACCTATGAAAGCTTTAAGGGTTAGGCATTTCAGATCTGGCAAGTGCTGTCCCTTCCATTTACGAATCTCAATGTGTCTCACCCGAGTTCTGAAGTCTCACCCAAGGACTACTGAGTCATTGATTAATTCTGTGTCAGACACTGTATGCACATAGCTTCTAAGAAGGTCAAATACTCCAGAACATCTGCTAAGCTATTGGTTAGCACAGTGGAGAAGGCTCTTGGCAGTTAACTGCATCATGTGGTAGAGGGTTTGATACCCTCAGTCTCCATTTGAGTACTGTTTGACAACCAGACAGAACTCCGAAACTACTGGGAGACTGTTGTTGACTTAGTTATATTGTAAGGTACTTGGCCATGAGCTTGAGTATCCCCACACCCACCTCTAGCCTGTCCCAATGGTGACTTCCTGAGAACGAGAGACTGTCCCCAGTTGAGAAGTCTGGTTCTGGAACCAGTGCTGTATGTAGATATAAAGGTTTGTACTGTGCAGACAGCTCTACAAGCTCCATCTCCTCCTGCACCTTTGAGATGATGATTTACATTGCAAGAGACAGTTTCCATAGCTAGAGTCCAGTCCATCCTAATGTGTATCACTCCTTTCTGCAAGTCCTCTGTGATGCACCTAATCCCACACCCTTTTAACTCACAAATTAGCTTTTTGTGACAAAGCCGTTAAAGTGGGTCACCCACCAGCCACCATTCAGTTGCCAGTAAACATGACTCGCCCCCAGTCCCAGTTCTAGATGAGGTTCTCTGATAGTTTAAATGAACCATGGTGGTGGTGGTCAATTTTTAGACCTTTCTTTATCTCTTCTCCTTTGACATTTTTACAAGAGTGTGGCCCTCTCAGTACCACAAAACTCCAAGGAGTATAGCAGTAAGGATCACAGAAGGCATGCAGTGTCCTTTGCCACAGGGTCACAATCCCAGAAGAGAATCGAGAGCACTAAACTGCAGTTAACCTGGCTTATTTTGCTTGCTTTGTTTTTGTGTTTTACAAGCTTCACATTGTTTTCATAGTAACAATGTTGCGCCGTAATGCAGTTCGTGCGGCCCTGATGTTGTACATCTGTTGTGTCATATGTATGTGTCGAAAGTCCCAGCCTTTGGTAGTTATGCCCTCCCAAAATATACCTTGCTGTTTTAGTGTAGAATTACAGTAGATGATGTACGTTGACAGAGGACACTGCTGAATGGCCACTGCTTAATGGGTTCATTTAAGGATCAGGATGGTGACTTAATCGAGAGGACAGGACAGTTATGGGATAGCTAACTATGAGATGTGGCCAGTCCTAAAATCCACATTAATAGAAATTTCAGTCGACAAAGCTACATCGTCGACAGCACAACTTGATGATTTAAACCAACTGTCACAACCCCCCATGTAGTAATTCAGGGATTGTACAACCATGGGCATAAAGAGAAACTTCCTTCCCTCTCCTTTTACATGATCTTGGTATATTACCTAACCCTTTTCAAGGAAACATGCTAGATATAAACAGTTGGACTACTCCCATTTTATTGTATTAGGCTGGGATGCTGAGTAGCTGTAATGCAAACTGCTCTACACCTTTCATTATATAAGAAACTAAATAGATTCATGCATTGCGGTGTAATACGTCTGTACCAGACCTAGTGTTGGTGACCAGCAACATTTCTTCTAATCAGTATTTTACTTTGTCTGTTGACATATAAGCTCTTTGCAGGTAAGAATTCACACCATGCATGATTAATAAAAGGAAGCGTGCCTCACACTTGTACCATCTGTTTAGTGTAAGTGCATCCTTACATGTACATATCCCTTATCAGCGTATCTGTTAACTGCTTTTCCTATTATTATCATTGGGGGGGGTTCTGAAGATTGCTGGGTGTTTGAGGTGCCTTTGTCCTGCTTACTTGTTTTTCTACAGTTTGTGGTGGTGGTTTTTTTTTTTTTTTTACACCATTCAACCACCATGTAGCGGTTTCGAAAGGGGCATGGCTCTTTAGCGGGGACCTGGCCTCCCATAGTTGTACTAATGGAAAATTTGCACGTGTGTGTGTGTGTGTGTGTGTGTGTGTGGATGTATGCTAAAAAATTTGCAGTGACGTGTTATAAACTGCTTAAATTGCACTAATTGTTACTAGGGTATATATTTTCCCACAGATAAATTGTATCTCTCAGCTAGTGTTTGTGCCAAGCATGCTACCTGTTCAGAACATTATTCTGCATGTGACAGTATCTGAAGGGTAAGTGAGGTTCAAAGGAAGACAGGAACTGAACTTCTGTAATGTTGGTGTGAATGATAAATGTTAAAAAGGAAAATATATATTTTACTGCAGAACAAGCTATTCGATGAATGACCTACAATGAAAGAAAAGGAAATGTCATCTTCACATTTCTGCTGACAGCTACATACATACATATACACACACACGTTCACAAACGCAGCCAGAATAAAAGTGAAAATTTTATGAAAATAAAAGTGTAGTCTACATCCTGTCTGCATTTTGTGTGCAATTTGTTTCTTCTCAGTACTGTTGAAACATTGTGATTTATACTTTGCTAAGGTCCTGGGTAAAAAGGGTCCGTGGAACGTTGACAAATTGATAATAAGAGCAATATTTTCTCCATCTTCAAACACAATACAGACTGCATCATTAGCATTTAGACAGCTGTGGTTTCAACAGATGTGCCTTTTATATTAAAGTCTGTTGGCACAAACACTAGCTGAGATATAAAATGTATCTGTGGCAAAATACATAGCCTAGTAACAATTGCAGTTTATAACATGCCACTGCAAACCTTTTAGCATGCATACACGCACACACACAAACGTGCGTATTATCACAACTAGATTTTGCAACATCTTTTACTTTCTTCACTTTAACTGAAATGGCCTCACTGAAGTGTGATATGGAAGGGTAGACTGGCAGAAAGTCTGCTGGGGACATCGGTGGGGGTTTTAAAAAACTAGTAAGACTTATAATTTTGAGATGTGTGGGTAGTGTCTTTTAAAGATGTCAAGCATTGAATTCAGCGATTGCAGTGGTTATGTGTGTACGTGTGTTGGGCTGAAAGGAGTGTAGGAGTTAGCGTACGATCTGTGGAAAGGATTACTTTGTACTGCAGTTCCTTGTGGCGAAGGACTATTACTTCTTCAGCGTTACCTTTTTGTTTTTTTTGGATGTATGACAGTGTTATGAAGGTTAGAAACAGGTTTGGTGGGCTTGGGTAGCTTCATCATTGAAACGGCTGATAAACAATACAGGTTTGAAAATAGAGATTTCCTACTACAGCATGTGGAAGAACACATTCACAGTAGAATGGGTCTCGCTTAACTGGCAGGAGATGCTGGTGGTAAAAGGGGAAACCTGTTTTTGAACCTTATTTTTTGAGCCGTTTCAGTGATAAACCTTCCTAAAAGTACAAAAACATTACAGAACACGTCTCTAACCTTCATAACACTGCACTGCTACTACTTGCCAGCATTACCGCAAAAATCTGGTTGCAAATATACGCACGTACCGTACCTACTTTATGCATACTAGACTGTGGAATACACATGCTGTCTAATGAAGTGTATATGTATGTAACACTAGCTATTAATAAAGAATAAAGTAGCAAACATATTCTCTTCTTTTCATCTTGGAGTGCAGACCAAATGTGCTTTATTTTCCAGGCACGGGGTTCTTCAGTCCTGTGCCATGGCTTGGCATTTGTCATCACCAAGAGAATAATGCATAGCAAAGACACCTTCGTTATAGAGTTGTAAAGTCAGGTGATTATAAATGATGTACAGACTCTAAAACCAAAACCAGGAATTGCAGCTGAATGCAGTGCAGCAGTAACAATCCTGCAAGCTAGAGACATCTAGTTCTGTGGTGTAGCCAGTGCTAGCACAGTGTAGGAAGTGCACGTTACAACCTTGACTTTGTGCAGTATAACTGGATTTAAGAGCCAGTGGCATCGATATCGAATCATTCTTGGGAGCATCAACTACATCCATTCCTACAGAGTCATTTCTAAAATATGGTCTAATTACAGAATCTCTTGAAGCAGTAACCTCTTGTTTAATATTAGTTAACAGCCCAGCTTCTTACCCCCTATCAACAAATTCATACATCATCTCATCCATTTTTTGGTTGCAGCCATTTAAGTCTGTATTCAACCTACTTACTCATGTCATCTGTGCCTTAACAATTCCCTTAAACACATGAGAAGAATGTATACTTGTTACCTGTAAGTATTATCAACAGGTCTCGGGAGTAGCGATGAGCACTCCTGTTACTAATACTT
Organism: Protopterus annectens; assembly: GCF_019279795.1. NCBI lineage: Eukaryota > Metazoa > Chordata > Ceratodontiformes > Protopteridae > Protopterus > Protopterus annectens. Next base: position 1,278,475,059 of record NC_056747.1, read on the forward strand.
AGCTAATAGTTGGCTTTAAATGGATGGGAGAATGAGACTATCTGCAATGACACCAAGCATTATTCAAGTAAGGTGAGTCTTTTTAAATGATTTGTGGAGGATGTAGTTTTAATTTGGGCAGGGGAAGTTAGTGAGCTTGCAGAGTTCATGGAATATTTGAACACTAGTACTAGTTTTTTAAAGTTTTTTGTGCATTCTTCTTCGAATTGTATAGAATTTTTAGATGTTGCCGTTAAATATGATAGGACCAATATGCATGCATCTGTGTATAGAAAAGATTTATGCAAGAATAAATATTTACATTCTATGAACTATAACCAGGTTACAAAAATACATTGGGAACGAACCTATATTTACTTATTGTAATTGTTCTAATCTTAAACAGCGATTATGTTATAGAAATGTACGTGGTAATACCACAGCTAAAATAATAACTAAAATTGGAACATTTCCAAGCTATAATTGTTGTTGTTGTTGTCTTATTGAACAGAATCCAAATTTTATACACCCCGTGACTAATAAAGGTATATACTTTCAAGTGCTTTGCAACTTGTAATGCTGACTGTGTAGTATTTCATGCTACATGCAAAGTATGTACTGGCTTCTGTGTGGGGAAGTCTGTGCGAAGATTAAAAGACATAATTATTGAATGTAATTCTGAGATTAGGAGGGATGTACTAATGAATTCGCTAGCCAAACATGTTCAGGAGACTGGTTTATCACGATCGCACACATTTACCTTTAAGGCTATAGATATCAGGGATAGAACTATTAGGAGGGGAGACATGAATAAGAAACTTGAGGTTAAGGAGTATAAGTGGATTTTACAACTTCAAGCCGATTGTCCACCTGTTATTAACCAAACTGCTACATTAAAACCTGTACTTAAGCTTAAACAAATGAGTCTGAAATAATTCCTGCTGTTCCTTTTAAATTCATAGTGATATTGTTTTAATTGATTGTACATGGAGTTTTATTGGCTGTGTGTTTTATTTCTGTTATTTAACCATTATGTCATCATATTGTTTTAGCACTTAGGACGGGTTTGTGTTACCCAAAAGCTATTCATATTAAAGTATTCTTGGTACGTTGGACCATGACAGTGGAAAGGGAAGTTTGATGACCTACGACTGTGCAGGCCTATAATAAGTAGTACACCCAGTACTTTTACTCTACACGTGGTTTTGCGCATGGTATGGGTGGGAATAGAGTGCTTTGCACCATGAGATTAAGCAGTTCATTGAACAGATGGTGCAGGGCTTTGGTTTCATTGGGACCACAGCATTTGCTTGGGGTTTTGCAGGCCTGTATTAGTGTAATGGTTTACATCTGTCCCGTTAGGGAACAAGGATGTTGCATGACTTTGTTTCTTGAACCAGAATTTAAACAAAGGAAAGGTTGTTAGAAAAACATTATGGGAATTGTGGCCTGATCCTGTAGGAGCTGTACAGTAGTTTCTGACACGACTTCTCGTGCTGCCATGCAAATTATAATCTCCTTCTTTCTCATTTGCCTAAAAATTTCATTTCCTTTATTCTGCTGTGTTCCTCCTTTGGCCAAGACCATCACCTCAGCCTTCTGTCTTTTATCCTCAGCTCTGGCTTCTTCCTTGGTCATTTGTTGTCTGTAGCTGAGATAATGGACTGATCACAACAGGACCCATTTCAGCCATGACCTGTGAGGAAAATGTTTTGATTTAACAGTGATTAGAATCAATGTAACAAAAAAGTTTTTTGTCACCTGCTTCTGGTTCAATTATCATGTTATTTTCCAGATTCATTTGGTTTCTCTACTGAATCCTTTATATATACACACGCGCGTGCACACACCCACCAACACCATGTTATGTATACATGAATGTGTTCAGTTGTAATACACATATTGATAATATATGCGTACATATGAGTGGGTACATTTATCTGTTTGTGTGTGTGTTATCTGTTTGTGTGTGTGTATGTATATACACATTATATATATATATATATATATATATATATATATATATATATATATATATATATAATTCACATGCGTATAGATGTGTGTATGTCTTCCCATCCACATTGATTAATATGCTAACAGCATGATCTGTACAAAACCCTATATTTTTCTTTTTGTTGTATTTGTCATGTACTTATTGTATTATGTATGTCTCTGTAATATGCATACTATGGAGCTTTTCTCAATGAGCCTCTGCTAAAAATTGTTTGCACCCGGTCAGTCTATCCTTTCAAAACCCACATTAAATTTCAGTGGGGTGACAGAACATCACATCAGTGGTAAGTAGTAAAATAGGCAGTGTTATGCACACACACTTGATTGTGCACTTGATACAAAAGAAAAACCAAAGGTGTCAAGCAACATTTTTCATAGTTTAGGTCAAAAGCTGTTGGAATTAGTGGCTTTCCAAGCAGAGCAGGTCTTTTCAGTGTTGTTGATTGCTGCTGTAACAGAATTGTGGTATGTAGAAAGCCATGGCTGAGAGGGAAACTTTGTGGTGTTCACAGTCTGTAAGAGGCACAGGGCTAAAATAAGAGACTTAGTAGCCCTTTGTGACAGTAAAAGGTGACTGTGAGTTACAGTGGTTGAGTAGACCCTGCCCATGAAAAAATACAAGAAAATAACAAATATTAGGTTAGAGAAAGAAGAGGTATTGTTGATGTAGAATTTTTAAGAAGCATAATATATAGCTATACCAAACAAACATTATCTCACAGGATATAAGCCTCGGAGAAGGAGGACTAGAGTTTGGATGAGAAAGCACAGTCTTAGACCTGGTGAAGTGCTGTCCAATGGGGACGGGAACTCTTAGAGTGAAATGTTGGCAGCTGTTAGGAAATGAGTCATCACTGAATAGCACGGGTTATCATTTGCTTACCTGCAATCACTCCAAGCAGACTTGATGTTTGAACTTCTGGAAAGATGACACCCTAGAAACCTCTAATGCAAGGATGTCTAGGATTTATGAAAGTATATTGAAGGTGAATTAAAACTAGTATTTCAGAAGCAACACAATCATTTGTGTGGAACAAATATGTAGAAAAGTAGTGGCCAAAACACTAATCGTTGTGGCACCCCAGTGGATGCTGGCAGAGGGGTAGTAAGAGCAGAGCCTTTATCCATTGTGAAAGTTCTGTTTCGTAGGTACTGTTTAAAGCATGCACAAACTTAATCAAAAAGCTTATTTAGTTTTTGCAACAGTATTCAGTGGCCAACAAATTCAAGTACTCTTTCAAGGTCTGTGTGTATGTCTCCAGTTAGGTCACTAAAATGTTACCAAGCGCAGAATCAATTGTCAACACACCCTTGAGGAAGCAACTGCAGCAGTAGCAATAAAAAATTTTTAATGGCAACTGCTTTTTGTCTTTCACAAAAAGTACAGACTTCTTCAGAACCATGATCTCGGCTATTCTGTTATCAAGCTGCTATATAACACAGCCTGCTTCATCATGTGACTTCTGAATAAGTCACATAGAGCATTTAAAGGTAAATGAACAAGAAAACTACATTGGATAAAAAAATACATGCTTAGCATTCCCTGGTTTCAGTGTAGCATATTTATACGTAAAATCCATTAAATTGAAAAATTATGGTGAAATGTATTTAAAACTGTGTTCAAAAATCACAATCTGGCTCCCTTCATATTCAAGTAACACACATTCACGTTAATGTCTGGAGGGTGACAGGCATCTAGTTTCAGTTGCCATAAAAGTTTCTTAACCTCTGTTATCTTCTCCCAAAGACCTCCCTGTTGGATTTGGGGGTTATTCTTTCCAAAATAATAAAATTAAATGTTTTAAAACCAGTACAGTTAAGGAATGTTTGTACAAGATGTTCTTAACATATTTTCTTTTTATATCCTATATGTGTCCAGGTATGTGTTCACATAGCGTTCTCTCTGTTTTTCCTATATAAAACTTTGAACAAGAGTGTAATAAAGCTGCATATACTGCTCCCTTTGACTGACAAGTGCTATATCCATTGAGTTTTAACCTTAACTTGTCCTAATTTAAAGCTGTTACCCTATGTAATGTAGCTGCAAATTTTGCAGTCGTTACATCTAAATGTCCCCTTCTTTTCCTTTCCAAAAAGTTCTTAGCATTTGCCACTGTCCTGAAACTGACTCTTACTGTAGGTGAAGTGATTTACTGGAACTGTTGTCCGTTAAGCATTTCCCAATTTTTCCTTATGTGTAACGCTACCACTATTCATAGAAAAGATGGTAATGAAATTCCAACAATGTCTGTGTTGCATGTTGCTGCCATTATATTAATGTTGTCATTGTCTCCTGCAATGGTTAAACACTTTAGGCTAAATCTTTTCTCTCAGTGACTTTAGGATTTGTCCATAAATGTTTGCTTCTACTTAGAAATTTCCTGAAGAAGTATATTTTTTCATGTGAAATCAGTTGCATCTTCCAACAAACTGGCCCTTAACTTTACTCTTTTTTTTTTTATGAAGGGTAACAACTGTTAAAGAATAAAAAATGTGTTGTAATAAGTAGGTTTGCAAAAAAAACTGTTCAAGAGAATTTAACATTACTTTTCATTAGCCTAACATCTAAGTGAACCTTAAAAAGGATGTAGTACTGTTACGAAAACCTATAAATTCTTGTAAGTCCGTTTCGGATCTTATCAGGGTAATGCTTACAAAATTTCATACATGGCTGCTGTAGGATGCAGTGAAGGGTTATAGGTACTATTCGTTTTTAAACCCTAACCTTTCTCAATGCTACCATTCATATTCTCAGACACTAATAATAAATTCAACTTGCAAGTAAACATTTTTAAGTGTAGCAAATTTAACCTTGTCAGAGAGTTCAGTGCTGTCCACACATTCCTGTCCTTGCATCCTCCATTGATATTCATTAGGTGTGTGAGAAAACTCCACTTAAGATTATACTCTTGTTACCAGAGTCTAAATATGAACTCTGATCTACACTGGAATTACATAGGCAGGTTGGACAATTTCATTGGAAAAGGAAATACTCTATTATTGGAAGATTTTAGGTATTGTGTTATACATTGGAATAACCTTGGTGCTGATGGTGTTTAAACAGTGTATTAACAATATTTCCTTTCACGGGCTGTTGCAGTTGGTTTCTGATAAGGCTAGGGGAACTGTTTACTTGATATTGTTGCTAGTGAAGCATCACACGTAATTCACAATCTTTCAGTTATTTGTCCATTAGGTATTTCTGGCCATAATTCCATTGAATATGAGATGCTTTATTCTTATCCACAGCTTTTTGTAAAAGATGCAATTACAGTAAGGTTGATTACCTAGCATTGTAACTGTCTTTAACTAGTACTAAATGGCCCAGTGATGTGGCAGATATCCTTAGCTTTTTAGTTATGCAACTTTAGAAAATATCTTGAAGCTAAGCATGGAACATTCTTCTTCTAATAAACTGTCAAAACTCCCAACTGGTGGAACCACAACCTTCAAAGGTTGTATAAGAAGGAAAGACTTTTATAACACATTAAAAAAATCCATCAAAGTTTAACAAAGGGAAAGTAAATAAGGTTAGTAAAGCAGTGAAATTAAAAATCACTGCGTACACATTGCTGTATGAAAATGTTAACTTATGATAATGCCAATAAAAAAAAAATATTTTACAAATATTGAGTGTTTGAAATCAGTTTCATTTTGTTTCTACTTGTTGCCTGCATTAGCTCGGGTTTGTGGTAATCACTGCCTGCATAACCGCACATTACCGCTCAGTGGAGGGCACAGTTGACAGTTATAGACAAAGTTGTAGATAATTTTCCCTTAGCCAGCTCCATATGCTACATCGGAGGTTTCTCGCTGTTGTCCTTCACTGCCCGATTCGACTCTCGGCTGAGCCTCTGAGGTTCCTCCACAAGTCTTACCCATTAATCCCCTAACAGCTTAGAACTTTCTATACCAGGTCCTTCTAGTCTCCACCCTATTACTGACCTCAGTACTTCACCTAGCATCATGAATGGACAATTTACCACCAGTTTTTCAGCTAGCCTGATTGATATGGGCATCCTGAGGCAATTGCCTCATGTTCTCCTAATTCACACAAATTCGGTATGTCGGAGTTTCATTTATGTTAAGAATCTAGAATCTAGGCTGTCTCGCTCACAAATCAGTGCATCCGATATTAAGCAGGTTGTCAGCTCACACATTTCACCTCCTGCAACATCCCCAAGTACAACACCTAAACCTACATATGCAGAGGTTCTCACTAGAAACCTACCTAAAGATCGGAGACCTCCCAAACATAAACACACTTCACTTAATACATTCCTAGCAAATCACAAATGCATGCACCAGTGTCTCACCAAACATGCACCTCAGGCAAAAAACAAAATCTAATGTTTTAGTTATAGGGGACTCCATGGTGAGACACACAGATGTCCCACTCACCAGGTTGGATAAGAAAAAGTTCACAGTCTGCTGTCTGTTGGGTGCCAGGTAATGCCACATTACTCATGCACTCCTGTCTCTCAACGACAGGCACTGTTATGATTCTGTCATAGTCCATGTTGGTGTGAATGACTTGAGACATACCTCACTGGACTATATGAAGAGAGACATGACTGAGCTCTCCGATTTGTGTCCCAGGCCGGTATGTCCTTTAACCTTAAGCAACATTCTACCTTCACCTAGGATGATGCCTCAATATAGGCAAAAAATGATTGACTTCAACAATTAGCTTAGTTTCTGGTATCATTCTAAGGGAATCCAGTACCTGTCATCCTGGGATGATATGGTTGATAGACCACGATGGTTTGCCAAAGATGGTCTCCACCTGTTGCCTCTGGGCTTTTGGCTGCTGGTTAAGGCTCTTGCCTCCCACGAAGTGTCTTTTTAGGCAATGTTACAAAAACAGAATTCCTGACATAAAAATATCCGGAGTTCAGCTGTGGTGACCCCTAACCGGGAAAAGCCGAAAGACACAACAACAACAGTGCTACTAAAATGTTTCAGTCACAGATTAGTGAGACTTCTGTGGCCTTTTCTGGTTCAGCAGGCCACTCATCCTTAGGTCCTCCTGGTGTACTCCCTAAAATCAACATGGGCATGGGGAATTGGGTATGTCCTGTACAGCTGTTCGAGTAACCTTGTCAAGCAAGGGAAAACCACTCTTGTTGTTCTTGTAAGAAGTTGGAGGGAATACCTGTCCATAGGGAGGTTTTGTCTTGTGAAAAGTAATTCTGCTTTGTTAGAAATTCTGTCAGAAAGAAGCAAAAAGTTAGACATGTCTTCTGTTTCTAATTTTGGACAGGAGTGATTTATTGCTCTGTGTTTACTTCAGGGTCTTGACCCTTCCAGTACTGCTGTTTTTGATAAAGGAAAAAGGGATTCTTCATTTTCTGATTATCAATATTTTAAACCGCAAAAATGATTGAAAACGTACAACTTCTGTTTTTCTTCTCAGGTTTCTGATTCTGATTCTCAGGGAAGTGTGGCTTCTGACAGTCCTTTTGAATGTTTCTTTTTCCGAAATAATTTCCAGAATTAATCAGCTGTATTAGTGGAAACATAATAGCATTCTGCTGTCTCAAGAAATATGAGTTTTGATTTACTCCAACTGAAATTTCTGAACGTTCGCCAGTTTGTCCTGTTCTTTCAGCATTGTAAGATGCATTTATTACAGCCTGTAATTTTCCTGACAGACAGCATGCTGCCCACAAGAATGTAGATAGTGTCCTCAGTCGTATATCCTTTATATTCTGACCTTAGATTACACCCAGCAGATGTTTCTCTGGTAAACCCTTCTGCTGGTAAACTTCTGGTTAATGTCAATCCATCCCATTCTAACAAGGTTGGGAAAGTTTTTGATAGATTTGGAGATGAAATGTATTCTTTTACAACATGTTTTTATAGAATTCCTAAATGTCAAGCTCGTATGTTTATGTTTTGGCTTGTTTGAAAACATGAGGGACATTATGGCATTTTCCCCTCATCTGAGGAAAACGTATGTCTGAAGTGGCTACCAGCTCTTTAAAACGTGCTTACAGTTTGACTGATGCCACTTCCAGGACAGCTGCCACCAGAGCTTTAGGAGGAAGTTTGCTAAGCTGCATACTCCAAACCTTCCTGAGGATATTAAAGATGAAATTTTGAATTCTCCTTTAGACGGAGAGGTAGTTTTTGGACAGTGTGCTCCAGAGGTCACTCCCAAGATAACTGCATATTGAGTAACAGCTTCATTCCAACTTTCCCAGTGTGAAAACAGAATCTTAGCAGAGAAAGTCAGTGGACACTGGCTAGTAAGTGCACTGCCTGGATGCCAGGAAAAAAAGAAATATAGAGGACCTGAAGGAAAATCATCTACAAAAGGTAATGAAGAAACACTGACTGGGAAATGTACTGCAGCTGTTTAGCAAAAAGCGTTGCAAGCTCCAGACATGACATCCAGTAACCTAGAGGAAAGTATAAGGCAACTGCACACACACCTGACTAAAATCAATGAAACACTGATGGAGTATATCAATTCAAATAATAAAAGGCTGAACAAATGGAAGTAGCTTTAAACAGATATTCAGATAAGGTAATAAAACTGCAAAAGTCAGAGGTCAAAATGAAGAAAAGTCTGGCTAAATATGAGACTGCATAAGAAGAGATGTTTAAAAAAAATAGAATTAGAGGGCAGAGCACATAGGGAAAACCTGAGATAGTCTGCTGTATCAGAGAATTGGGAAGGAACTGACTCTGTTAATTCTGTGGAAGCACAAATAAGCAACTGGACTGGTATTCCCCAAAATGAATTGTTAATTGAAAGGGCACATTGTGTGTATGCTGCAAACCTGGCTATGAGAAAGCAACCTAGACCTTTAATAGTAAAGATGCGTTCTTACCAGCAGAAGGAGTTGATTCTGACAACAATGTGGCAGAAGGACAGTACTAAAAGTGGCAGACAGCAGAGTGTTTGTAGAGAATGACTACTCATACACCAGGTAGAAGAAGAGTAAATGTATTCCATTATTCAGGGAATGTTGAGAAGCAGGTGTGAGATTCAAACTGCTGTATCCAGCTGTCTTCAAAATAATTTTCCCTGGAGGGAGAAAATAATTTTTTGATGAAGTATGTGGTAAGATGAAATGCAAAAGTTTGTCCGACAAAAAATGAGCTGTGAAACAGGAGGAGATTCTACTTCTTGTTCTTCTGGTAATAAAGAACACAGAGAGACTGTGCCAGTGAAACATTTTCCAATGTTTCAACGGAAATTGCTTGAGAAAAGGAAATAAGCACAAGAGTTGACTAGAAGAATTGAGAATATGTTGGAAGTGAGACAGGATTTGGGAGATGGAGATGAGCAGGAATAAGACCAGTAACTTGGAAGTTGACAAATGTGGGATTACAAAGCAATAAGTATATTTGTGAACATGACAGAATAAGAAAATCTGGAAATATTGGACTTAAGCATATGCCCTACTTCATGTCATTAATATGTGGTAGCAAACACACCAATAATCCCCAAAGAAGTGAGTATATCCACAAAACAATAGCAAACAACAAAGAGAAGCTCCCAGTGACCCAGAAGGCAGTCGAGTTAAAACCAGAAGTATATTTATTGTAAAATATGTAGGTGCTTTCACAATGGTTAACACCACTTCTTCAGACATGCAGAATCCAATAAAAACTCCATTTATACAAATTAAAAAAAAATTAAAAAAATAGACAACCGTCAGGAAGCATAAATCTCATCATGAGAGCATTAATGAACTGTGGGAAATGTGTAAGAATTTGCCATTTGCTTTCTTTCTTAGCTAATAAGTTTTTGATATTACCCCCTCTAAGTGTATGTAGGGGGTAATATCCAATCTTACAGATGCTGTAAGAACACCTGGTATCAACGATTTTATAAGCATAAAGCCCTTTCTCATATCCCCATAGATAGCTCTACTTGGTAATACAACATTTCCCACAGTTGTAACTGACTTTTTATATATACATACATTCATATATTTACACATTTTTATATATTTTTATAAACCATATATTTTTATAAACAACATATATTTATATGCATTTAGATTATTGTGTTTTTAGTATATTTATAGCAATTTTGCACAATTTTTATGATTCATGAGAAACAAGATGAATATTGTATTATATGAGCTTATACAGCTTTAATTTTTTAAAAAAAGTTTTGGCACCAAAAGAGTTGTATATATGCAATGGGAAGATGGATTACTAACAGTTCTGATGAAGTCTGCCTACTGCAGATGAAAGCGCTTAACTCTGCTATTGCATCTACTTGATTTTGACTGTAACGTATACTGTGTGCTACTATTTGTAATAAAGGATTCCTGTTCCAGCTGAGGACTCGTGTGTTGCCGTCCTGTACCCTTTTGAAATTCATTTGTGTCAGCATTTTGGAGATTCTACATATTACTATAGTGAGATAAGTAGAATATTATCAGATATGAATGTTTATAAAGTTGTTCAGTTGGACATAGTGTATATCATGAAAGAACACATTCTACGGACCTTGCAGGAGAGTTTGTGTATGGGCCTAATGACAAAACAGATATTTGAATATTTTAAGGTTGAACAACCGTTGGTACCAAGGTTGCATGTCTTACCTAAAATACATAAATCTCCTACCACCCCTCCCCCTATTAGACCTATAGTTGCCGGTGGTGGGTAGCTCACTGAGCCGATTTCTATATACTTGGATTCCCAGCTCAAGTTAGTATTAGACTAGTACTATGTAGTACTTAGAGATGCAGAACATATTCTACAGGATCTCTGTACTGCTACTACTGGATATAACAATGTGAAGTTTGACATACTTGTAACATTTGATGTGGTTTCTTTATTTACTTGTATTCCTAATTATGAGGGTATTAATATGGTTAAAGCTGCTCTTATTAGATATGGTAAATTCACTACATCTCATGTTGATTTTTTATGTATGTTGGATCATAATATTTTTCTATTTAAAGACTCCTATTACTGGCAGGTGGCAGGGGTGGCACTAGCTGTGCCAACTCATGCTAACTTCGTAATGATGGAATGGGAACAACAACATATATTGAGTAGAATGGGGACCAATGTGCATTTTTATCGACTATTTGTCGATCTTTTTATAGGTTGGCAATGTGATGAACAAGACCCTTTTCAGTTTTTTCAACAGATGACTTCTAGTAATGAGTTCCTCAAGTTTACTATGAACAGCTCAATACACAGTATAGATTTCTTAGACGTGACCATTTATTGAAAAGCCCATGGTCTTAGTACTAAGTTACATAGAAAAGATTGCTATAGTCCAGCCTTTCTGTATAGAGAGAGCAGGCATCCCCAGCACATTTTTAGTAATATAATGGTAGGACAAGCCATGAGAGAGTATATAGATTGTCCTGTGAGGAGACAGATCTTTTGTATGAGTTGGATTATTTGAAGAAAGCTTTTGTAACTAGAGGATATGGAGAGGAGAAAGTAGAACAGGCATATTTAAAAGTAGAGCATGAAAGGGAAGGAAGAGCTAAACCCTATTTTTCATCTCAAGTCCACATCAGGATAACCAAGAAACAATTGGACCACATAACACCTTTGGTAATATATACACTGGATGTTGGGATAGTGAAAAATATTATACATAAGAACTGGCCTATGTTATTGTTAGATCATAAGATATTGAATGTTGTTGGTCCAAAGCCCAAGTTTGTTCATAGAAATAGGAATAATCTGAAACATTTGTGCTGCCCTAGTATAAATGCTCCAGTGGATGTGCCATTAAGAGGTACCCATAAATGTAGGGAATGTGTATATTGTGCCTTTATAGATGAATCAAGGTACTTTAAACATTCGGGAAATGGCCGACTATGCCAATTAAGAGCAGCAACTAATTGTAATACCATGAATGTGGTGTATGTAGCACATTGTGTTATCCATTTCAAATTCTATGTAGGAAAGACAAATCGTTGCCTTAGGGAGAGAGTAAGGGACCACATATATTGCACCAAGTGAGAACTGGATTGTAGTGCTTTAGCTATGCACACACTAACACAAGGGAATCAACACACATTTCTTTTTCAAGATTTGTATCTGTTACCAGATAATGACAGACTTGGGGATCCCATTAATAACCTAGTACCTATCTATGAACCTATCTGCCCGAAGGCATTTATAAGCCTAACCGGAATGTGTTGGCTTTCGCCGCCCCCTTAAATTAGTTTCCTGTGCCTCTGTCCAGCAGTGCCATTGAAGTGATCCCCAGGGTAAAATTTGTTTCCCATCCACTCGTCAAGGTTTCTCTTGAAGAAGGTTAGAGAGGAGCTCTGCCTAATGTAGATTGGAATCTTGTTCCAGAGCATGGGAAGTCTCTGGGACAGGAATCCAGCATGTCCTATTTATTGTTGTGGTGAGGTTTAGAACCCTAAAACATGTGGCTCAAGGGGATATGGTTTTCTTTAGGTGGAGCACATTCATTAATTCTGGGTTGGACATGGCATTGTATGTCAGGCAGAGATCACCTCTGAGTAGGCGGTATGCAACCGAGTACAGCTGGAGTTTCTTCAGTCGAGCTGCATAGGGCATCTGTCTGAGGCCAGTGATCCTCTTGGTCTTTCCAGCTGTTGCAGGTGTCTTGTAAGGTACATCCCAAATGGGGCATTGCACTCTGTGATGGGTATGATGAGTGATGCTTAGAGGGGCACAGTGACCTCTTTTGATCTGGATGCAAACCCTTTTGTGATTAGGTGGGCCACATAGAAGGATTTTCTAACCACTTTGGCAATGTGATTATCAAAGGAGAGGTTACTATCTGCTTGGGTCCCCAGATCCCTTATTACGTCTTTCGTATTTAGGGGGCTACCACCTATGTGGTAGTTTGTGGGTACTTTGTTTTTTTTCCAAATGGGATGACTATGCACTTTATGGCATTTAGCTTGAGGCCATGGTTTTGACACCAGGTATCTGTCTCAGTGAGACCCTTTTGGAGGATATTTGTGTCAGCCGGAGAGTTAATTATAGTCCCTAATTTGCAGTTGTCAGCGAACTTGGTCAGACATAGTCCTCCTGTGCTTGCCTGTACCTCTGTGAAGTATATGCCGAACAGGAGGGGTCCTAGGACTAAGCCCTGGGGAACACCACTTGTAACTGGTTTAGAGTCAGACTAGCTCCCACTACTCTTACCATGTGGGTTCTGTCCGTGAGCCAGTTGGCAACCCATCTTGTGACATAGGGGTTTATGTTCAGGCTAGTGAGCTTGTCCATAATACCTAAGTGGAGAATGGTGTCGAAGGCCTTTGCGAGGTCTAGGTAGGCTGTTTGGACCAGCTTTCCCTTGTCTATAGCCTTGGTAACTTTCTCAAAGAAGTCCACCAGGTATAGGAGGCATGATCTGCCCTTAACAAAGCCAAACTGGGTAAGGGTCCAGTGTTTGGAGATTCCCAGTGTCTCTGTTAATGAGATCCATGATGATGCGCTCCATAGCCTTGCAGACCAAGCTAGTCAGGCTTATAGCAGGATAGTTCTCGGGGTCTGTTGTGGCTCCATTTTTGTGGAATGTAATAACCGTTGCTGTGCGTCACTCTGGGCACGTAGCCTGTGGAGAGGCTGAGTTTGAACAGTGTGTTTAGGTGAGGGGTTAGGTCATCTTTGACACTCTTGTAGGACGCAGCCTGGGACACTGTCTGGTCCCATTGATGCTGTGTTTTTGGTTTTGGAGAGGGCTGTTTTAATCTGAGAGTGATTTCTGGGGCATTACATTCTTCTGGTATGGTTTTGGGCCCTTTTGGGGGTGAGAAGGGGGGTGAAGTTTGCACTGAACCTGTCTGCCAGGATGTTGGCGATGTTGGTTGGTTCAGTGTATTTTGTGCCATTCTGCACTAACTCTGAGCAGATCTGAGAATTGCCACTTAGATTCTTGACATAGCTAAAGAATGTCTTGTGGTTATCTTTGGAGTCCTTGGCAAGTTTTCTTTCGAAGCTAGCCTTGGATGATTTTATGAGGGATCATAGTTTCTTGCTGATACTGATCAGGGATGTCTTCTCTTCTTGGGATTTTACTCTTTTCTGTACTAGTTTCCTCCTTCTATTGTATAGCTTGTTTATGGCAGGGGTCCACCAGACTGGTTTCCTTTTCTTGGAGGAGTGAGTCTTGGTTTTGCTTGGGATAGCACTATCCATACATTGTTGTAGGTGCCCGTAGAGTGCATTAGTAAAGGATTTTGCAGCTTGGACAGCGTTATCCTTTAGCATGGGGGCTTTAAATCTTTCCACCTCGGTCTTAAGTAACGTGAAGTTTTTTACCTTTGAAAAGTTTTTCATGGTGGTTTATTTGACCGGGGGTGGGGGCGGAATGTGGATTTCCATAGTGATTAGTTTATGGTCATATCTAACCAGTGAGGAGTTGACCTCCAGTGTGGAACACCGGTCGGCCATGTTGGTAATGACCAGGTCCAAGATGTTGTCACCTCTGGTGGGGGTGTTAACCAGTTGATCCAGGGCATTTGAGTTTATAAATTCTAGGAAATGTTGGGCAAGAGAGTTTATACTTGAGTAGTTCTCCTAGTTAATGTTTGGGTAATTGAATTCACCCAATGTCCGGGTGTTTGGTAGTACTTTTATGCTTCCCAGTGTTTCCAGAAATGTTGAGTGGGGTTCCTAGGACATGGTGGGTGACCTGTAGCAAGCTATAATATGAATTGCAGTTTTGCCCATTGTTAGTTGCATGTAGATGATCTCTGAAGCATCGTGCTGTGCCACTAACCTGAAGGTGTGGGTATCCTTGATGAATATGGATACGCCCCCGCCTTTTGTATTTTGGTCCAGGTTTTGTGGCCGAAATGTATGGTATGAGTTGTAGTCTGGTAGTGCTGGGGTGCTCTCTGGAGCCTTAAACTAGAATTGAAAATATAAAACTTCAATGGATATTGCAGCTGGGAGCAAATGGAGATTATGGGCTTAATGACTGTGTGCCTATAAAACCAGTTTTGAAAGGTAGAAGTTTGAAATAACTATATGTTTAGGTGTATTTAGTATTAGCCCTTTAAGAAAAAGGAGCACTATTCATTAATGCTCTCATGATGAGATTTGGGCTTCCTGATTGGTTTTCTATTTTTTATATTTTGTGTAAATGGAGTTTGTATTGGATTTTGTATGTCTGAAGAAGCGGTGTTAACCATTGCGAAAGAGCTTACATATTTTATAATAAATATACTTTTGATTTTAACTCGACTGCCTTCTGCTTTATTGGGAGCTTTCCTTCATTGTTCATTAATATTTGGGAGGATACTTGGGAGAGGGGAAGAGGATGGAGAAAGTTAACTAAGTAAAACAGTTTTTTTTTGTAATGGTACAATTTTAATAGTGCATGATTTTCTTTGTATGTTATAAAGTAAAGTGGATTGTCTTTGTATGTTATAAAGTAAAGATCTGAAGTAGGAGATTCATTTCTCAGCAACCCGTGGGTATGGATCCGATATCGGATCTGAACCGGCATGGTTTATCCAGCTATGGATCCGAGCTCCTAGCTCCTCCCCTCACCCATAATGCCCTGCTCTCCCTACATGACCTCAGATCTAGTTTGCCGCGTTCATGGTGACAGTCTAGATTTCGAGCTCCATAAGCTAAGTGGTTTTTCAGTATTTTATAAGGGATTTTTCTGGTCTAAAATACCTTAACTGTGTGAAAGTGTTAGGTTCCCTTTCTATATATATTATTTTTGAGTTAAGTTAACTTAATTTTGTGTACCCTCCCCTCTCTGGCGCGTAGCTAGTGTGAGTGTGTGTTTTCTTTGGGGCCTTCGGTGTCTGTGTTAGTTTTCTTTTTTCTTCAAAAAAAAAAAAAAAAAAAAAAGTTTAGTATGTCTGAGGCCCCAAAGGCAATCTTCTCAAAATGCTCCGAGTGTGGCCATAAGCTATCCCCTGCTGATGGCCACACTCGGTGCGTTCGATGCCTTGGGGTTGAACACCTCACTTCTGGGTGTTCAATCTGTGCAGGGTTCAACCCCAGGGCATTGAAGGAGCGGAGGTCGAAGCTGGTCTTGGCGGGTCTCTTACCCCCGGACTCGGCTTCGGCCCCCGCCCCGTTGGTAGTGACTGCTTCAGCGGTTACTGCCTTGCCTGATCCCCCTCCTCCTCCCGGGATTCAAACTCCCTCTACTGGTTCGAAGGAGAGAGAAGCCAGGAAGAAGGACCGGAGAGAGAAGCACCACAAGCGGCGGGCCGAGACCTCCGTCTCTGCCCCGCCGGCTAAGCGGGCTTTTCCTCTGGCCTCTCTGGCTGCTGGCTCTCCTCCGCCTCGGCTCCGGTCCCCTTGTTTTTCACCGGGGCCTGAGGAGGAGGAGACCCGACCTCCTTCGAGACTATCGAGGCGGCACTCAAGGCCTACCTCGGTAGCCTCGTCGAGGTCTACCTACAGCCTCTCCGACGCTGATCTGGACCGGATGATGCGAAGGTTCATCCAGGCCCAGATGCAGATGGGAGTGCTCTTGCCTCCCCCCCCCCCCCGCGGGGGGGGAGCTCGACCCCATTTTTCAAGCCCATAGCTCCTTCTCCGACCCGCTACCCGGGCTCGGAGCCGGGCAGCTTCGGAGCCGGGGGTGGGTCGGCACCGACAGTACTGGGTACTTCGGATCTGACCCTGCCCTCAAGTTTGTCAGATCCGACCTCTCGGAGCCTTGGCCCAAGCTTTGGATCCGAGGGACTCAAGTGTGCGCACTGCTCCCTCCGATCTGAGGGGCTCGGCGCCGGCTCCGATCCACTCCTCGCATCCGAGGGGGAGCCGACTTTCGGATCCTTTGGTCGAGGCTGGCTCCCCCTCGGCTTTTGATGTAGTGAAGAGGGCTCTGTTGAGGGCATCCGGACCCCCGGCCCTTGCTTCGTCTCCGTCCCGCACTCCATCTGCTCTGGGTCAGGCTTCCGTCACCCGGCCACTGGGAGAGCCCGTTTCACTGTCCCAAGCAGTTCCTTTGGAACTGGACACTGCTGGTGAGGGCTCCTCGGACAGCCCCCCCCCCGAGGAAGCACCTCGCAAGCACACGTGTAAGAGGAGGCACATAGACTCCCCCGAGTCTTTGACTGAAGACACGGACTTGGAGGAAGGGGAAGGCTCCCCAAGATCACCCCCTGAGGATGTCTCCTTTGGAGACATCATGGAAATGTTACGTATAAGAGGTGGGTGGTCTGCCCCAAAGTCTTCCTCGGACGAGTCCGTGTTCTTGGAGGCATTTGAAGTGGGCCCGTCTACCTCTTGGGTGTCCCCTCCTGCCGACCCCCTGGTGGACCTTATTACCACCAGGGCGTGGAAGGAACCGGACACCGTGGGGCCAATCCCCAAGAGGCCGGACAGGATTCTTAGCCCCCTGCTGACCGTGCCCACTGGAGCAAGGGACCCCCGGTAGATGCCATGTTGTCGGCAGCAGCCACCAAGAGGGAACTCGCTCAGGAGAGTCCCTCAGTCCATCCCCCGAGCAAGGAGTCTTGGATGATGGACCGCTTGGGGAAGCGAATGTTTAGTTCAGCGACCTTCTCAGTGAGGGTGCTCAACTATTTGGCACATGTCATTCGGATGCAGCGCGATCTTATTAAGGAATACGCTGCATCCCCCCCAGAGTCCATGTCGGAGGAGGACAAACTTTTGCACTCCACCCGTATGGCCACTCTTCGTTCCGTGACCAATACCTCTATGCGGTTACTTTCCCATGCTACCGAGGGAGCCGCTAGAGCTGCAGGAGTGGGCCTAGTCACAAGACGCCAGGCCTGGCTCCGCCATTGCGATTTCACGGAGCCCTTCAAGGCATCATTCGCGAACGCCCCCTTTGACGGTTCTGCCCTTTTTGGCAAGACTGTTCGCGACACCTTGGTTCAGAGCGAGAAGGACGGGAAGACGCTGTCTGCCGTCGGAGTCCGCTTCTCTGTGCCCCAGAGGTCCTACTCTAGGAACCAAAAGGGCCAGAAGAAGATGTGGTTCCGGAAGTCGCAGCAATCCCAACCCGCTCCAGACAACCAGTCCTTCCGCGGCAGAGGAGGACAGGGAGGACACCGCCCTAGGGGCAGAGGGGCTCCCAGGAATTTTGGGTCCAGAGAACCTTTCTCTGAATGGCCCATGCAGCAACCCTGAGGGGTTGCCCGACTGCTCCACTCTGGAGGCAGTCGGGGGATGTTTTTCGGAGCACCTACCGGCATGGGAGTCCATTACATCGGACCGCTGGGTTCTCCAGATTATATCCAGAGGTTACAAAATCCCATTTCTTCACGTCCCAAAATTAAAAGCCCTCCCCGATGTTCCACCCGATCAGAGGGAGGCCGCTTCAGCAGAAATTGGCCATCTGCTGAGAAAAAGAGCCATCCAGCCCGTCCCCCCAGACCAGATCGGATCAGGGTTCTACTCCAGGTTCTTTTTAGTGCCAAAAAAGACGGGGGACCTAAGACCCATTCTGGACCTGTCCCTATTAAACCTGGCAGTTCCCAAGGAGAAGTTCCGGATGGTTACTCTACAATCCATCCTCCCCCTTCTAGGGGAGAATCACTGGATGTGCTTTATATAGACCTCAAGGATGCGTACTACCACATACTAATGGACAGATGATCCAGGAGGTTTCTTCGCTTCCAGCTGCGAGCCAGTCACTACCAGTTCAGGGTCCTTCCCTTTGGTCTCACCACAGCCCCCAGGGTGTTCACCAAAGTATTAGCAGTGGTTGCGGCCCACCTGAGGCTTCAGGGGGTGCAGGTCTTTCCATACCTGGACGACTGGCTTCTCACCGCCCTAACAAGGCATCTACTATCCTTGGCAAGAGACTCTTTTCTTCGTCTAGCTCCCCGGCTAGGCATCACTGTAAACGTAGAAAAGTCCAACCTGGTCCCTACTCAGTTAATAGAATTTATAGGAGCCAGGTTAGACACGAGGAATTTAAGGGCCTTCCTCACAACCGACAGAGTTCGGAATCTGCGACTCCAGGTGCAGGCCATCCTCCACTCCAGCTCGGCTCCTGCGGAATTGGTCCTGAGGGCACTAGGGTCTATGGCGGCAGCGATTTCTCTTCCGCTCGCCCGCTTGAACATGCGGGTGCTTCAGTGGACACTTCAGGTGCAATGGTCATTTCTCTCTCTCCCCCTGCATCACCCCATTGCAATCAGCAAGGCTTGCAAGCGGTCTCTCTTGTGGTGGCTCCATTCCCCGGATCTCCACAGAGGCTGCCCTTTTTGTGCATCTCCCCCTCTCATCACAGTGACCACGGACGCTTCCCGCCTCGGGTGGGGGGGGCATTTTGCGGGTCGGACGGTCCAAGGCACGTGGGACGACTCAGAGACCTCCCTGCATATCAATGTCCTGGAAAGGAGGGTGGTGCTCTTGGCGTTGCAAGCACTTCAAGCCTTCCTTCCTCTGGGAACAATTGCGATTCAGTCAGACAACATGTCGGTGGTCTGGTACATCAACAAACAGGGGGGAACCAGGTCTTACCCTTTATGTCGCGAAGCCATGAGAGTGTGGGAATGGGCGATCTCCACCAACCGCTTTCTCATCGCAACGCATATTCCGGGTCGGTCCAACATCCCTGTGGACAAGCTCAGTCGCACCATTCTCTCCCCGTACGAGTGGTCTCTCAATGCTCAAGTACCGGAACGGATCTTCGCACAGTGGGGGACTCCCTGTTGCGATCTCTTCGCTTCTCCCTTAAACGCTAAGTGCGACAGTTTTTTCGCTCTAATCCCCCCTCCAAGGGATTCCCCGAGAGACACTCTGGTGAATGCTTGGCCTCCCGGTCTTCTTTACGCATACCCCCCTCTGCCTCTGATGCTCCAGGTGCTTCAGAAAGCCTCTCGGTTGGGGTGCAGAATGATCCTCATTGCCAACTTCTGTCCTTGACAGATCTGGTTCCCTTACCTAAGGTCTCATTCAGTGAATCCACCTTGGATTCTAGATCCCATTCCGGATCTGATATCACACCCATCGAACCTACCAACTCCGAACCTAGACAACCTGAAGCTGACTGCTTGGCTGCTCCAGTTCCACTCCTAATCAGGACTCCCGGTATCTCGTCCCCAGTTAAGGCCATTCTGGTAGCGGCTCACAAACCCTCTACCAGAAAAATTTACCGCAGTAAATGGAAGCGTTTCT
This sequence comes from Protopterus annectens, assembly GCF_019279795.1. Lineage (NCBI taxonomy): Eukaryota > Metazoa > Chordata > Ceratodontiformes > Protopteridae > Protopterus > Protopterus annectens. Next base: position 1,278,495,108 of record NC_056747.1, read on the forward strand.
CCATTTGGGCGGAGCGACAAGGTCTGGATCCTTTCACGGTTCCCCTTCCTTTGGTTTTAGACTTCCTTACTACTCTCTTTAATGATGGTGCCAGTAGTTCCACGGTCAAAGTTCAGCAAGCGGCCATTTCTCATTACCATGTTGGTCTTGACTCTGGGCCTCTTATGTCTGCCAAGTTATGTAAAATCTTCCTAAAAGGCACCTTTTTGCTCAGACCCCCTGTCAAAGAGACGGTTCCCCCGTGGGATCTTTCTTTAGTTCTTCAGGCCTTGACCGCACCTCCTTCGAGCCTGCGGCCACAGTAGATCTAAAATTCTTGTCTCTTAAGACTGCCTTTTTAGTAGCCATTACTTCAGCTAAGAGAGTTTCTGAACTTCAGGCCCTGTCCATGAAACCGCCTTATTTGGTCTTCCATCCGGACCGCGTGTGCCTCAGGACCAATCCCTCCTTTCTTCCTAAGGTAGCTTCAGAAGCTAACATTAATCAGTCCATCAATCTCCCTGTTTTCTTTCCTAAGTATCAGAACAAAGGTGAATACAAGCTGCATTCCTTGGATGTTCACAGGCAGCTTCGTTTTTATCTTCACAGAACAGCTGGTCATAGGCAATCCGACCAGTTGTTCATTTCCTTTGCCAAATTCAATCTGGGTAAACCAATTTCCAAAGTTTCTTTGTCACGCTGGATTTCTCGGTGTATTCTGTTAGCGTACCAAGCTTCTGGGAGGCTCGCACCGGAGGGAGTCCATGCTCATTCGGCCCGGTCTGTCTCCACTTCAGCGGCCTTTAAGTCTAGGGTTCCTCTGGATGATATTTGTTCAGCAGCCACTTGGGCTTCATCTCATACCTTTATTTCTCATTACAAGCTGGACATCACATCTAGAGGTAGAGCATCCTTTGGCTCCGCGGTACTCCGGAATATCCTTCCATGATGGCCACCCAAGACTCAGGTAGCTGGGGACTCTGTCCCACAGGTTGCTAACAAATGAATCTCCTACTCCAGATTTAGAAGTTATGTACTTACCATAACGTTCCATCTGAGTAGGTGGATTCATTTGTCTGCAACCATCCCGCCCTCCTATCCCCCTGGCCTTGTTAGTTCCTGCATTGGGTGTGTTACCCTCTAGTCAGGGTAGTTGGTGCAGGGCAAACTCGATCTGAGGTCATGTAGGGAGAGCAGGGCATTATGGGTGAGGGGAGGAGCTAGGAGCTCGGATCCATAGCTGGATAAACCATGCCGGTTCGGATCTGATATCAGATCCATACCCACAGGTTGCAGACAAATGAATCCACCTACTCAGATGGAACGTTATGGTAAGTACATAACTTCTAATTTTCTCAGTTATTTTTAAATGTAACAAAGATACTAATGTAAATAGGTGCTCCTTTATTTTTCCTCCCTTCTCTAGTTCTCCTTGTTCAGTTTTAAGAAATGTAGGTACTGCAATATAACAAAACAAAAAAAAAAAGAAAAAGCTGGTTAAAAGTGCATGACAAAAGAAAAATTAGTGTGCTTTTTCTCATTCTTGCATAGGGGAATGACTGGGTTAAGGCCCTTATCATACTCTAGTAACAGGTTTTAAGAGAAAGCAAGTAAATGAAAAAGAATATTGAATATTATAATGCTTTTTTTCTAGTAAACAAATGTATACTTGGCAGTTTTGTTTCTGGTTCTCATGTCTCTAGGAGACAATCTGATAAAAAGAAATGGTTTGGAGAAAATGTTTTCTGAAAGCATTCAAGTGTTTTCCCAGCTGAGAAGGCCATGAAGGTAAGACAAAGCCAGATAGCACTTAGTAGAAGCACAGGCTGTACCATGTGTCTTAACCTAAAAGAAAGGTTAACCATGCTATCTCAAGTCTCTGCATGTGGCTGTCAGTTTGGACCATTTCTTCCTGTTAGGAGGGTAAAACTTCAATATTTGAAGACATAGTTTTGTGTGTTATTATTCTGTTAATAGGTTTTGGGGAGGGTTATTGGGGCTGTGTTTATTTTATTGTTTGAGGACTTTTAATAAAACAAAAAGTTTTATAAGATATGACATAAGCTCAAATGGAGAAGACAAGAAACAAATGTATAAAAGATCAACCAATCAAACAGTATTTGCATGTAGCACAATAGCTAGAAATAGACATTTAGCAAAAAGCTGTTGCACACAAAAGGTGGGAATAAGAACATTTTAAGAGTATGATGTTTTCTGTAATGCCTTTAAACGTCAGTGGTCTCGCATGTAAATACAAAAAAGAAAGTAGTGAACTATATTAAAAAATGTAGACTGCAAATAGCAATGCTACAGGAGACACGCTTGGAAAGAACTGAACATGTGAATTTCATAAAGTTTTTCAGGATAGTTATTCAGCGGACTACCTGGGGCAGAAGAAAAGAGTAGTACTTATATTGCAAGAGGAGCTCTGATAGTGATAGAAGAGGATAAAAAAGGTAATGGTAGATTTGTTGTTCTAAGGGGCTGCTGGCAAGGGTGGAGGATTACATTGGCATGTATTTATATTCCACAGAAAATTGCTATAATGGAGATTAAGAAAATTTTGGGAGAAATAATCAGCTTTCAACAAAGAATATTACTTATAGGTGGGGACTGAAATTTTATCTGTAATGGTGAAGATGTGTCTGGCGGACCCAGAAGGGAAAATATAACAAAGGAAGGTAGAATTTTAAGACATTTATGAAAATCTATACCATGGAAGATGTGAATTCAGTACTAGGAGTTTGGAGTGAATTGGCATACTATTCCCCAAGATACAAAAACTGGGCTAGGCTAGACAGAATTTACATTTCATAGGGGCATGGACATTTAATTGAAGGTCTTTATATGTACACAATAACTGTTTCAGATCATGCTTCACTAATAACTAAAATAAAAACATGGGTTAATGAATTAAAAATGAGACACTGGCATGGCACTGTCCCACCTATCGGTTGGAAAGAGAGGAATTTAAGGAATGGATAATGGAAATTATTCAGGAGCTATTAGAGATGATAGAAATGTCTTCTGGAAACATAGCTAGGGAGTGGGATAAAATGTAAGTGGAGTTTAAAAATAGGGTGGAAATAAAAGAAAGGGAGATAAGGTTAAAAGTAACAAGAATTATTTAGAGGGACTAATAAATGTTAAAGTATTGCAAAATAAGGGGAATCCCACAGAACAAGAGGAGGAGCAACTGCAGAATGATAGAAAAGAAGGGATTACCTCGATAATATACATGAGTTTAGAAAGATTGCTGTTAAGCAAATGTTTTTTTTTGATAACTCTAGAGCACAAAAACTTTTACCACAACGAGTCAGACAACAGAAAGTAGAAAGGGCTGATGCCAGGCTTAGCGAGCCTATAACAAGGAAGATAACAAGGGGTCCTGTAGTGGTATTAGAAATATTGTGGAAATTGTATGAAAGTCTGTATAAAGCAGAGGAATACGGAAATCAAGAAAAGGTACAAATGGAAATGTTTATGGAAGAATTAAATATGTCAAGGTTAGAGGTAGATTAGGATAGGAGGAGATGACATAAAAATGGTGATGTATAACCAAGGTCCCCAGGAATAGATGGTATTTCTGTGGATGTTTGAAAGCTAGGAGGAAAAAACTGATAAACATCTGGAAGGCTTTGTTTAACGGTATTTTAAGAGGAGAAGTACCAACATCCTAAAAGAAAACATTGATGGCTGTAATACCTAAAGAGGGTAAAGATCCATCAGATCCAGCTTCGTACAGGCCCATTTCAATAGTAAACTATGATTATAAAGTATTTATGTTTGTAATGGCTAAAAGAATGGTAAATGTAATGCCAAAACTGATAGATATAGATCAGTGTGGTTTTGTGGAGGGGATGCAAACATTTGACAAAAATAACAGAACATTGATGATCCAGAGGGACATAGATTGTAAGGAAATATCACTGTTCTTGGTGGGTCTTGATGCAGAGAAAGTATTGGACAGAGTAAGCTGGGACTTTGAGCAAGGCAATAGAAGCATTTCCATTCCCTGATAAAATTATAAGGTTGATTAGGAGAATATATGAGTAATAGGAAACTAAAATTAAAGTGGGTGGGGTCCTATTGGATAATTTCTGCTTGAGCAGAGGAACCAGGCAGGTTGTCCTCTCTCTCCCCTTTCTTATTTGCATTATATTTAGAACCATTGGCAAAGGAAGTAAGGGTCTCGGTAATTCAAGGATATAATTGCTATGGTAGTCAAGAAAAGCTAACTCTGTTTGCAGATGATGATATTTTAGACTTGACAAAAGCAGAGAGGCACATTGCAGTGCTGTGGAATATTTTGAGACAGTTTCAAATCTATTGAGGATACAAAATTAAAGTAGCAAAAACAAAGGCAATAGCAGTAAGTTATGTACCCACACACAACTTGGTTCAACAATATTCGTATTTATGGAGACATGATAAAATGAAGTAATTAGGAGTATGGATTAAAATGATTCTGGTGTGGCAGGAGGTTAAGGATATGTGGGAAGAGACTAAACAAAAGATAATACAAAAACTGAGAAAATGGAAGCTCAGTTGTGTATCAATAGTAAGATACAAGCGGTTAAAATGTTTTTAGTCCCTTTAGTCTTATACACTGTTCAGGCATATTTTTATCAGCCAGAGGAAAAGTTTTGGATAGCAATTAATAAAGAGCAGAAGGATTTTATCTCGGAGGGAAAGATGACAAGAGTTAAGTGGGCTACGCTGATTCTTCCAACAGAAAAAGACGGACTGAGATTACCCAGTTTGAAGGGTATTTCAGAGCAAAACAAGACTCCTATATGTAGCACAAGCAGAAAACTATAATTCAAAGTGGAAAGGGATGATGATGATGAAATGGGAGGTTCTCAGGAAACAAGGAGAGACTGAGATTTTGGGTGCAAACCTTTAAGGAGAATAACAGTAATCCATACAGAATAGTATATTTATAAATTAGCGGAAAGTATTTTAAAAACTAAGCCAACATGGGAATGGAGAAAGGAGGTTCTTTCGATAGGGATGACTGCAATTATTATGGATATAGACAATAGGCAAGAGGTGGCTGGAATTTATTGGAGAAAACTGGCAAAGGAACCAAGGTTTTGGGAGCAAATAATTACAGAGAGAAAGGTAATAGAATAGGAAGAGGCCAAGAATTTATTTGGACTGCAGGTTAGGGTGTGCCTTCACTATAAAGGATTTAAATCAAAGTATAGGCAAAAAGAAAAAAATGGGTCCTAAACGAAAGACCAGCACTTAGAGTTTTTAGTTGAATCTAGAACAGAAGCTGCAGTTAAGAAAAGAGCAATTAGTAGAGCATATAAAATATTGCATGATAACTATATGAATCAGCCAGAGGAGGGGATTGGGAAGAGATTTTGGATAAGCAATTCACAAACAAATAATGGGGGAACATGTGTACGTCTCCCAAATATGCAACAAAGTCTAGAAGATTTAGGATCTTGGCTTGGAATTGTTTACATAGGTAGTTTTAAACCCCAAGTAGACTTCAAAGAATTTTTCCTCAAGTAGACAACAAATGTTGGAGGTGTGATGGGGAAGAAAGTGGTAACTGGGAACTTATTTTCTTAAGAGTGTAATGAATTGGCAGACTTTAAAGATTCCCTGCAGACTACTAGGTGATCAAATTGGTGCAACTAAGGAAATAAATTTTGAGCTATGATCCAGAATTGAAATTGCCTAGACATAGTAAGGCCTTTCTGAGTCCAGTTATGGTGGCTGCCAAAAAAAAGCAATTACTAGCAAATGGAAATCAAACTCTAAACCAACTTTACTAGAAGTAGCAAATATAGTAACAGAGATCAGTTGGAACTGGGATCTTTAGAAAAGGGTAGGAGCAAATTGCATTGTAGGAACAATACATGTAGAGGAGGAACAAAGCTTTAAAAGAAGGCAGGGTTTGAATGAGCAATGTAACGTTTGACAATGACTGGGTAGATTATAAGTGATGTATAATGTTTGCAACTACAATTGTGTCAACATGGTTTGTAATGTATAATGTTTGCAACTGGAATTGTCAATGTGGTTTGTTTTCATTTATATATGTGCAAGAATTTCTATGTCATATGTGATAATTTAATAAAGATGTTACTTGTTTAACAAAAAATCTGCTGCAGATGTCCTTACAGTGTGTGATTGTATAAGAATCGGTTAGAGGAGGTTAGAAAAGATTGGGAAAGGAAACTGGAAAGCAGTTTACACAGGAACAATAGGAGTGAATAAGTATGTCTCCCAGGTATGCAACAATGTTCAGAAGATTTAGGATTTTTGCTTGGAAATGTTTACATAAGTATTTTTGTACCCCAGGCTGACTTCACAAATAATTTTTTTCTCTCCTCGGGTAGATAGCAAATGTTGGAAGTGTGATGGGGAAGAAAGGGGAGACTGAGAACAAGTATTTTGGGATTGTAATGAGTTGGCAGACTTACCTTTTGCGGTGGTGGTGCTGCGGTAGCGTTGTCGCCTCACAGTAAGACACTGTCCAGTTCGATTCTCAGCTAGAGCATCTTCTGCGTGGAGACATGCGTGAATGGGCGTACCTTCGTTGAAGGTTGTGCGTCAGGGCTGGTAACTCAGCACGCAAAAATCAACTAGCAATCATTAGCGGACCGGATTTCCACTGTGGCGACCCCTAACCGGGAAAAGCCGAAAGACTCAACAAATGAATTGACAGACTTAAGTCCGTACAGAGTACTATGCCAAAAAGTATTGAGGGAGCAAGTGATTCTTTTCAGCTGAGATACAGGATCTGAATTTCCTAGACATAGTAAGGCCTTATTAAGTTTAATTCTGTTGGCTGCCAAGAAAGCAATTACAAGGAAATGGAAATCAAAGTCTAAACCAATTGTACTTGAAGAGTTGAGTATTGTAAAAGAGTTAAAAGAACTGTAGGAGGGATCTTTAGAAAAGGGAAGGAGCAAATTACGTAGAAGTAAATGGGATTTGTTGGAACAAAACATCCAGAATAATGTTCAGGAGGAGTGAGGTTTAAGGGAAGGAAAGAATTAATTGATTTAAGTAATACTGGATTAAAACTGTTGTTTTAATGGAAGAAAATGTGACATATAACGTGTAAATGGAAACAAATTAATATGGTTTGTTTTCCTTTCTTCTAATGTATATGTGTGTCTTCACTGATATTTTAAAACAGGTGTTTAAAAAAGTGTCATTGGAGAGGCAAGCCAATTCAGGAATTTCACAGATGTTTCAGCCTTCCTTTTCCAGGTTTGTCAAGGGTTTAATGCTACTTCCGCATCCTTTTACAAAAAGTAAAATAAGCAGCCACAACAAGCTGGTGGGAAGCAAACTTGTAAAAGCAATGAAGGAGGAGGGGTTCCAAGAAGAAAGAGGGACTCCTTGGATAAATGACAGTCTAACTAGTCATTCCCAAAAATCTGAACTTCCATTTGTCTCTTTGGAAGCAGATAGTTTCAGAGAAATGGGTTCTGAATGTGATTCATCATGGATACAGGCAACAGTGGGAATCTCTCCCTCCTTTTCAAGGAATTCCTCCTCTTCTAGATCAAAATCCCCCCCCCCTGTCATCCAGCATATGCTGTCTCTGGGTGATAAGCATGGTCCCCTCTCCTCAGATAGCAGAAGGAGTTTATTCATAAATGTCTCTGTTGCTGAAGAAAGAAATAGAGGCCAGATCTGGAGCTTTCCTTTTTTTAAAACCACTTTATGATTGCACCCAAATTCAAAATGTTCTCTTCACAACCTGTTGCCTTATTCCCCATTTAAGTGTTCTAGTAACCTTACATTTAAAAGATGATTAACAAATTTCTTTCGCTCAAGATTTCAGACATTTAAGGATTTCTCTGTCTGGATCACACTTTCACATCTTCGCATTATCCTATCCATTGCTCAGTGTGCATTTACAAAGTGTCTAGCTCCAGTGATGGCCTACTGCAGATTGGATGGTATTTACATTTTTCCTTGTCTAGATATCTTGCTTGTCTTTGAAAGGTTTTTTTTTCAGTGTGTCTGGAATCTCTCACTTGGGTGAGAGATTTGTACTGACTGGGGTTCCAGGATAACATCCAAAAGTCTTAATTCCTTCTCACAGGATTGTTTTCCAGCGGTTTCCTAGATACCTCCGCTCAAAAAGCCTTGCCTTTACAAGAAAAAAGTTGATCTCTATCTAGATCTATTCCTGAGATTTTCTACTTAGACAACTGTCTCTGCAAGGGAATTTCTTAGGATTCTGAGTCTCATGGCATCAATGATTCTCATGATTCCTCTAGCAAGACTCCACATGAGAAAAAATTAATTGTTAGCTAAAATCAGTGTGATCTCAACATCTGCATCCCCAGACATTCCAGATTTCAGTTTGGGGGTTTGTAAGAAGGGAGCTTCTTTGTTGGAGAGACCAGTTTTATCTGAATCCATGTTTCACATTTTCCTTTCCAGCCCCAGCACAGTATCTAACAGACACCTCAGACTTTGCTTGTAGATCTGTGTCTGAGGGGACAAAAGTGAGTAGTCTTTGCAACAAAAACAACAGACCAAAACTCAAAAACAAAAAACAGAAGCTGTCAGTTATAAATGTTGTCAATGCCCTGGATCTTTTATGGTCCACAGAACCATGACAGATGTTTACAGATAACACCACACTGATGTGGTACATAAAAGGAGGAAACAGATATTACCGACTTTGCATACTAGTCATGTAAGCCTTGTATACAGTTTTTAGCACAATCTCACTCTACATGTGTTTCACATACAATTGGAGCAAAATTTTGCAGTAGACAAGCTGAGCATGACCAGGACAGACCCTTATGAATCGAAACTGAATTAGACTTTCTTCCAGCAATTGATCTAGCTCTGAGGAACACCTCAGACAGATTTTTGTGACTGAAGGTAAAAAGATCAGTTGGCTAAATCCTACTACAGGACTCCATGCAAGAAGGTTTGGAAAGCATGCTTTTCATTTTCCTTGGACAGGAACATTTCTGGATTGCTTATTCCACCTTTTCCAGTTAATATCCAGGCTCATTCTGAAGATTCAGAAGGATTCTCCAAAAATCAATGTGGTGACTCAACAGTGGTTCTCGTCTCTCTTGAAAATATCCAAGGGAATTTACCACAAACTTCTCACAGACTGGACCTACTCACACAATATATGGCTGTTTGATACATGCCAACTCCAAACTACTACAACTAACTGCCTGATTGATAAGAGTCCTAATACCTTTTAGGTGTATATTTTCTGAGGACTTGCAGCAGGGGCAAGGAAACGTGCTACTAGAAAGTCATCTATTGGGGAAATATTTTCTAGTTGGTGCCAAAGCATTAAGCAGAAACCATTTAAGGCAAGTTTTTCTCTGGTTCTATATTTATTTGAGCAAGTCGCTATCCTCAGACCTGTCCTATTCTTCCATCAAAGTACATTGTTAGTCATTTCAGGCTGCCTGCGCATGTACCCCCCTCATTCAGTGCAGTCTCTTGTGAAAATGGTTTTGAATGGGGCATTGCTTACCAAGCGTGTTTGAAAACAGGTGATCCTCCTTGGGATCTTAATTTAGTATTCATAAGTAATCCTTGCTCAGTTTGAACCAGCTCATCAGGCTGACTCGAAGTTCTTCACGTGGAAAGCAGTTTTAATGATTGCTCTAACTTCGGCAAGAAGAGTATTTAAGTTGCAAGCTCAATTGATGGGTCATCCTTGTCTCATTTTCCACAAAGACTTGGTTTCCTTAAGAAGTACTCCTTTGTTTAAGTGACATCTGAGTTTACTTTGAGCCAAGCAGGCCATCTCCCTATCTTTTTTCAGAATTTTAAAATTAGGGAGAGAGGCTACTCCATACCTTAGATGTCCACAGACAACTTGGATAGTATCTAGACAGAACTAAAACTTTTAGGAACTGTCATCAGGTGTTCATTTCTTGTGAAGGGAAGAAGAAAGGACATCCTTTGTCAAAGTAGACTATTTCCAAATGTTTGTGTCGGGCTATTACCTTTTGTTATAACCACTACAACAATGCAATTCCAAGCAGGGTCATAACTCATTCTGCCAGGAACTTGGTGTCATTTTTGGCATTTCAGAAAGGATTGTATTCTAGAAGTTTTCCATAAGCAGCAGTTTGGTCCTCTGTACAAAGCACTACAAACTAGATTCCTTCTTCAGGTCTAGGATAGGCTTTGCTAGGACCATTCTCCAGGGAATACTGAACCCTTATCTTTCCCCTTCCCATTTAGTATAAGTTAAGGTAATCTATCCACATAGCTAAGGCTAGCTAAGTGGTGATCAGTATGATGAACATAGAACAATTATGTAATTAAACTTACCGTAACAATAGATGTCCAAATGATCTTTGCTGCAATGGCTCCTCCCCCCCTTGTTTTTTGTTGCCAGATTTAGGACTTTTGTGTTGATTTTCCAAGCATTGTCCTTTCAGGGCTCTAGTCTCCCTCTCTGTTAGAAGCTCAAACCACTCCTTCTTCATCTCTGCTCAAGATGATTAACAGTTTGGTCACATGGAAGGTGTATTTAATCTTGGAAGTTGGCCGACTATTAGTATCCTTAACAGGCTGTAACCTGTTTAGCTAAGGCTACAGCTGTGATCATTCAGTCGTCTGTAGTTCTGGTAAGTTTACTTGCACAACTGTACTTTCAGAAAGAAGTATGGTATTAAGTTATGTAACTTGAGTAGTAGCTGGTATGGGAACATTGTGCAGTAGCTTTTACCGATACAGTAGAGGTAGTAGGTTGTTCAGGTTGGATTGCTTGAGCATCTTAAGCTGTTACATCTTTAAATAGGAGCGACTTATGGTAAAAAAAATGGTTGGGAACAACTGTTATAGATTTGACAGATGGGAATGTAGGAGTGGACAGCTGTGGGTCACCCCTCCTTTGTGGGTGCAAATCTGCCTGCACATGTGCAGATCTATTACAAGTGGAGCTCTATTCCATTTGTTAGTAGACAGAAATGGAAAATATAATATATTTTAAGTGAGGCATACCATTATGAGTTAGATAAAAAAAAGTGTTTCTGGTGTGCCATATTAGGAGAAACTTGAGGCTTCTAAGCTTGAATGGTAACTGCCTAGACCAGCTCCTACACTGAAACATTTCTCATTTCTGTTTTCAAATAAAAAATATAGGCAGTGCAAATAAATGAACAGTAATTCTGTTTAAACTACACTATGGAATCACTTGGCTGATGTCCGAGCTGAACTCAGCTCATATCTAAACACTTATTTTCACGGCACATGAGAAGAATGTCATAGCTCAGAGAAGTGTTTTCACATCTAGTTATACATTTAGCACCAACATAGTGACTTATCTCAGTATTTTGGGAATATACGATTAACTGTTTTCTGATATTTGAACTACTCTCTACTGTATTTATTGCAATTTAACTGGGTAGGTTTGTGGTCCAGTGGCCCTTTTTAGCCATTCTATTCCTCAGTTACTGAGAAAGGGGGAAGAATGGTGAGACATTTAAGAGATATAAAAGATTTAATAAGCGTACGTGCTAATGGAGGGAGAAGCAGAAAGGACTGAAAAGAAAAAACAGGTTACCATTTAATTAATTCTGGCTAAGTCAGGAAAGGGTGTGCACCCTTTTATAGGTACATAAGGGAGTACACAAAAATGAAGGGAGGGGTTAGTGAAGCTGTGTGAGGAGCCCTTGAGTGCACTGAAGCTGTGTGAAAAGCCCATGAATGTGCCTCGGGAAATGGTGAAAAGCAGTGCTGCTGCCCCTTGGTATTCACAAAGGAAGAGAGAGACTTCTTTACTCAGTCCAGACATCTCAGAATAATGTGCTTAACTTCACTTGTTTTAGAGAGAGAAAGTGTCCTGAATATTACCTCTAGAAATGCATACAATGCAGTAACACCTTGTAGGAATCGCGCTTATTGCTTAAAAAAATCATATTAGATAGCCTTGCGGTTTGCAGGTGATGTAAAGAAATTAACTGCATAGAAAGGCTTCCATACTACTGGGATACATATTTAAATACATCACATTATTAGTTCTTTATTTATTTAGGTAAACATTTACTAGATTCTCATCTGGAGTATTGTGTACAGTTTTGGAAACCTCCATATTTATAAAGCTATAGATAAGATAGAGGCAGTTTAGCATACAACAACAGAACTCATACATTGTTTATATAGGAAGTAATTTAATGAGAAAGTAAAACGTGTCCATGTAAAGAGAAAATAAAACATGTTCACTGGCACATTCCAAATGAAAGAAGGGAAGGGATGAGCAAATTGAGAAGCTTAAAACATTCCTACAGAGAGTCCAAGTAGGAACCATATTTCAAAAATGCACGAGAACCATACATTTGGGTGGGTGGGTTTGGTATAATGGTTAAGGCCTTTGCTTCATAGGCACAAGGTACAGCATTTGATTGTGACCTTTGATGGTTCCCTAGATAGCCTAATATTCATCTATGAAACATTGGGCGCAATTTAAAAATTTAAAATGTTTTTTGGGAAGATGTAAGTATGGAGGAACTGTAGTAAATGATGGTGGAACTTGGTAACTGTTCACTTGGAGAGGTAGTTGGTCCAAGAGCAGTAACCTATTTAAAGAATGCATGAAAAAGCATAAACCTATTCTTACTAATGGAGAAGAAAAGCTGTGAATTGTTTGTTGAGTAAGATCTGTCACTTATCGACTGGGTGGGAAAATGGCAGAGTAGGTTGGCAGTTCTGACAGGTCTGACATCAGTCACCGTTTTGCCATAGCCTGTCTTACATCAGAAGTGTAACTTTATTTGTGGTGGAGGAGTATTTGCCATTGGCAATGACAGGCGTTTTGATTTCATGTGAACACTAGCACTCTTGCTTTAAATGTAACCATTTTCTTGAATGTGTTCCCTCATACTGATGGCTCTGCATGTTGATTCTACTTCCATTTTTGATGGAACATCTTGTCTTCGATCCTTAGAATCTGAAGAAGAGCTGGCACCCTCAGACCCTGAAGAATGTGGAGCGGGTGTGGAAAGCTGAGCAGAAACATGAAGCAGAAAAGAAGAAAATTGAGGAGCTGCAGCGGGAGCTGCGGGAAGAACGGGCAAGAGAGGAGATCCAGCGATTTGCAGAAGACGCTGGAGCAGTGAAGTATGTTACATCACAGTCACTGTTTTGTTGCTAACCTGCATCACATCCTTGGCTTTTATTTACTGTAGCATTTTGTGTTGTATATGCACGTACGTTGTGGGGGCGAATCATGAAACAACGCCAAGTATTTGTCAGGAATGGCACTATTACCCTTTAATACACTGCCACATAGATTTTAACGGCTTTTAAACAGTGTATTAGTTCTAATAACAGTGATACTTTTTTGTGGATGATTTAGACATGGTGATGTGTAATTTCATCCCGTTCTGAGGTCTTCAGACCATTTGAGTCTCTTGAATGGCTTCGTATTGAACTTGTCAGGCTCAGACTTGCAATACTCAGAAGTGCAAGACTAAATGTGTGAAAAGGGAATTATAAGCACCATGTCTTTGTTGCATTACCAAGAAGTGCTCCACTTACTATGAGGTACAGCAGTCTTGGAGTTATTATAAGTAGGGAAGAGATGTGTGGCTCATGCAGAAGTTGATGTCCCCTTGCAAGTATGCATTAATGGCATTACTTTGAGTTTCAAGGTTTGCTCTTATTTGCACTTTATATTTTGTATTTGTGGAGCTTGTAATTATGAATTTTCTGCTTTTAGTACAGAGGCATTTTAATTAGGTAACTTGAATTAATTTATCTGTAGCTAGAACCAGCAGATAAACACTGGCAGAGTTTGTTACAATAATGTGTAACATCATAGTGACCACAGTGTCATGTCAGTGTCTGTGCAGTCATGATCAAGGTGAAATGTTCATCAAGATTGCATCCGCTCTTAGGTGTGTTACAGTAACCCTAACCCTTCATCTGAATCCTAAAAATAAACTGTGTTTAATAAATAAAATAGTGGAATTAAATACTTTTCCCTGATTGACGAGCAAATAGTGAACACTTTGCAGGTAACACAGTGGTACAAAGTCACAAAGCAGTAGAAACACACAAAAAAACCCCACTGTGTCTTAGCTAAGGTAAAATCAAATGATTTAATAACTTCCACGAAATTGTAGCTGTTGAGGTGAAAGGTGTTTACATTTTAAGTGGAAAGTACACAGGATATTTTATTTTTAGTTATTTAACATTTGTTTACCAGGAAAGTCCAACTTGGAACAAAGCCAATTTTCAGTGGTGACCCAGGGTGAAACACTAGATGTAGGTCTTTGTAATGTGGAAAGAAACCAGAGTAACAAACAAACGTAGGCAGAAAACAATTTAATATATCACAGCAAAGCTTTCGGGTGAAACCCTTCTTCAATACTAACAATCATTAAAACAAAAGCAGCTTGCTTTAAATAGGAGCAAAAAACAGTCACATGATAGCAGCCAAAATCACATGACCAACAAACACAATATAATATAACATATATACAAAATGCAAAATATTTAAAATAGCTTAACACTTGAATTTTACTTAAAACAGGCTTTAGGCTAACAGTAGAATTTAATCCAGGTGAAGAATCCTGCTAGTCTTAAAATCCATTCATATTCCTTAATATCTAAAACATTATTAATATCACCACCCCTACTATGAGGTTTAACTAAATCTAGGCATCTAAATTTCAAGCAATGCGTATTCCCATGTGTTTTAATATGCTTGAAAAGAGCATTATTCTCAACCTCCTTCTAACCTCTGACTTATGCTCAATTATTCTGTCTTTTGGTCTTGCCCACATAGAATGCTGAATAGGCATTACAAGTAGCCAAATACACCACATTTACACTGTTACAGAATGCTACTGATTTAAAGTAAAACTCTTTTAAAGTAACAGGATGAATAAATGCAGGTAGCAGCAATGTCTGTACAACAAGAACAGCTCATACATTTAAAAGTACCAATATCAGAGAAAGCATTCAGCTTTAAGCCAAAATTAAAATCTTTATAACATAATAAGCTTTTAATACTTTCCTATATGAGTAGTAAGGCTTTTCACCTAAAATTCTAACCTCTGGACAGGCCATCAACACAGGCCAGTATTTGGCTATGATATATTTAACCAAACCTGTTCTACTACTAAACTTCATAACATATCTAGTTCTAACTATATTTCCAATGTTAGATCCTGATGTAATGATCACATGATCATTCATACACGTCTGTCCTAAGGTAAGGTTTATATGTAGTATCCCTATTAAGTATTACCATTCTCTTCAATTCTTCCAATATATCCAAGTCATAGCTATTCTTAACAAACTCATTGAACATTTCATCTAACTGTATATAAAATACAGAGTCGATTGTATTTAACCTACTGACTCGTGAAAATTGAGCTTTAACAATTCCTTTAAAAACATGGGGTGCATGCATACTGTTATAATGTAAGTATCTACTAGTATGCACATCCAGAGTAGGTTGGCAGTTCTGACAGGTCTGACATCAGTCACCATTTTCCCCCCTGTCTTACATCAGAAGTGTAACATTATTTGTGGGAGAAGAGTATTTGCCATTGGCAATGGCAGGCGTTTTGATTTCATGTGAACACTAGCACTCTTGCTTTAAATGTAACCATTTTCTTGAATGTGTTCCCTCATACTGATGGCTCTGCATGTTGATTCTACTTCCATTTTTGATGGAACATCTTGTCTTCGATCCTTAGAATCTGAAGAAGAGCTGGCACCCTCAGACCCTGAAGAATGTGGAGCGGGTGTGGAAAGCTGAGCAGAAACATGAAGCAGAGAAGAAGAAAATTGAGGAGCTGCAGCGGGAGCTGCGGGAAGAAAGAGAGGAGATCCAGCGATTTGCAGAAGACGCTGGAGCAGTGAAGTATGTTACATCACAGTCACTGTTTTGTTGCTAACCTGCATCACATCCTTGGCTTTTATTTACTGTAGCATTTTGTGTTGTATATGCACGTACGTTGTGGGGGCAAATCATGAAACAATGCCAAGTATTTGTCAGAAATGGCACTATTACCCTTTAATACACAGCCACATAGATTTTAACGGCTTTTAAACAGTGTATTAGTTCTAATAACAGTGATACTTTTTTGTGGATGATTTAGACATGGTGATGTGTAATTTCATCCCACTCTGAGATCTTCAGACCATTTGAGTCTGTTGGATGGCTTCGTATTGAACTTGTCAGGCTCAGACTTGCAATACTCAGAAGTGCAAGACTAAATGTGTGAAAAGGGAATTATAAGCACCACGTCTTTGTTGCATTACCAAGAAGTGCTCCACTTACTATGAGGTACAGCAGTCTTGGAGTTATTATAAGTAGGGAAGAGATGTGTGGCTCATACAGAAGTTGATGTCCCCTTGCAAGTATGCATTAATGGCATTACTTTGAGTTTCAAGGTTTGCTGTTATTTGCACTTTATATTTTGTATTTGTGGAGCTTGTAATTATGAATCTTCTACTTTTAGTACAGAGGCCTTTTAATTAGGTAACTTGAATTAATTTATCTGTAGCTTGAACCAGCAGATAAACACTGGCAGAGTTTGTTACAATAATATGTAACATCATAGTGACCACAGTGTCATGTCAGTGTCTGTGCAGTCATGATCAAGGCGAAATGTTCATCAAGATTGCATCCGCTCTTAGGTGTGTTACAGTAATCCTAACCCTTCATCTGAATCCTAAAAATAAACTGTGTTTAATAAATAAAATAGTGGAATTAAATACTTTTCCTTGATTGACGAGCAAATAGTGAACACTTTGCAGGTAACACAGTGGTACAAAGTCACAAAGCAGTAGAAACGCACAAAAAAACCCCCACTGTGTCTTAGCTGAGGTAAAATCAAATGATTTAATAACTTCCACGAAATTGTAGCTGTTGAGGTGAAAAGTGTTACATTTTAAGTGGAAAGTACACAGGATATTTTATTTTTATTTAACATTTGTTTACCAGGAAAGTCCAACTTGGAACAAAGCCAATTTTCAGTGGTGACCCAGGGTGAAACACTCTAGATGTAGGTCTTTGTAATGTGGGAAGAAACCAGAGTAACAAACAAACGTAGGCAGAAAACAATTTAATATATCACAGCAAAGCTTTCGGGTGAAACCCTTCTTCAATACTAACAATCATTAAAACAAAAGCAAAACAGTCACATGATAGCAGCCAAAATCACATGACCAACAAACACAATATAATATAACATATATACAAAATGCAAAAATATTTAAAATAGCTTAACACGCTGAATTTTACTTAAAACAGGCTTTAGGCTAACAGTAGAATTTAATCCAGGTGAAGAATCCGCTGCTAGTCTTAAAATCCATTCATATTCCTTAATATCTAAAACATTATTAATATCTCCACCCCACTATGAGGTTTAACTAAATCTAGGCATCTAAATTTCAAGCAATGCGTATTCCCATGTGTTTTAATATGCTTGAAAAGAGCATTATTCTCAACCTCCCTTCTAACCTCTGACTTATGCTCAATTATTCTGTCTTTAAGTACGTGTGGTCTTGCCCACATAGAATGCTGAATAGGCATTACAAGTAGCCAAATACACCACATTTACACTGTTACAGAATGCTACTGATTTAAAGTAAAACTCTTTTAAAGTAACAGGATGAATAAATGCATAATTAGGGGTAGCAGCAATGTCTGTACAACAAGAACAGCTCATACATTTAAAAGTACCAATACGATCAGAGAAAGCATTCAGCTTTAAGCCAAAATTAAAATCTTTATAACATAATAAGCTTTTAATACTTCGTATTCCTATATGAGTAGTAAGGCTTTTCACCTAAAATTAAGCCTAACCTCTGGACAGGCCATCAACACAGGCCAGTATTTGGCTATGATATATTTAACCAAACCTGTTCTACTACTAAACTTCATAACATATCTAGTTCTAACTATATTTCCAATGTTAGATCCTGATGTAATGATCACATGATCATTCATACACACGTCTGTCCTAAGGTAAGGTTTATATGTAGTATCCCTATTAAGTATTACCATTCTCTTCAATTCTTCCAATATATCCAAGTCATAGCTATTCTTAACAAACTCATTGAACATTTCATCTAACTGTATATAAAATACAGAGTCGATTGTATTTAACCTACTGACTCGTGAAAATTGAGCTTTAACAATTCCTTTAAAAACATGGGGTGCATGCATACTGTTATAATGTAAGTATCTACTAGTATGCACATCCTTCTTGTGGATAGTAGTTTGTAAAGTACCCTCTTCACTTTTTTACAGTACCCTGTCCCACTATTCCCTTATTATATGGGTTACCAAAAATTCATAAATGTTTAGATAACCCACCCATGAGGCTCATTGTCTCTGGGGGTGGGTGGATAACTGAACCGATATCTGTTTATCTACAAAAGCGATTGTACCCCTTATTATTGGAGTGTCCTAATATCTTAAAGGACACAGGTGATTGTCTTCCAAATACTGACCTGTGTTGATGGCCTGTCCAGAGGTTAGGTGAATTTTAGGTGAAAAGCCTTACTACTCGTATAGGAATATGAGAAGTATTAAAAGCTTATTATGTTATAAAGATTTTAATTTTGGCCTAAAGCTGAATGCTTTCTCTGATCGTATTGGTACTTTTAAATGTATGAGCTGTTCTTGTTGTATAGACATTGCTGCTACCCCTAATTATGCATTTATTCATCCTGTTACTTTAAAAGAGTTTTACTTTAAATCAGTAGCATTCTGTAACAGTGTAAATGTGGTGTATTTGGCCACTTGTAATGCCTGTTCAGCATTCTATGTGGGCAAGACCACACGTAAACTTAAAGACAGAATAATTGAGCATAAGTCAGAGGTCAGAAGGGAAGTTGAGAATAATGATCTTTTCAAGCATATTAAAACACATGGGAATACGCATTGCTTTAAATTTAGATGCCTAGATTTAGTTAAACCTCATAGTAGGGGTGGTGATATTAATAATGTTTTAGATATTAAGGAATATGAATGGATTTTAAGACTAGCAGCGGATTCTTCACCTGGATTAAATTCTACTGTTAGCCTAAAGCCTGTTTTAAGTAAAATTCAGCGTGTTAAGCTATTTTAAATATTTTTGCATTTTATATATATATTATATTATATTGTGTTTGTCGGTCATGTGATTTTGGCTGCTATCATGTGACTGTTTTTTGCTCCTATTTAAAGCAAGCTGCTTTTGTTTTAATGATTGTTAGTATTGAAGAAGGGTTTCACCAGAAAGCTTTGCTGTGATATATTAAATTGTTTTCTGCCTACGTTTGTTTGTTTCTTTAAGAAACCAGAGTACCCAGAGGAAACCCACACGAACGCAGGGAGGACATGCAGACTCCACACAGAAGGCACCCCAGCCGAGAATCGAACTGGACAACTTCTTGCTGTGAGGCGACAACGGTGCCGCTGCACCACTGCGCCATCCAATGCAACTAAGTATATTATTGGTTGAACTTGAATGTGTTTAGAGTTATTTATTTAAATTGTTTTTATGCTGTTTTATGGTCTGAAGAAGCTGACATAATCAGTGAAAGCACATACCATCTTTTTGTGATATCAGCTTGTTTCATGGAAATTATTAAATTATTTGATTATACCCCTGCTGAGACATGGTTGGTTTTTTTTTGTGTGTTTCTACTACTTTTCCCTGATTGGCACTGTCCTGAGTAAGCATTCTGATTTAATGCATGTAGTGTCTGAAGCTGGAATGAAGTGGAATGATAAGACTTTATCACATGACTCAGAATCTTTTACGTCCATTTTGTGTAATAGAGCTTGAACATATTTAATCATGCTATGGCTGGTACAGGAAATCCCTCACTGCACTAGACAGAAGTAACCAGGAGTTCTTTCAGAAGATTACTTGGTTGTATATGTGGATGTTATGCAAGAGAGTGAGTGGTTCATTAGTATAGGTGCTAATGCAGTTTTGTAGCTTACTGCTTAGGTTTCTTGTGTGTGCAGTGCAGTGTAACTTGTGTGTGCATGTATGGCTATGCTCGAAACCACATGACATTATAAACAGGGTGGAGACAAGTGGTAACTGTCAAGAAACACAATGTTCTCGTGATACTGCATGCTACCTTTCATGATGTCATGTTCAAATCCTCTTGCCAGTTACTGAATTTACAGGTATTGCAGAGGCTAGCTGTATTCTCCAAACTTCAAATATTTATTTATTTATTTTAACACCTTTACTGAATTATCACTTATGGCATAGACACACATACATTTAAATAAAATAAAACAAACCATATGAATATGTTCACAGTTAGACATTGTACACCACATATATTGTTCTGTTCAGTTATCATCAATACAGCATTACATAAATTGCTCAATTCCTACCTTCCCTTAAACCTCGCTCCTCCTCCAAAACTTTATTTTGCATGTATTGTTCCCACAATTTCCATTTTTTTTCTGTGTAGTTTGCTCTTACTTTTTTCTAAGGATCACCGTTCCAGTACTTTTATGTCTTACAGCGTTCACTGCTATATGGTTGGTTTAGATTTTGATTTCCATTTACTAGTAATTGCTTTTTTTGGCAACCACTGGAATTACACTTAACAAGGCCTTACTATGTTTAGGTAATTCAGATCCTGTGTTCCAGCCCCAATAAATAATTTCCTTCATAACACCATTTGCTTATCCAATATTTCTGACAGAGTACTCTGCTGTGAGATTTTAAACTTTGTCAAGTCATTACACTCCCAAAATATATATTCCCAGTTACTGCCTTCTTCCCTGTCACACCTCAAACATTTGGCATCCACCTAAGGAGAAATTCTTTGGAGTCGTCTTGGAGTATAAAATATCTATGCAAACACTTCTGGGCAACCTTCCTACATTTTCTAGAATTTGTTACGTATTTGGGCACCTTACATATGTCCTCCCATTGTTTCCTTGTGAATTGCTCTTCTAAGCTTTCCTCCCAATCTTGTCTAACCTTCTCTAACTGATTCTTATAGTTATCATGCACTGTTTTATATGTCCTTCTAACTTTTTGAACAGTAGCTTATATTCTAGATTTTACTAAAAACTCTACCAGAGCAGGTCTTTTACTTAAGATTCCCTTATCACTTTCTCTTTGCCTGTACTCTGATGTCAATTTTTTGTAGGGAAGGCAGTCTGTAGCCTGCAGTCCAGTTGAATTATTGGCCTCTTCCTATTTTGTTACCTTTCTGTCTCTAATTTTTTCCTCCTGGTATGTTAGTTCCTTTGCAAGTTTTCTCCAGTAAATTCCAGCCCTCTCTTACGTATTCTCTGTACCACTAATTGCAGTCATCCCTATCGGAAAAACCTTGTTTCTCTATTCTTATGTTGGCTTAGTTCTTAGAATACTTGCTTTTGCTTTATGAATATAATATTTTGTATGACTGTTAGTCTCCTTGAAGATCTGCAACCAAAATCCTGCTATTTATTTTTTGAACCCCCCCCCCCGTCATCTCTTTCCACTTTGAATTGCTTTCTGCTTGTTTTATGTATGTAACCCTTAACCGTGCAGATCTAAAATATCCCTTCGAATCGGGTAATCCTAAACCACCTTATTCTGTTGGAAGAATCAACTTATCCCACTTGACTCTTGCCCTCTTTCTTTCTTGTATACAAGATCCTTCAATTTATTAATTACTGTTCACAACATCTCTTACGGTTGATAAAAAAATATGTCTGACCGGTGCGTAAAACTGAAGGGACTAGAAACATTTTCACTGCTTGTATCTTGCTATCCATATCCATAAAGAGAGCTTCCAATTTGTAAGTTTTGGTATTACTTTTTGTTTAGTCTGTTCCAACATATCCTTAGCTGCATTAACAGAATCCAGTTTAACCCATACTCCTAAATATTTTATCATATCCCCATAAATATGGGTATTGCTGAACCAATTCATGTGTGGGTGCATAGTTTATAGCTATAGCCTTTTTTCTAATCTTCATTAATTTTATATCCCAGAAAGAGTTGAGACTCTCTGAATGTTCCAAAAAAATGGTGTCCTTTTCTGTTTTTTATCAGGTATAAAATAATATTGTTTGCAAATAAAGTCAACTTTTCTTGAATACCATGCCAGTTATATCTTTGAATTTCTTAGTCCCTTATTTTATTTGCCAATGGCTCTAATATAATGCAAATAACAAAGTGGAAAGAGGACACCCCTGCCTGGTTCCGCACTTCAGGCACAACTTATTACAGAGGAACCTTCCCACTTTAATCTTTGACTCTGATCCCTCATATGTCCTCCTAAGTCACATTATTTTATCAAGAAATGCAAATGCTTCTATTGCCTTACTCATAAAGTACCAATCTCCTCTGAATGCTTTCTCTGCATCAAGACCCACCAAGAAGAGCAGTATTTTCTTACATTCTCCCTCTGGATCATCATCAGTCTATGAATGTTGTCATATGTTTGCCTGCCTCATATCTATCAATTTTGGTATTATCTTTGCCATTTTTTTTTACCTATTATAGACATAAACACTGTGTAATAGATTTATAGCTACTAGGCTGGCTGCCCTTGCAGGCCATTTTAAGCCCAGACAATTTTCCTTTTTGTGCTGTAAATAACCTATCCCATTTGATAATAGATTGGCCTTATCCATCACATGGTCAATAATTGTATATTACCCTTAATGAGACTATCTGGGATTATACCATATAAAATTTGAGGGGACCCATGCATGGGGTAATGCATTTAGGAGCTGGCTTTGTCCATTACTCATACAGGGGGCAGTCCTGGATTAAATGTTCTGCTTCCTATCTCTAGATCTAAGTTGCACTTGAATATGGACCGGGGCAAACGTTTTTTTATGTGATCAGGGAGTCTGTTCTACAGCAGTGGTATCATCTGCAAGAAATACCTGTCCCACCAAACTATTCTGTTTATGTTGAAGAAGAGATTTAGATCCCTATAGCAAGTATTTCTGATGCCATTTGAGCTGCTGATTTGCAGTAAATCCATTAGTAATGGGTTGGAGGGCACCTTGTGTGCGAAGCACAGGTCACCTCTTAGCAGACTGTAAAATAATAGAGTATAGTGGTTGGGCTTTATGTTGGTCCATGTAGCACATGTTGTTTAGGCCTTGCATCCTTTTAGTAAGATATCTTCGTGGGCGTTCAGATGTTGCATGTATCTGGATAGATATGTGCCAAAGGGGACACTATAGTCAATGACTGACCTAATGAGATCGAATTAAGGGGGATGATGACATCCCTAGAGCTTACAATAATAGGCAAATGTTGGTCAAAAGTTAGGTCACTGTCCACATAATTTCTCAAATCTCAAAGATTTAGGGGTGTATTGTTGATGTGGTCGTCTCTCAGGGTAGAGGACTTCCCAAAGGATAACATAATGCATTTTTTTAGCATTTAGTTCCAGTCCATGATTTTGGCACTAGTTATTTATTTTAGACAGGACATCATACAAGATAGCTGTCATTTGGGGATTCAGTGGCTGCTCCTAGCCTGCTGTCACTGCAAGCTTAGTCAACTAGGGCATTTTGATATTGCCTTTTACTTCAGAACAATAGATACCAAACAGGGGAGGTCCTAGCACAGAACCCTGGGGGACTTCACTAGTGGCTGGTCTCTGTGGCAGGAACCTACCCTATTTTAGTTGTCTGTGTCCTGTCTGTGAGCCATTTGGCAGTCCAGCAGTGACATAGGGGTTTATTCCAGTTAAATTAGCTTTTTCTGCTGTGCCTGAGTGGGAAATTGTGTCAAAATCTTTAACCAATCTTTCCATGGCTTTGCATATCAGGCTGGTCAGACTTATGGGTCTGTAATTGCCTGAGTCTGTGGAAGATCCTCCTTTCTGCAGGGAATGACTGTAGCTGTTCTCCATTAGCTTGGTATAAGATTTGTATAGAGGCTGAGATTAAACAGTGCTGTTAGGGATGTGGCTAAGTCATGCTTCGTGTTTTTAAGGTGCATAAATGATATTGTCCGGTCCCATCAGTACAGTATTTTCTTCTTTTGATAGCCTTTTTAGGAATTGGTCCTGGGAGATGACTGGAGGCAAGTCAGTTTCAGGTATATCTTCAGGAACAGATGGAGGGGAGACTGTCATGGTTTAAAACTGAAATGGACTCGTATGGTGCTGGGTCTGATGGTTCTTTATTTTATTTAGCTGTTTAAAGCTTCTTCCATTTTTTACAGGTGTTTTAATCAAGCAAGATAAAAATATTCTTCCAGGATGTTGGTGATTCCGGTCTTTTTAAAATACTGTTATTTAAAGCGTTCCAGATCTGTATCACTTTATTCTCTCCTAGCTTCCAAAGTTCCACAGGAATATAGTCTAGTCTTGGAGACTTTCACTTAGATTGATTATGCATCACTATTTTTATCTTTTCTCCTCCTATCTTAAATGTTAGTTGTTGAGCCTCATCTACTTTTTTAATCTAGGCATAATTGTCTTCCGTCAGTATTTCTATTTGCTTTCTTGATTTCTACATTTCTTTGCTTTATACAAATGTTCATAAAATTTCCAAAGTATCTCTAATTCCTTTACAGAATCTCTGGTTATTTTTCTTGTTATAGGCTCCCTTTCTATTTTCTGTTGCCTGAATTGTTATGCTAAAAGTTTTGCATTGTAGAGTTATCAAAATAGACGTGCAACAGCAATGTTTCTAAGCTTCTGCATATTATTTAGATACCCCCTTATTTTCTATTTAGCACTCCACAGTTGCACCCCTTCTTGTTCTGTGAGATTCCCCTTTTTCTGCAATACTTTAACCTTAACCAGCCTCTCTAAACAATTCTAATTATGTCTTAATCATATCTCTCTTTCATTTATTTCTATCCTATTTTTAAACTTCACTTTTATTTTATCCCACTTGCTGGCATAGCAGTACCTTCTGTACAAATTTCTGTCTTCCCTAATAACTTTTGAATAATTTCCACTACCCTTTCCTTAGGTTTCTCTGTTTTTAACAGGTAGGTGCGGAAGCACCAGAGTCTCATTTTTACTTCATTATCGTGCATTTTTATCTTTGTTGTTGTTGGTGCATTATCAGAAATAGTTATTGGATATGTGTTGACGCTTTCAATTAAATGCAGATATGTTCCTGTGAAGTATGATTTGTCTAGTCTAGCCCAGTTATTGTACTTGGGGAATTGTATGCAATTTCTTGCAGTATTCCTTCTACTGAATTCACATATTCCATACCAAATATTTTCATAAATGTCTTAATGAATCTATCCTCTTTTGTTATTTCTCCCAGAAAATGTTTAAGCTCCATAGTAGCAGTTTTAGGTGGAATATAAATACATCCCAGCATAATCCTCCTCCCTTGCCAGTAGCCCCTTACTACCACAAATGTACCATTAGTATTTTTCCTCTTCTATCACTATTGGAACTCCTCTAGCATTAAGTGTAGGTGACTCCTTTTCTTTTATCCCTGATATTCTGTTTAATATCTAACCTGAATCCTTTCTTTATCAAAGTCAGCTACTCATTCTATTCCAAATTTGTCTGCTGTAGAATTGTTGTTTGCACTCTCTATTTATAAATCAGCACTTTTACCTTTTTGTCTATACCTGTGACACCACTTTCCAAAACAATATGGATAGTGCAACCATTATAAGAAGTTATTTTTTATTATATATGACAACTTTTTTAAGTGTATGTTTCCAGCTTTTGTGTTACATGCACCCACTAATGTTTGGCAGGTTTATCATTTAGACAGTTGTTTCTTGCCCTCCACATGTAAACTTGTGTCATATTTTACAAGACTTTTTGTTTTTATGAAATCCCTAAAAACACACACACACACACACACACACACACACACACACACACACACACACACACACACACACACACACACACACCCTATTAACTTAAAATAAACAAAATTATGTACATCTTCAGATGATGAAATTTAACTCTCCTGATAGGAACACTAGTCCCAAATTAGCAGCTGCATCCACACACATTAACTAACCTAAAGTTAAGGTTATCGGTGCTAAGACTTGTGTTACAGTGTGTGTTTCTACATACACTAATTTCTGTCTGTTCTTGTCTTATCTTTATTCCCCTCCCAGATGTGAAAAACAGCTCATATATGCTTTCAGAAAACATTAACTTTTAGCCTTGAGAAAAGTGGCCTGGCTATCTTTAAAAAGAACTAAATTCTACACTGTTCTAATAAATGTAATGAAGAATTTAGGGACCAGAAAAGTTGCCATATGTCATTCACTTACAATAATTTCAGACTTACTTTATTTTCTGCTAAGATGCTTGCCTTTGTACCTTTTAATGTTATGTTTCTCTCAGCAGACAATGTGCAGACTGCTTGAGATTTATTGCCTTCAACTGTAGTCAGCTTATTATCATGGAAATATAAGAGCAGACACTACAGCTGACCTCAGCTGCAGATTTCAGAGCATTTATTTGCGTAAAGGATCACTATTCATTAACTGTGTCTTTGTTTTAAAGCCCACTCACTTAAGCTATGCTCTTATTAGATTAAACCAAGGGTATTAATCCAGACATTCAGCTATACAAAAAGTGAAAGAAGGCATCTCAACTCTGCATATATTATGAAAGTACTTGTTTACTTTAGTATCTTTCATGTACAGCAATCAGTGAAACTGCTTTTCTAGGTAAAATGACATTTATATCTTGAGTTTTATACAAATACTAAACAAAAAAGGTTTTACTTAGTTTCTTTTTTTTTTTTTTCCTTTTTAGTGTTTTTTTTCAAACATTGATGGCATAAAGTATGGGTATGTGCTTTTCACTCCTCCACAAGTTTAAGAAAGTCAACAAAGTCCAGTCTTTCTCAGCTATGTTTTCTTGTAAATCCACATTTCACAATTGTGATTAATGCTTTATAGTCTTACATTTATTCACTAATTTCAGTGTTGCTGGTCTTCTTCCTGGTCATTTCAATCTCTCAGCTCCAAACTCTGGTTCAAGCCCAAGGTTCTCCCGATTCTTATAGTAAACTCCTGTGCTATTTTTCTGTTTCTCATGCATTTTTCTTTGGAACATTGGAAAAGGTTTCATTCACAAAATCTCTCATCAGAAGAAAGAGAAGCAGAATCCATTTCTGATTGATGGCTCACTTTTTTGATGGGCACATTTTTGTATTTCCTCCTTGGCCTTTTCTGTATCAAAAAAAATCTTTTCAATCCAGCAAGATAAAACTATTCTAAAAACAGCTGGATACAGCATCTTGAATCTCACAAATGTCTTTCAACATTCCCTGATTGCTGGGAAAAATGTGCTACTCTTCTGCCTGGTGTACAGCAAATAATCATTTTCCACAAACACTGTATCTCCAATTTTTAATATTTTGCCCTTCTGCAACAGTTTTGTCAGGATCAACTGATCTGAAGTAGTTAACTTTATTTGGCCATCAACCTGTGGGTATCGGATCCATATCAGATCCAAGCCTGCAGCTTCAAACAGCTAAGATCTGAGCTCCAAGCTCCTCCCCCTTGCCCATAATCCCCTGCTATCCCTTCCTGACCTCAGATCTCGTTTGCCGCGGTTCAGTCAGCAGCTCTGAATGAGTTCCAGGCGTGGGAGTAGATCGTTTTTGTGAGAAAAATCCTTTTCTTTTTCTATTATAGCAGTAAAAATTTGTGTGTGTTGCTCCTTAGTTAGTTTCCAGTTGTCAACTGTTTTTGTAGTTAATTTTAGTTAAATTACCTCTCCCCGTGTGTGTGAAGGTGTGTCTGTCTTTGGGCCTAGTGTAATTTTGTCCCTAGTAATGTCTGAGGCCCCTAAAGCCTTCTTTTCTAAATGCACCGACTGTGGCCATAAGCTGTCCCCAGCGGATGGCCACACTCGGTGTGTATCTGCCTTGGGGTTGACCACCTCTCCCCAGACTGCACCATTTTTGTAGCCTTCAACCCCAGGGCTTTGAGGGACAGGAGGTCGAAGTTGATTCTGGCGGGACTGTTGCCCCCAGATTTGACTTCGTCCTCCTCTCCCTCAACGGCATCCGCCACGGCAGTGCCACCTTCCATCCCTGCTCCCCTGGCAGGGACTCACCCTCCCACCTCAGGCCTGGAGGAGAGGGAAGCTAGGAGGAAGAGGGGAAAAGAGAAGCACCACAAGCAGCGGGCCAAGTCTTCCTCCTCGGCCCCGCCGGCCAAGCAAGCAGCTTCTCCCAGGGCCTCCGGGCCTTCTCCTTCCCAGCTCCATTCACCCCGTTTTTCCCCGGAGCCGGAGGAGGAGGAGACCCGGCTGCCTTCGAGGTGGCACTCCCGGCCCACCTCTGTGGCCTCCCGAAGCTTGTCCAATGCAGACATGGACTGGATGATGCATAGGTTCCTCCAGGCCCAGCTGCAGATGGGAGTGCTCCTGCCTCCCCCCCTCCGGGGGGGGGAGCTCGACCCCCTTTTTCGCCCCGATTGCTCCTTCTCTGACCCACTTCCGGGGTTCAAAGCCTTTGGAGCCGGGTAGCATCGGAGCCGGGGGAGTGTTGGTGCCAACAGTACTTCGTACTTCGGCGCCGATGGCACCCTCCAGTTTGTCGGGTCCGTTTTCAGATCCGAGCTCTCGGAGCCGAGAGCTGAGCTTCGGATCCGGAGGTGTCAGTATGTCTTCGGCTCGTCTTGGTTGGAGCATACTGGCCCTTTGGATCTGATTGCTTCGACGCCGGCTCCGATCCACACTGGATCTGAGGGGACTACTCTCAGATCCCATAGAGAGCAGTTCTCCTTCTGCGTTCGATGTCGTGGAGAGGGTATTTTCGAGGGATTAGAGGCCCAAGGCTCCTGCTATGGTTCCACCCTGCTCTCCCTCTCAGACAGGCCTACCTTCCATCACCCGGCCCCAGGGACAGCCTGCGCCTATGTCCCAGATAGTTCCCATGGAGGAATAGGATATGGTTGGTGAGGCCTCTTCGGACAGCCCCCCCGAGGAGGTTCCTCACAAATGTAAGTGCAAGAGGAGGCACTTGGACTCACCTGAGTCCTTGACAGAAGACACAGACTTAGAGGAAGGGGAAGGTTCCCCAAGGTCGCCTCCCGAAGACGTCTCCTTTGGAGACATCATGAAAATGCTTCGAATTAGAGGGGGCTGGTCAGCCCAAAAACCTTCCGCTGATGAGTCTGTGTTTCTGGAGGCGTTTGACACAGGCCCATCTACCTCTTGGGTGTCCCCTCCCACCGATCCCCTGGTAGACCTGATTACTACTAGGGCATGGAAGGAGCCGGACACTGTGGAGCCCATTCCAAAGAGACCAGATAAAATTCTCCCCCCTTCTGATGGGACATGTTGGAGCAAGGGTGCGCCTGTAGATGCCATGTTGGTGGTGGCCGCCACCAGAAAGGAACTAGTCCAGGAGAGTTCCTCGATCCATCCTCCAGACAAGGAGTCTCAGATGATGGACCGCCTTGGGAAGCGGATGTTTGTTTCAGCCACCTTCTCTGTAAGGTCACTGAATTATATGGCACACGTGATACGACTCCAGCGGGATCTCATCAAAGAATACACCGGGTTGCCCCCAGAGTCCATGTCGGCCGAGGATAAGAAAGTATTCTCAACCTGAATGGCCACTCTCAAATCCATTGCGAACGCCTCTATGCGGCTCCTCTCCCATGCTACGGAAGGAGCCGCTAGAGCTAGTGGAGCGGGCATTGTCTTACGACGGCATGCTTGGCTCCGCCATTGCGATTTTGCGGAACTCTTCAAGGCGTCCTTCGTTAATGCCCCATTTGACGGTTCTTTGCTATTTGGCAAGACCA
The DNA here is from genome assembly GCF_019279795.1 of Protopterus annectens. Lineage (NCBI taxonomy): Eukaryota > Metazoa > Chordata > Ceratodontiformes > Protopteridae > Protopterus > Protopterus annectens. The sequence continues at coordinate 1,278,524,780 of NC_056747.1, forward strand.
TAGCGACACGCTGGTTCAGAGCGAGAAAGACGGGAAGACGTCTGCCGTCTGTGTCCTTTTCCACAGAGGTCCTTCTCTAGGAACCAAAAGGGACAGAAGAAGATGTGGTTCTGGAAGTCTCAACAGTCCCGTTTCGCTCTGGACCCCTCGTCCTTAAGAGGCAGAGGAGGACAGGGTGGACGCCGGCCCAGAGGCAGAGGGGGAGCGAAGAATTTTGGGTCGAGAGAACCCTTTTCTGATCGGCCCGTGCAGCAACCCTGAAGGGTTACCCGACTGCTCCACTCTGTAGGCAGTCGGGGGCGTTTCCCGAGGTACTTAGCAGTTTGGGAGTCCATTACAACAGATCGCTGGGTGCTTCGAATCATATCCAGAGGTTACAAGAGCCCCTTTCTCAATCTCCCTCCCAAACCCTGGAGCGTCCCCGATGTTCCACCCAATCAAAGGGAGGCAGCAGCCGCAGAAATACTCCAGCTGCTAGAAAAAAGAGCAATCCAGCAAGTCCCCCCAGACCAATCCGGATCAGGCTTTTACTCCAGGTTCTTCTTGGTGCCAAAAAAGACGGGGGACTTAAAACCAATCCTCGACCTGTCCTTTCTAAACCTGTTAGTGGCCAAAGAAAAGTTCCGGATGGTCACCATTCAATCCATTCTCCCACTCCTGCAGGAAAACGACTGGATGTGCTCTATAGACCTCAAGAACGCGTACCACCACATTTTGATGGACAGGCAATCCAGAAGGTTTCTCCGCATCCGGCTAGGAGCCAGCCACTACCAGTTCAGGGTCCATCCCTTTGGTCTCACCTCAGCCCCCAGGGTGTTCACCAAAGTCTTGGCAGTTGTAGCAGCCCACCTGAGACTCCAGGGAATACAGGTCTTTCCGTACCTGGACGACTGGCTCCTGACCGACCCCACCAGGCATCTACTGTGTTCAGCCAGAGATTACTTCCTCCACTTGGCTTCCCGACTGGTAATCACAATCAGTATCAAAAAATCTTCTCTTCAACCAACCCAGATCTTGGACTTCATTGGGGCCAGATTAAACACAAACCTTTTGCAAGTCTTCTTAACCCCGGACTGGCTTTGAACACTAAAGCTCCACATGCTGGCCCTTCTACACTCCCTGGCTCCTCCAGCGGAATTGGTTCTGAGGGCTCTAGGTTCCATGGTGGCAACAATCAACCTGCTACCCTTAGTGCGCTTGAACATGAGGGCACTACAATGGACCTTGCAGGTTCAATGGTCCATCCTGCCACATCCACTGAGTTCACCCATCCCCCTCAGCAGGGTTTGCAGGAAAGCCCTATTCTGGTGGCTCCAGTCCCTGGACCTCCAGAAAGGACGCCCCTTCTCTATGTCCCCTCCTCTAACCACGGTGACCACGGACGCTTCTCGCCTCGGGTGGGGGGCACTGTATGGGCAGAACCGTCCAAGGCACTTGGACCCATTTAGAGACCTTGTTGCATATCAGTGTCCTAGAGATGAGAGCGGTGCTTTTGGTGTTGCAAGCACCCCAAGCCCTTCTTCCCTTGGGGACAATTGCAATTCAGACAGACAACATGTCAGTAGTCTGGTATATCAACAAGCAAGGGGGAACCAGATCCTACCCACTTTGTCGAGAGGCCATGAGAGTTTGGGAATGGGCGATCTCAACCAACCGCTTTCTCATAGCGACGCACATTCCGGGCCGGTCGAACATCTTTGCAGACAGGCTGAGTCGAACCATCCTTTCATCGTACGAGTGGTCTCTGAACCCGAGAGTAGTGAAGCAAATCTTCCTCAGGTGGGGTCAACCTTGCTGCGATCTCTTCGCATCTCCTTCGAACGCAAAGTGCAGCGACTACTTCGCTCTAATTCCCCCACCGGGGGAATCCCCCAGAGACGCTCTGGTGCATGTTTGCCCGTCCAGTCTACTTTATGCTTATCCACCTCTTCCCCTAATGCTAAAATTCTTGCAGAAAGCCCGTCAGTTGGGGAGCAGAGTGATCCTCATAGCCCCATTCTGGCCTCGTCAAGTGTGGTTCCCATGTCTATGGTCTCATCTAGTGAATCCCCCATGAATTCTAGATCCCACTCCGGATTTGATCTCTCACCCACTAGGATTAACAACCCCGAACCTGGACAACCTCAAACTTACAGCTTGGTTGATCCAGTTCCAGTAATAGCTAAGACTCCCGGTATCTCGTCCTCTGTTAAGGCTATTCTAGTAGCCGCTCACAAGCCTTCTACGAGAAAGGTTTATAATAGCAAATGGAAACGCTTTTCAATTTGGGTGGAGCACAGAAACTTAGACCCCTTTACAGCTCCGTTACCAGCAGTGCTAGAATTTTTGTCAATCTTATTCGACCAGGATGCTAGCTCCTCTACGGTCAAAGTCCAGTTAGCCGCAATCTCCCACTATCATGTAGGAAGTGATCTCGGTCCCTTGGCCTCTTCCAAATTATACAAGACCTTCTTAAAAGTTACTTTCCTGTTGAGGCCTCCTGTTAAAGATGCAGTTCTTCCATGGGATTTAACTCTTGTTCTCCAGTTGACAGCTCCTCCCTTTGAGCCTGCAGCTTCGGTGGATCTAAAATACTTATCTTGGAAGACGGCTTTTCTTATTGCCATCACTTTGGCCAGAAGGGTTTCGGAGCTTCAAGTCCTTTGCGCCAAACCACCATACTTGGTTTTCCTTAAAGATAGAGTTTCTCTCAGGACCAATCCCTCCTTTTTGCCCAAAGTTGCTTCGGAGCCCAATATCAATCAGTCTATTAATTTACCAGTATTCTTTCCAAATTATCAGAACAAGGGTGAATACAAGTTACATTCTCTGGACGTACACAGGCAATTGAGGTTCTACTTGCACAGGACCGCTGACCACAGGAAATCTGAGCAACTCTTTGTATCCTTTGCTAAACCCTCTTTGGGAAAACCAGTATCAAAAGTTACATTGTCCAGATGGATCTCCCAATGTATACTTCTTGCATATAAGAGTTCTGGCCAACCTGAACCAGAAGGAATCCATGCCCACTCTACTCGATCGATTTCTACCTCTGCTGCCTTTTGGTCCAGAGTGTCATTGGATGACCTTTGTTCAGCAGCCACTTGGGCATCATCTCATACATTCATTAACCATTACAAGTTGGATATAATTTCCAGAGGGAGAGCATCCTTCGGCTCTGCAGTGCTCCGGAATATCCTTCCATGAGGACCTCGCAAGGATTGGGTAGCTGGGGACTCTGTCCCACAGGTTGATGGACAAATGAAGTTAACTACTTCAGATAAAGAAGTTATGTACTCACCATAAAATTCCATCTGAGTAAGTAAACTTCATTTGTCAGCAACCGACCCCCCCATCCCCCTAACCTATAGTGCATACTAAAAGGATTCCTTGCCCTTCGTTTCCGGATAACTCTAGGTTAGAATGTGCAGGTGATCCTTTGTGTTGTAATGCTCTGTGTTACTAAGCAAACTCGATCTGAGGTCAGGAAGGGATAGCAGGGGATTATGGGCAAGGAGGAGGAGCTTGGAGCACGGATCTTAGCTGTTTGAAGCTGCCGGCTTGGATCCGATACCCACAGGTTGATGGACAAATGAAGTTTACCTACTCAGAACGTTATGGTGAGTACTTCTTTTTTTCTGCTGGCATGAAAGCATCTTTACTTATGTTGGCTGCTTTCTTATGATCAGATTTGAAGCATACACACCATGTGCCCTTTCAGTTAACAAATCCTGCTGTGGAATACCAGTCCAGCTACTTGTTTGTGCTTTCATAAAGTTAATACAGTTTGTTCTTTCCAGTTTCTCTGGTACAGCAGAAAATCTCAGGTTTTCTGTTTATGCTCTACCCTCTTAACTCTATAATTTTTTTGAAATGTCTCTTCTAGTGCAGTCTCATACTCAGCAGCCTTTTCTTCATTTTGACCTCTGATGTTTGCAGTTTTATCATTTCATCTAAACAGCTATTTAAAGCTTCTTCCATTTTTTACAGGTGTTTGTTATTGGAGTTGTTCTATTTCATGTGTTCTGTTTATTCTAATGAGCTCTGAACACATTTGATTTATTTATTTTTTTCTCTAAATTACAAGACGTCGTTCCTTGTACCAAAACTGTAGCTTGAACTGCTTTTTGCTGAACAATTGCAGTCTTCCCATTTAGTCTTTTCTCCTCACCCTTCCTAGTTAATGTTCTTTCAGTCTATCTAAGTTTCTTCTTTGCTGGCATCCAGGTGGTGTACTTACTAGCCAGTAACTGAATTTTGCTAAAACTGTCAGAATTACTGGCCCTTATGTATCAGTTTCTTTTTTCATGTTGGTAGAGCTGCAATTAATCTGTTTATCAGTGTGTAGCCATCTTGAAAATGGCAAGCTTCAGATATTTTCTAACTTGGACTCCTGCTTTATACCTTCTGCCATATTCTGGAGGTGTTTTTTTTTCATACCCTTGTGTGCTGAGGAACCTTAGAATGTCTTAAGACAGATATGATGATGTAATGACAAGAAACTTTGTGCTTCTGACCCGTGTAACATTTGTGGGTTCTTAGCCTAAAAATGAAATGGATGTGAGGTGCTGTTTCCAACTCTGTGTTTTCTAGTGGTTAGTCTAAACAGTAAAGTAACTGCGGTGGTGGTGCTGCGGTAGCGTCTCAACAGTAAAGTAACTGCGGTGGTGGTGCTGCGGTAGCATTGTCACCTCACAGTAAGACAGCGTCCTGTTCAATTCTCAGCTAGAGCATCTTCTGTGTGGAGACATGCGTGAATGGGCGTACCTTCATTGAAGGTTGTGAATCAGGGCTGGCAACTCGGCATGTAAAGTTCCGCTGTGGTGACCCCTAACCGGGAAAAGCCGAAAGACACAGCAGCAGTCTCAACAGTAAAGTGAAACCAGCCCACTTGACCCAGTACAGTGGTAGATTTAAATGCATCAGGCCAGGTATTACATCCCCTATTTTCCAAGACAAAAACCGGCAGTAGTCTTTGAGGCCTTCAGTAATACTTGATTGAAATGTCTTTTATTTATTAGTTAGTGGAGTAATTACTATGGACACAAGTATTCCTTTTCAGGGGAAACACAGGAGTACTGACTAGTTAAGGGACTTGCTTAGACTAGTACAGTTGTTAAAATGGAGACTGGGGGAGTCAAATCTTGGAATGTAGAAAGCAGCTTCTAAATAGCTCACAAACGTGGTCTTCTGTAGTATCTGCAAGATATGCACTGCTTCACTGCATTTTTATTCTTGCTCTCAACAGTGATATTACTACAAATTTTTTTCATAGGGAAATTTGAATTGATGATTGTAGAGAAACTATTATTTGAGCAGTTGTGGTACATACTTCATGATGTGTTCCTGTTGAAGATGGGCAGGGGCTATACTGTTTTACCAGTCTGGTGGCTAAGCCTGCTTCCTAATCTCGCCCATGCTCTGTTTTGTTTGTGCAGTTCCTTTTTACTTTTACTTTTCATTGCTATTGAAAGTTTCCATGGAGTATTCATGACGGGTAAAATGGTAGTGTCTTCTAAATGTGGTGCAGACCAGATAGAAGATCATACCACTAGGTGTTTGACTGGAGTTATGAAGCATATGGTGACCTTACACACATCATGTGGATTTTTCATCTTTATAAAACGTGTGCCAAGTCAAATAACTCATTATTGAAGGATCTTGTATTCCAGTTAGGGTAAGTACTTTTATTCATATATGTGGAAGTATTTAGATGTTGATACACTTATCTCCTGAACAAGTAAGGAACTTGCATATGATTGGTAAATGCTTATTTTTTCAACTTCAAGCTTCAGATCTTTGGGTAGGTATCACAACAAGGTGCAGGTTGGCTTAATGATTAAGGTGTTTACCTTAGAGACACAAGATGCAGTGTTTGATTCTCACATGGGGTAATTGGCTAGGCTTAAATGGTCCACAAGGGCAGTTAACCCAGTAGTAACCTATGAACATTGCACTTTACCCTAAAGCAGTGGTGTCAAATTTACAGCCCTCAAACCAGCCTAATTATCAATGAGGTAAGTGACTACACTACTTTTCTAACTACACTGCCTGCATTTGTTTGTCTTGCAGATTCAAGCCCTTACTTGAATTTGTTAGTCCTCATACAGCACCAGAGGTCATTTGAGTTTGACCCCTGCCTTAGAGTGTAGTTTAAGCACCACACTCTGATGTTGTATTTTGCACTTCTTTGGTAAGATATCTGAAAGATTCCTCTATTTCATTGTTCTGAGATGCATATTTATTTTTACAATGTGCACTCAATCTACATTTATACTGTGCCATCTACATTTATACTGTGCAGAAATAACTAATCTTCTGTTCCACAACATACATTCTTCTTGTTGTAAATCCATTACTCAAATCATTCATACTTAACGAACATTACTTCTGCCACAGCTCTTACTTCACTGATCTGTTGCTCGACACTAAAACTTTTCTGAGAGCTGTGTACGCTCTTGTTTTATTATTTTTGATTTTATGACTGTTCCTTGCATATTCACATCTGTTGATTGTATGCAGGGCATTTCCTTTTATTGTGCTTGAAACCAATGTTTCTTATGTCTTTTATGGGGCATTTTATCAGTAAATGTTCATAGGGTAAATATTAGGCAATTAGTCTGCAGACTATTACAAGTGTAGCCAGTGTCTGTGTTCTTACCAAATTTCTGTAGTTTGCATTTATGTGTTTTTTTTAAATAATTTTTGTATTTAAAGAGAATATATAATGCAGTAGACTGATTTGTTAAGAGTTTGGTGAATGGATGCTAAAATAAGTGGACTGTAGGGATATGGACGAGGGTTAAGATGTCCTTCAAGGATGCATCTGCAGTCATAACATATGGGTTGTCCTGCCTCAGGCAGCCCTTCGGTCGGCCGGATTCCAAAGTCTGGGTCTGGCCTCGGCTGATGTCGCACTTTCCCCGACATCAGAGTGTCTGGGGTATAAAAGCATCAGCCGACGCCATTTTCCTTAGTCTTTCTTGCCGCGCGGTGCCCGAAGCAGAAGCTGTTCACAAGTGCCGGTTGGTCAGATCCAGAGATTTCAGCTACCAAAGACTTCGAAAAAAGCTAAGTACCCTGTTGGGGACTCTTTCTTGCCTCAGCCGATGTCAGACAAAGTAAATAATTGTTTAACTTGTGGGAAACAAATACCTCATAAGGATTTCCATTCTTACTGCCTTCCTTGCTTAGGCCCAGACCACGACGTATCAGCTTCTTTAGCCTGTGCCTCCTTCAACCGACTGACTCTTAGACCTCGGTCGGAGTTTGCAGAGGAGTTTTTTGGAACCGCTTTTGCTTATAAAATGCCGTCGGAGGCTCCGACTTCGCATATGGTCAAAAAATGCAAGGAAAAGGACAGACACTCGCGGCCCGCGGTTTCGGCTGAAACCATGGCTAGGCCTACCGCGAGTGTCTCGGTTTCGGCTGAAACCGAGTCCACGGCTATTCCTACTACCGAAACCATACCTCCGACCACCGAGGCCAGAGGCCCGGCTGAGTCGGCTTCAGAACTCCCTACCGAAGCTAGTGTTCAGGAATTGTCCGACACCATACCTTTGGACATTTCTACCCCTGCACGTGGGGCAGCTAGGCCCCCAGCATCTATGTCTATTAAGTCCTTCTCCAGGGCTAAAGCTGCCAAACTTTCAAAAGCTTTGCCTGCCAAATCTACTTCCCAGAGGCCTTCCTCTAGTTCTCAGATCCTCAGTCTTGCTGAGGACCTTATCTCCTTAATTAGGGGGTTCCCAACCTCACCCAGACAGGGCCTCCCAACCTCCTCCAGACAAAAGGCCCAGGACTGACCCCTCTGAACCTCACTCCTCAGATTACTCCACGGATGGATCTGATTTGTCAGACCACCAGGAAGGCGCCTGCTCGCCTTATGAGGATTCAGATGCAGAAGAATCTATCCCTTCGGCCTCCCCCCCTGAAGAATTTTCCTTTGGGGAGACTTTACACTCCATGAGAGAACACTTTCAATGGCAGGGTCAGGATTTCTCTGATTCTAGAAAAAGATTAAGGACCTTTTCGCATTTGCCCCAGCATAGGCCCTTAGCTATACCTCCGGTTCTAACTGTAATTGATGATGTGTACAATGATGTCAGTACTGCACCTGATTCACTTCCTCCAGCCCCCGCCAAACCTGACAGATACTACAGGGTCCCGGATTCTCACTTCCACCTGTATAAAGCCCATGCTGCAGACCCAGCAACTATTTCTCAGGACCCTAAAGGGGTTGCAGCCGCTACTGCCAAAATCCCTACCCTCTGAAAGAGAGTCTAGAGCATTAGAGATGGGGAAAAAGGTTTATACATCTGCTACTCTTTCTGCCAGGGCATTAAACTGTCAATTCCATATGATACAGTACCAAGAATTTTTGTTAGATCAGCTAAATAAGAAACTTTCTTCACCTGAACCCTTAGACCGTAAATCCCTTCAGGATTTGGTACACAACTCACAACAGGTCAGTAATCATTTCTTAAAATGTGGCTATGATGCACTGGAGGCTTCATTTAGATCAGCTATGACTGGGGCAGTAATTCGTAGGCATGCCTGGCTGAAGGAGCAATCTTTGCCAGACCATGTCAAGGCTAAACTCCTCGATGCTCCAATGGAGAAACATTTATTTGGCTCCCCTGCACAGGAGATTCTAAAGAAGGTTGAAGAAAAAGCAAAATCTGTGCAAACAGTTAAAGATTTCCTGCAAGTTCAACCTCCGAGGTTCAGCAGAAACTGGCCTACAAAGAATTGGTCCTTTCCAGACTCCTCCAGAGCACAGAGAGGCAGAAACAGGCGCCCTAGAGGCAGAGGTCAATCCAAGGGCCCCTACAGAGGCCGTCAGTGGCAGCCTGCCAACCAGAGGATTAGTGCAACAGCTACAACTACTACCACTACTACAGGACAGACCCAATGACTTGACTCTGATTCCGCCTACCAGGGATCAACTGGAAGCACCCTTGGGCGGAAAGCTGGCTTTATTCTCAAAAAACTGGCATTACATTACAAAGGAAACATGGACATTGCAAATAATAGACAAAGGATACAGGTTTCACTTCCATACTTTGCCAAAAAGGGGCGGAATGCCAAACCTTCCACCAAACCAGAAGGCAGAGGCTTTAAGACAAATCAGCAAGTTACTTTAGATTAAAGCTATAGAAAGGGTACCATCTACAGAACAAGGCCAAGGATTTTACTCCAGACTATTCCTTGTACCAAGGAAAGAAAACCAATGGAGGCCTATACACGACCTGTCCGCACTGAACACTTATCTCATTGTACCAAAATTCAAAATGCTGACCCTACAGCAACTTCTTCCCATGTTGGGCAAGGAGTCTTGGCTGGTGACTCTAGATCTCAAGGAGGCATACCTGCACGTCCCTATCCGACCAGATTTCAGAAGACACCTCAGATTTCTTGCAGGATCAGAGCATTATCAATTCTCAGCATTGCCCTTTGGCTTATCTACTGCGCCCAGAGTATTCACGAAATGCCTGGCATCAGTAATTGCACACTGCAGACTTCAGGGAATTCAAATTTATCCATACCTGGACGACTGCCTAATACAAGCGGACAACAAGAAAAAATTGTTAAAGGACTTGGCCTATGCCAAACAACTGCTACAGACCTTGGGATACACAGTCAACATCCAAAAGTCAAGACTAGTACCATCCCAAAGGATAACCTTTTTGGGTGTGGATCTGGGCACAATCACTCAGATGGCTTTTCTCTCAGAAGAAAAACAAAAACAATTTCCAGATTACTTCATGACTCTGACAAGACAAACTCAGCTTACTGCAAGGAATGTCCTGCAGGCCCTGGGTTACATGGCATCCTGCATAATTTTAATTCCACATGCCAGGTTGCATATGAGGAAATTACAATGGTACCTAAGGAATGTATGGTCTCAACACAGTCACAGTCTAGAAACCATGATACAAATCATTCCATGCCTTCAAAAGGAATTCCTGTGGTGGGCTCAGGCCTGCCAGTCCAACAGAGGGTTGCCTTTCAACAAACCAAAAACAAGGCAGACCATCACCACGGATGCCTCAGACCGAGGATGGGGAGCACACATGGAGGACAAACGTATCCAAGGCCTATGGCCTCAAGGACAGCTAAGCATGCACATAAACCAAAAGGAAATGCTGGCAGTAAGGCATGCAATCGAGGCATTCAGACCCTTCCTCCAGCAAGGACATCTGTTAATAAGGACAGACAACACCACGGTCATGTGGTACATAAACAAACAGGGAGGCACACATTCCTACCCTCTATGCCGGATGGCTATGAATCTGTGGAACCTATGCCTGAATCTCAATATCCAGCTGCAGGCCAAATTCGTACCAGGAAAAGAGAATACACTAGCAGACAGCTTAAGCAGAGCTACCATGGATGCACACGAATGGATGATCTTCAAACTCATAACAAAGAAATGGGGAATCCCAGAGATAGATCTGTTCGCCTCCCCACTCAACCACCAACTGAAGAAATTCTGCTCAAGGACATTTCACCCACAAGCCTGGAGGGTGGACTCTCTCTCTCTTTCAGCTGGAATGCCCTAACAGTGTATGCCTTTCCACCTCTCCCATTGATGTACAAGGTTCTACTGAAGATCAGGGAGGAAGAGCCAAAAGTCATACTAATAGCTCCGGACTGGCCAAGACAACACTGGTACCCGCTATTGAGAAGCATGTCTCAGGCAAACTCATGGCCTCTTCCCCTATGGCCTCTTCTTCTAACGCAGAACAATTTCAAGACCCTGCATCCCAACTTGAAAACATTGCAGCTAACTGCCTGGAAAATTCCTTAAAGCCCAACCAAACCGTTTTATCTTAGAGGGTGTGAAGGACATTATCCTGGAGGCTCGCAGACCTTCCACAAGAAAGACATACTCAGCTAAATGGAAGAGATTTCTCATTTGGAGCGCATCAAAGGGCACTGATGTCACAGTGGCAAACCTAGCACACATCCTAGAATACTTAGCAGAATTGTTCCACAATGGCTTGTCTTATTCATCCATTAAGATTCATGCTTCAGCAATTTCAGCAGAATACAATATGGATCCACCTATCTTCTCACACCCTCTTCTCAGACAATTTTTGAGAGGGATCAAAAATGTTAAACCTCCAAGAAGACCCCCCCCTACCTGCATGGGATCTCAATTTTGTGCTGGAAAAACTGACACTGCCTCCTTTTGAACCAGCAGCATCAGCAGACCACCAGTTTTTATCTTGGAAAACTGCATTCCTTCTGGCAATCACTTCAGCAAGAAGAGTATCTGAGTTACAGGCATTAATGGCAGTGCAGCCTTTTCTTATTTTTCACCAGGATAGAGTGTTACTGAGAACCAATCCTACTTTCATGCCAAAGGTGGTATCTAGGGTATCCTTGAACCAAGCTATTCACCTGCCTACGTTCTTCCCTAACCCACAGAACAAAGGGGAAAAACTTTTGCACACCTTGGATATACACAGACAACTACGCTACTATTTGGACAGAACTAAAACTAACAGAAAAACTGACCAACTTTTTGTAGCATATGCAACGGGGGTGCAAGGAAGAGCAATTTCCAAACAGACAATTTCAAAATGGATAGGAAATTGCATTCGTTTTTGCTACTCTTTTCATGGAAAGACAGTTCCTGAAAATATCAGGCCTCACTCCACAAGGGCCACAGCCACCACTACAGCTTTCCTACGAGGGGTGGCTACCAAGGACATTTTAGAAGCTGCTACTTGGAGCTCCGTGCATACATTTGCCAAGCATTACAATCTACCTTTATACTCCAGATCCCGAGCAGGGTTTGCAACTGCAGTACTGCAGGGGATCTGAACTACACCATAATTCTCTTAGTACCTCTTCCCCCAGATTGGCTATGGTATTCTACCCATATGTTATGACTGCAGATGCATCCTTGAAGGACATAGTACAGTTTTGTACCTACCATAAATGTAGATGTCCAATAGGTATGCATCTGCAGTCAGGATTACCCACCCTCCTTCCCCTCTGTGGTATTCCTAGGGTGCTTACCCCTCTTTCAGCTAGCTGGGGGAATCTATTATGGTGTATTTGTTTGTTTGTTTATATATGTATATAATTTGCAAATGTTTGGAACTTTTCAGCATTTATCCAAATTTAGCCTTCCTAGAGGGCACCTGGCATCTGGGGCAAGAAAAACTGAGGAAAATGGCGTCGGCTGATGCTTTTATACCCCAGACACTCTGGCGTCGGGGAAAGTGCGACATCAGCCGAGGCCAGACCCAGACTTTGGAATCCGGCCGACCGAAGGGCTGCCTGAGGCAGGACAACCCATATGTTATGACTGCAGATGCATACCTATCGGACATCTACATTTATGGTAGGTACAAAACTGTACTTTCTCCTTGGAGAAGAGAAGACTAGGGCTGATCTAATTTGTGGTGGTAAAACTGTTGGGGAGAAAGTGTTGGAATTAGAATTTACAAGAAAGACTAAGGGAAGGAGAAGGTGAAATGACTTATGGATTTCAAAGGTTGCCTAAAGGAGGACATCTCACAGAGCAAAAAAGTCACAAATTCAGTTGTTATCCTAGCTTGATCTAGTTATCACCTTTTATGTCATTTAAGATTTTTTTGGCTTTTCACTCATTTGCATTGGTAGTATTCTGACTTGCTGGTTTCTCAGAGTGTCTTCTGGAGAGACTATACTTGTTCTTTATGATTCGTTTTCATTTTTATGTGACTGGCGGCTTGCTATTACATGCTGACTTGGGATGTCTCCAAGAAGAATGTAGCCAGTTTCAGATCCCTGAACAACATTTGTTGATGCTTCCTTACTTTGAATTAGTGGCCTAATTAATTTGTTTTAAGGCTGTAAATCGTATCTTCTTCTTTACTACTCACAGAGCATGGCAAGTCTGCTTTTTAATATAGCAGAAAAAATATAGGAGGGACAGTTGTAAATTTAACAATAAAATAAGATTTGGGGTAGCTTTTGTGGAAGTTAACTGCTGCATTTGAGTGGCTGGTTATTGTGTGTTTTGGTAGCATTACACTGTGTTGGTTTTGAGTAGTTTCCAAGAAGAGCGGAGAACTTAAATTCATTCATTGTTTTATATGTATTTCAGATAGCATTGCCACCTATCCGTTTTTTTTTCTGGACTGTCTGGAAGTCAAACTGATTATCCAGTAGTCCAGAAAACACTGTACACACTCCAGTATTCTGTTTCAGAAAAAGAAACAGACTCCGAGTTTGTTAAATCAGCAGGTTAAACCATGCTTTTTTTTACAAAAAGCATGGTAAATCTACAGCAAAAAAGGAATTGCAATCAGAAAAAGAAGATGTTCCCTTGTGTGATGTAGTGGTGATGTTATAGAATGGGTGGGATTGTGGGGTGCAAGGCGTGTGGCCTAAGTCTGTTTTTTTGTTTCACCTTGCTTCATCCTGTGGCTCCCTACAGCAGTGCCCCATGTCCATCACCCCACAGAGTATCTCTATAAGGGCTGGGGAGAGCATAAAGGTTAAGGATATCCCGAAGGGTCTGGCCATCACACCTGCTGGGGGATATTTTATTTATGCCCGTCCCCATTCAACTCCTTCCCCACAGTATCTTTAGTTTTAGCAGAAGGGTAGGTGTACATGAGGATATGCTGATGTATTGTCTTGCCTCTACAGCAGCTCAGTCAGTGTCCCGACACTAATCCCTCTTAGGATTTCACCCCCCCCCCAACACACTGATTATGCGCTGAACTCCCTCAAGATGCCCTCCCCTGAGAATGTTAATGCCTATCCCTCCCCTGCCACTCCATCAGTTTTCTGAGCTGCTAATCAAACTATGGTTGGTTTTATCATTCTCACCACTGAAGCAGCCAGATACTTAAGATCTTAGTACTAGATTAAGAGACTAGAGAGGAGAGAAAAGATACTTAACCAAAGAGAGAATTGAGTAGGCTTTACCATTTCATATGCAAAAGAAACAGCTAGGAAAATACTGAGCAGAGGAGCTCTGCCATTTGCTTGTGTGTCTTAATTTCTGAATTGTTGAAAATGAACTCTGTTGCCCTTGCCCAGCATTGATATATAGTTCTCTAGTCAGCAGAAGAATTATATCCTGGCAGCAGCTTAATTAGTTCTGTAGTCAGCAGTAGAATTATACCCCAGCACCAGCAGATGTAGTTCTGTAGTTAGTAGAATTATACCCTGGCACCAGCATATATAGTTCTGGGTCTAGGACATTTCACTGAAACTCAAATGACTGAACACAAATCACTGAAAGCACAATTCACTGAAAACTCAATTCACTGAAACGCATTTCATTGAAAGTTATATATGGCCTTTTCCCCACTGTAGTGCGACCCTGGAGTTAGTATATATAGCAAGGGGGGGTGTAGCACCCCACATATTTTAAGTATATATTATGTTCGGAAAAGAGTAGTATATTGGAATTGCAAGTATACATGTATATAGTTAAAAATATTTAAAATATGTGGGGGGCTACATATATATATATATATATATATATATATATATATATATATTTATTTTATTTATTTATTTATTTATTTATTTATTTTACATTTGTTGACTGGGAAAATCCGACTGGATACATGTCCGTTTTCAGCGGAGGCCCGGGGAGAAAAGCTCCACATTGACATTAGTTTACATACTTATAAACAGAGAATATATTACATGTTTTGATAAGTAATACATAGGTACAAAGAGATAAGTGAACAGAGAAACTACTGCTCTTTACTAAGACTAATACGTAGGTACGATAATATTATGTAAATGATAAACATATAGGACTAATATGTAGGTACAGTAGGAATATGTAATTGAAGAACATATAAGGTTTAAAAGGAGAAAATGTCAGAGTAAATGCTAGATAGAGGATGAGCCTAGAGGAAAACACGAGGAGAAGTGGGGCACACACAGACACACATACACACACACACACACACACACACATATACATATACACTAACTCCAGGGTCGCACTACAGTGGGGAAAAGGCCATATATAACTTTCTTTGAAATGTGTTGCAGTGAATTGTTTTCAGAGAATTGAGTTTGTGAAAAGTGCACACTAATTTGACTTTCAGTGAAATGTCCTAGACCCATAGTTCTGTAGTCAGGAGTAGAATTATATCCCAGCACCTGCTGCGTTCAGGCATTTGCATTGTACGTGCAATTCTCCTTTCCTGTGGAGTAGCTTTTAATTTCAAAACTGTCTGTAAAGTGGACAAAAAAGATAGGAGCCTGAAATGCATTGTTTTCAGAAAAATGAACCACAAAAGATACCGCCCACATAGATATGTCCTAAAGAATGGTATATCTGCATATAACCCATAATGAAAACCAGCACAATAATGGTCTTGTAGCTTGCCGTTGGAAATTTATGATTGACTAAGTAAAACTGCATGGTACCAATTGGTCATTCAGTCCAATCAGTGAATGCCAAGTCATCAAATGTATGCATCTGTTTCACAGTTTGGGTGGATTATTAGCACTCCACAAATATGTTTTTGATAAAACTGAATAACCAGGCAAAGCTGTCCTGGAAATAGTCACTGGGAGTATTTTGAGAGACAGCATATCTAAATAACAAAAAAAAAAAAATAACAAGTACCATTTAAGTATGAGTTGACCTGAATATGTCGGAAATATTTCATGATGCTTGATGCTCCCCCACCGTTCTGCTGTCCTCTGACAATGCATCTCCCATTTTACCCTGGCTGGATCATGTACATTTTCTCCTCCATTATTCTTTCTCACTGTGATCCACTACCTCTGCGTCTCCTTTGTCATGTGACAATGCATCTCCCATGTCACCCTGGCTGGATCATGTACATTTCCTCCCCCATTATTCTTTCTCACTGTAATCCACTACCTCTACGTCTCCTTTGTCATGTGACAATGCATCTCCCATGTCACCCTGGCTGGATCGTGTACATTTCCTCCTCCATTATTCTTTCTCACTGTGATCCACTACCTCTCCGTCTCCTTTGTCATGTGACAATGCATCTCCCATGTCACCCTGGCTGGATCATGTACATTTCCTCCTCCATTATTCTTTCTCACTGTGATCCACTACCTCTCCGTCTCCTTTGTCATGTGACAATGCATCTCCCATGTCACCCTGGCTGGATCATGTACATTTCCTCCTCCATTATTCTTTCTCACTGTGATCCACTACCTCTGCATGTCCTTTGTCATGTGACAATGCATCTCCCATGTCACCCTGGCTGGATCATGTACATTTTCTCCCCCGTTATTCTCTCACTGTGATCCACTACCTCTACGTCTCCTTGTCCACTTACTTTTACCTTTTTCCACAGTCATGCCTCTATTCATAGTTCAGTGCATTCTCTTTTTCTCCTTTACTTTATTCATTTTCTCTGTAACCATTACTGTTTCCTTTCCTGTTTCTCAGTAATAGTAAATAAATGCAAACAGTAATATGCCACCTTAAAGACGCAGACAAAATGAAATGGCATAATGGTAAACTAAAGCTGTACTTTTCTTATGAAATAGAAAGATTTCCATTTTCTTTGACTATATACTACTAGCATATCTACTAGTTTGATTTCTGTAAATGAAGTCTTTAGATTTGTGTTCTAGAGCAGTGTACCATATTTTTATGGAGCATTTCTCCCTAGGTCCCCTGGATAAACTGTCGACAGGCCACTATCTATTAAAATTGTCAAAAAAAATTGGTAAGTAAATTAGCAAACTGCAGTTTACTAATAGTCGTTTAAGTATTGTGATAGTGCACATTTTCTCAGTGCACTACTAAGAATATCCTCTGAAGTAAGTGATATACTTGACTATCAAAGCACTCCACTGCTAAGTGGCCTTTGTCATTGTAAATCAGTACGCCCTGCAGTAGCCATTATCCCCCACTACTTTGTTCTTTGTTGGGAATGATTCCTTACATGCTGTATGAAATATATCTTGCTAACTAGGTTACCATCAGCAATACAAAAAGCTTCATTTTAAGGCATCATTTTGTAATTTGTTTTTCAATGGTTTAAGCAGCTGGCCAAAGCCATGTGCTTGACATTTAACCAAAAATCAAACAGAGCGCCAGGAACATATTCCATAAACATTGTGGTCTCATTGTACCTCAGCCTGTATGGACACTTCTGTGTGCATCACAGTGGTCAAGTTGCTGTTTTCCTGAGGTGAACCATTGGAATTCATTTTCCTAATGGTACCCAGGGTCCCAGTCTTCCATCATCAGCAGGTATCAGGGACCCATCCTCTTGTGGCCCTTCTCTGGGCACTATGTACCAATGCAAGGTCAAGCCGCAGTAAGGCTGGGATTATCTCTGATCTTTTGTGAGATGTTGAATTTATTGTGTGAGACCCAGCTGTTAAGAGAGACATCAGCAGGAGGGAGTGGGAATTGAATGAAGGGGTTTCATATTTAAATTCCCATTCCCTGCAGCTCACACTTTGCCAAATCAAGGCTTATACTACTGACTCTGGGCACTTGCAACCCTTGTTACCCAGTTAGGGGGCATCACACTGCATGTTAGAATTGGCATGGTGCCCTTATGGCAGGCTGATTTTGCTATTGTTCTTACTAGGTGTCACACAAGTATTAAGGCTCTGCTGCAACCCTTTCCCCATGATAGGCATTTTTGCAAAAGGTGGGTCCAGTGATTGAATCCAGGCCACCAGTGGTGCAGTCAGGGCTTTGCTCCACAGAACCAGCAACTTTGTCATTTGTGTGCTGCTGCTGTTCTATGCACATGTCACTGTTAGTGTCACACTTGGCCATTACTGCCATGAGCTGCTGTTATGTCGGCTAACATTACTGATATTACTTTTATCTTGACTGTTTGTTTCCCAGTTTTTTGGAGTCCTCAGTGAAAGCAAGCATTTTTTGTGTAACTTTCCAATTAACAAAAAGTAACATGAGTATGAATGTTAAACAGTGGGAGCTGAGCCTGGGATGTTCTAGTTCTCAGGAATTCATTTAGCCAGCAGGTTGCTTCCCTTTTTGTGTTGTTATTTTTCTACTTCAGGTTCTTGTAATCGTCCATGTCAGTACAATACAGGGCTTACAATTCTATTTCTCCATTTCTGTTGTTGATCACTTAAATTGATAGGTACTTTACTGGGGTATTGATCTGAGACAAAAACACTTAAAAAAAACACCCAAAGTGTGTATGCAAACTCAGAAAATAAAAAGAAAAAATGACCACCTCCGAAAGTACAAGCAAGACAGTATTTATTAAAACTAAGCACTCACCCAGTTTTGCACTGGGCTTCATCAGAATAAAAGAGTAGCCCAAACTGGATATCGCTTCAAGGTTTTGATCATCCATTGAGACCTCTGTGATCTGTAGTTTATTAGTTTAGCACCCTCCCCCATCAGAAAGAGCTTAATCTGTGTCCTAGGGGTTACATATACAAACATTAT
Organism: Protopterus annectens; assembly: GCF_019279795.1. Lineage (NCBI taxonomy): Eukaryota > Metazoa > Chordata > Ceratodontiformes > Protopteridae > Protopterus > Protopterus annectens. The sequence continues at coordinate 1,278,543,171 of NC_056747.1, forward strand.
ATACTTACATCAACAATAGATCTGTGGGAGGCGGTTCATCCTCCATACTGATGCAGTCTGTGTTCCCTGCCTTGGCTGAGATGATTTCATTTCCAATGGCTTAAAGTTGTTGCCCTAACACACTTTCCTTAAGTTTGTTTAGGGAGAGTTATAGTGTGTTGTGGAATTGGGGAGGTGCACATCAGTCTGGGTAAGTTTAGAATACCGAACAGTCAAAATGTCTGTTGTCGTAATCCATGGTGATCTGGAGGATGGGCCACTTTTACAGATCTGTCATAATGGTAAGTAAATAATTTTCATTTTCTTTATGTTGGGCAGCTTCCGCTGTAGAGTGTATATTTTTGTTTAAATAAGTTGTGTAAAACTGGCTTTGTTATACTCTGCATCTGTGTTTACCTGCTCAGGTGTGTGTGCTAACACTCTTGTCTACTGCCATTGTTTTAGAATTATGTTCTTTAATCACAAGTGTATTTTAAAAATTGTCATACATACATACATACATACATATATTCATTGACTTGTTTTCTGGCCTTAATTACTGTGTCTTTGAATGACTGCATGCTGCATTTGCTAACTGTATTTACTTAGCTGATTTGAGTCGTCTGTGTTGCATTGCACTGCTCAATGTGTTGTATGGTGTAAGTATCATCAGTGTGAATGACACTTCTAGGACTCCACTGAAAGTGAGGTTCTGATTATATGGAATTTCCAAGTTAACCTTTGTTATACTGTTTGCTATGGTCTTTCATTTTTTTGTGTTTCAACATAGGAAAAAAGAAGAAAGATTGGACTGGATGTACCAAGGTCCAGCTGGTTCGATAAATCGTGAAGAATACCTTTTGGGACGTCCCATTGATAAGTATGTGCTGGGGAAACAGGAGGAAGATGCAGGACCATCTGCTGAAACTGGCTTACTGCCAGGCTCCATTTTCTCTGCCACAGGGGCTATTTCTGCACTTGATATGGCAGCCAAGATACGGGAAGACCCCCTCTTTGCTATAAGGTAACACTGCATAGCTGTTTTGGTAATTGTAATGGTAACTGTTATGAGCTATCCTTTCAGAGAAGCTTGAAGTGATTTGATTGTAATATATCTGATGAATGGAGAAAATACTCATGTTGTGTATTTGCAGTTGATATGAAGGTATCCACAAAAATAAATTGTCAGTTAAAAACTGCACAGGTAATTCAGTGGTTACTCATTGGTAACTGAAAATACCACTGTGTAGCCTTCTGAGGTGATGCAGGTAAAGAGTTTCCATTCTTAAAGTAGCTGCATATTATGGACTCTGGATCATGTTGCTGATACCTCGTACAGGTATTGGCAGTACGTAGTAAGATGCTGTGTCGAGGGCAGGTGTCATTAATTCAGAGAAGTAGCTGGAGTACAAGGTCAGCAGATGTGGACATGGACAGTGAGAAACCTCTACAACAGATGTAAATAACTGTGCCTACTGACTTTAACTTCTCCAAGTCTTTTGGTTTTTTTAATACGATGACAGGATTGGACCACATTCTTAAGTCAAAGCATGATTAAAGTTTGTAAAGTCAGTGTTGCAATTGTTTGTGTTAGCCAGATGTGCTCATCACAGCACCCGCGATGTGCCCGGAATTGACTCCTGCTGCAATTCATATGAAGTTGCGTGTATTGGTAACATAGCTAAATATGACTGTAAATTCTTTGAGACCCATTGCTCCTACTGTTGTTGGAACTGTCTGGGTATCCTTCTTCCATGTTGCCCTTGATGTTCTTCATCTCACATTGCTGCAGTCCTTACACTTGGGTAGTCCGCTGTCCTCGGTCGGCCCGAATATCAAAGTATAAGGCTGACGTCGGTCAAGGTGCATTAGACTGACATCAGGACGTCAGGGTACAAATGCGCATGACCGACGTCATATCCTCAGTCTTTTTTGCCGCATGGTCCGTTGCAGAAGCAGCGTTGCAAGTGCCGTTCGGCGTTCTGAAATTTTTCGAATTGAGTTTCAGACCGAGTCAAAGTTGGCTAAGTACCCGTTGGGAATATTTTAGTTTTTCTTGCCTCAGTGGTTTACCGGATGTCAGAAAAAGTGAATAACTGTATTTCTTGTGGGAAACAGATACGCATAGAGATTATCATACTTTGTGTATTCCTTGTTTAGGGCCTGAGCACGGCGTTGTTGGGTGTCGCTTTTGTGCTAGATTCAATAGGCGCACTATTAAGAGAAGGTTAGATTGTGCCAGGTTAGTCTCGGGGAAGCGGTGCAATTACAATATCCCGTCGGATGCTCCGGGGTCCGCTTCTTCAAGAAGCGCAAGGATAAGGCAGCGAAGTCCAGGTTAGGCGAGTCGTCTGGACCGGACGCCGGTTCTTTAGAGGTGTCGGTGGAGCCGGTGGTTCCACCGGAGGTTTCTCTGGAGTCCCAGGGGGAGACCTTGTTATTGCAGGATGTGGCCTCTCAGGAGGCAGGTCAGGCTGAAGGGGCTTCTCAGGTTACTGTACTCCCTCCCTTCCTAGGGTGGTTAGGCCTTCTCCTTCTGTTTCCAAGGCTTCTCCCAGAGGCAGGCCAGGTTTAGCTTCAGTTGGTGTCACTCCTAGTTCTTCAGGATCTGTGCCCAAGAAGCATATGCTTAAAATGGCAGAAGATTTGATTACCTTGATTAGGGTTCTTTGCCCCCTCCTGATAAGAGGCCTAGGGTGGAACCTGAGTTGGGGAGTTTTGGGCAGGCTTCAGATGTTTCAGTGTCTTCGGCTGAAGACTTGCAGGAGTATTCTCCTTATTCTGATTCTGATGTGGATGATTCTACTCCTTCTGCTTCTCCTCCTGAGGATTTTTCTTTTTCAGAGACTCTTCATTCCATGAGGGAGCATTTTAAGTGGGAAGGTCAGGACTTCTCTGATTCCAGGAAAAGGCTTAGGGAATTTTTGTTTTTACCCCAACATAGACCTTTGGCTATACCTCCTGTTCTGAATGTTGTGGAGGATGTGTTTGCAGAGGCTTCTCTTAATCCTGATTCTTTGCCTCCTGCTCCTGTTAAGCCGGATAGGTATTATAGGGTGCCTGAAGCTCATAAGTATCTTTTTAAGAGTTTTAGGGCGGACCCAGAAACTGTTAGTCAGGGGCCTAAGGGTGTTAAGGCTTCTGTTGTTAAAAATCCGGTTCCTCCAGATAAAGAGGCCAGGGCTTTGGATAGATGGGGAAAGAAAGTCTATACTTCTTCCACCCTAGCTATGAGGGCTCTGAATTGCCAGTTTCACATGTTGAAATACCAAAACTTTCTACTGTCTCAATTGAAGTCTAAGGTAGATGCTCTGGCGGAAGGTATTGAGTGTAAAGAGTTACAAGATTTGGTACATGTCTCTGAACAAGTGGGTAAGCATTCTTTGCAATGTGGTTTTGATGCTGTACAGGCTTCATCTAGGGTGGCTGCCACTGGGTCAGTTCTTCACAGGCACGCCTGGCTAAGGGATCAGAATTTATCTGACCATGTTAAGACAAGGATTTTAGATGCTCCTTTACAATCTGATGTGTTATTTGGTTCACCTGTTGAGGCAGTCTTAAAGAAAATGGAAGAAAAGGCTAAGTCTATGCAGACTGTTAAAGATTTTTTGCAGGTTCAGCCTCCGAAGTTTAGCAGAAATTGGCCTACCAAGGGGTGGACGTATCCTTCTTATGATTCCCAGTCTAGGGGTAGGTCTAGACGTGGTAGGGGCAGAGCTCAGGGCTCTTTCAGGCCTAGAACAGGGAGTTCACCTGCACAGTCTTCGGGTGAGGGCAGGGGTCAGTCCTTTCGTAAACAGACCCAATGACCTACCGTTTCAGCTGCCAGAGCCTTCTCGTCTGGCAGCACCTTTGGGAGGAAGGTTGGCACTTTTCAAGGAAAATTGGAGTTTAATTACTCAAGACAGATGGGTATTGGATATCATACACCAGGGTTACAGGTTTTATTTCCATACCTTGCCTCCTTTCAAAGGCATGCCAGACGTTCCTCCTCAGCAAAGAATAGAGGCTCACAAACAGATTTCTCTGCTGCTCCGAATAGGAGCCATACAACCGGTCCCTCTGTCAGAAGTGGGCCTAGGATTTTATTCTCGCCTGTTCCTAGTACCAAAGAAGGGGAACACGTGGAGACCAATTTTGGATTTGTCTATCCTCAACACTTATCTGGACATTCCCAAGTTCAAAATGTTGACGTTACAACAGCTTTTACCTCTGCTGGGCAAAGATCACTGGATGGTGACTCTGGATCTCAAGGAGGCTTACCTTCATGTTCCTATCAGGCTAAGTTGCAGGAAGTATCTACGTTTTGGCTGGGACTTCTCATTATCAGTTCTCTGCATTGCCCTTTGGCTTATCTACTGCCCAGAGGGTTCACGAAGGTTCTGGCTCCAGTGATAGCTTTCTTCAGGCTAAGAGGAATACAGATCTATCCTTATTTGGACGATTGCCTGATTCTGGCTCAAGGAAAGGACGAACTTCTTCATCATCTACACTATGTGATAGCAGTGCTAAGATGCCTGGGGTATTCTGTGAACGAAATAAAGTCCAGTCTAGTACCCTCTCAGGACATGTGCTTTCTGGGTGTGAGACTGAATACAGCATCCCAGATGGCCTTTTTGACCCCGGACAAATAAAAGAATCTTTCTCTTTACTTCCATCAATTGTCTCATCAGTCCAGGCTGACTGCAAGGACAGTCCTTCAAGCCTTGGGGTTCATGGCATCTTGTATTCTGGTGCTTCCCAATGCCAAACTGCATATGAGGAAGTTACAATGGTATCTCAAAAATGTATGGACACAGCACTGCCAAGATATGGACACTGTCATTCAGATAATACCTTGCATTCAAAAGGAATTTTTGTGGTGGGCTCAGGAATGTCACCTAAACAAGGGACTCTCTGTGACCCGGCCAGAGGCGAGTCAGATTCTAACGACAGATGCCTCAGACAAAGCTTGGGAGCTCATCTAAATGGAAAGTGGATACAAGACCGTGGCCTGCCAGACTTCTACATCTACATATCAACCTGAAGGAGATGTTAGCAGTCCAATTTGCATTAATAGCTTTCAAGGATTTACTTCTTCCAGGGCAGGTGTTGATTCTAACAGACAACACAACTGTCATGTGGTACATCTACAAGCAAGGGGACACATTCTTATCCTCTGTGCAGACAAGCAATGATTTTGTGGGAGACTGCTCTCAGTTTAAAGCTAAATCTACAGGCAAGGTTTCTGCCGAGCACAGAACTCCTTAGCAGATGTGTTGAGCAGACAAATTATGGATCCCCACGAGTGGAAATTGGATCCTCATGTATTTCAGAAATTGACAGTGTCATGGGGAACTCCAGACATAGATCTGTTCGCTTCTCCACTAAACTACCAGCTGCCAAAGTTTTGCACAAAAAGTTTCATCCCACAGCTTGGAAAGTGGATGCTCTTTCATTCAATTGGAGCAATCTTCATGTGTATGCCTTTCCACCTCTGCCTCTCCTCCCAAAGGTACTTCTGAAGGTCAGACAGGACAAGCCAAAGATGATTTTAATAGCTCCAGATTGGCCTCGACAGCATTGGTACCCACTACTGAGAAGTCTGGTACGGGAGCCTCCATGGCCTTTACCTTCGATTCCACACCTGCTGTCTCAGGAGAACAGTCATTTACTCAATGTCAAACTTCACTCTCTTCACCTGACAGCCTGGCATATTCTGTTTTAAACCCTGAAGGGTTTCAGCTTCCACAGCAAGTTTTGAATGTTCTTTTGGAGGCCATAAGGCCTAGTACAAGGAAAGTGTACGCAGATAAATGGAAGAGATTTTTATTTTGGAGTGCAGCAAAAGCATTTGATGTTTCTAAGCCTAATTTAAGTGTGGCTCTTCAATATCTTACTGAGTTACTGGACAAAGGTTTGTCCTTCTCTTCTGTTAAGATTCATGCTGCAGCAATTTCTGCTCACTATGATTGTGACCCGCCATTGTTTTCTCATCCTTTGTTTAAGCAATTCCTTAGAGGGGCAAAGAATATAAGACCCCCACGGAGAGCTCCTACTCCTGCTTGGGATCTCAATTTTGTGTTGGAGAAACTCACTCTACAACCTTTTGAGCCTGCAGCTACTGCTGAGTTGAAATATTTATCATGGAAGACTGCTTTTTTGTTGGCCATTACCTCTGCGAGAAGGGTTTCTGAATTACAGGCCCTTATGGCAGTTGAGCCTTTCTTAATTTTCCATAAGGATAGGGTATCTTTGCGTACTAATCCTTCCTTTATGCCTAAAGTGGTTTCTAGTGTGGCTTTAAACCAAACTATTCATTTGCCTACCTTTTATGCAAACCCCCAGAATAAAGGGGAGAAGATTTTGCACACTTTGGATATACACAGGCAGTTGCGATATTATTTGAGCAGAACTAAAGGGTTCAGGCAGTCTCAGCAGTTATTTGTTTCTTTTGCTTTGAGTTCTCAGGGCAAGCCTGTGTCAAAACAAACTATTTCTAAGTGGATTGGGTTGTGCATTGCTTTCTGTTATTCCCATCATGGCAAGGAGGTTCCAGCTGGGATTAGGCCTCATTCCACTAGGGCTACTGCCACTTCAACAGCTTTTTAAGGGGTGGCAACTAAAGATATCTTGGAGGCAGCTACTTGGAGTTCAGTGCATACTTTCTCTAAGCATTATCACCTTCCACTTTACTCTAAATCTAGGGCTGGTTTTGCCACTGCTATTTTACAGGGCATTTTGGCAGCTCCTGCTTCTTTATAGTTGTGCCATCCTCCCTTACCTCTGCTTTGGGATTCTACCCAAGTGTAAGGACTGCAGCAATGTGAGATGAAGAACATGAAAATGTAAATGGAATTAAGTTTGTTAGTCTGAGGAAGTTGCTCAAACTTGAGCGACGAAAAGCGCTTCACCTGTATCCTATTAAACTCGAGCTTTGTCTTCAGCGGTGCGTTGGACCTGTTTTTTGATTTCTTTAGTTTGTTCCTGGATCACTGAGATGAAGAACATAGTACAGTTTTGTACCTACCATAAATGTAGATGTTCGAAGATCCACATTGCTGCAGTCCAATTTACCCTCCCTCCTTCCCCTCTGTAGTTAGAGGCGGTTGTGTGGGTTGGATTGTAAATATTGTGTATATTGTATATATTGTACATATTATTAGTGCTAGGGTGGTTGGTTGGTTGTTTGTTGTCTTTGTGTTTTGACCTTTCTTGTTAGGGTCTTCTGACATCTGGGGCAAGAAAAGACTGAGGATATGACGTCGGTCATGCGCATTTGTACCCTGACGTCCTGATGTCAGTCTAATGCGCCTTGACCGACGTCAGCCTTATACTTTGATATTCGGGCCGACCGAGGACAGCGGACTACCCAAGTGTAAGGACTGCAGCAATGTGGATCTTCGAACATCTACATTTGTGGTAGGTACAAAACTGTACTTTTCTGCATGCAAATGCTGGTATTTTATGACTTTGTGTCTCTCTGTATATAGGACACTGTAATCACTGTGTGTAGCAATTTCAATGATCAATGCTACTTTTGTCTTCTTTTCATGGACTACTGTAAGTGGTTTTTTCCCGTCTGTTTTTTGAGCTGTTGGTAATGGGTGATCCCATGTGATATAAACTTCTCATAATTTTCTATAATACTTTATGGTTCATGTTTTCAGTGCTTCTCAGCTACTTCAGTATTATAATGTTTGCAACAGGATGTGTGACTGTTTCCAATTCTGTTTAACAAAACCTGCATTTGTCTGTTTCTCCGACATGTTCAATGGACTTTGTAAAACAGTGTGTACATAGTCCATTGTCCTGGGCTACCAATATTAACTTTCGTCTCTTGGTTTAAATTCACCACTCCTTAAGCATTTCTCCATTAGATCCTGATCGACATGAGGTTGGTCCAGGAGTTTTCTGTACTTGCCGTTATATTTATGCATTTTCCACATTTCTTGCCTTCCCATCTGATCTTTCATCTTCTACTCTTTCTTTTAGTTTTTGGCACATTCAGTTGCAGCCTCATTTTTGTCTACTTCTAGTTTGATTTCCATTCCCACTTGACACTGGCATACTTCTGCTAAACCAAGCAGGGAAGTCATCTTAGACGTATTCTCCTTATGTTTTAAAACTTTTAGTATGTTTGGATCTGGTGAGGTCAGTAGATACATATATAGTCCTATGATTACATATCAGTGCATGTAATCAGTTTGGAGGAGGCATATACCTCCTTCAGAATGGGGAATGTATAGGCTTGGTATACAGTAAGTTTTATAAATCATTTGATAAGCATGAAGCATCCTTCTTGATGTTCATCGTGCATACAGCTGCAGTCATTACAGATGCGTTATCCTGCCATCAGGCGGGTCCTCGGTCGGCCGAATTCCAAAGTCCAGGTCCGGCGTCGGTTGTCGTCGCCTCTTCCCTGACATCAGTGCAGCAGGGGTATAAAAGAGGCAGCCAACGCCATTTTCTTCAGTCTTTCTTGCCGCGCGGTGCCCGAAGCAGAAGCAGTTTGCAAGTGCCGGTCGGCCAGCTCCTGAGATTTACGAAAGTATTTCAGCCGAAGTCTTCTTTAAAGCTAAGTACCCCGTTGGGGAAACTTTTCTTGCCTCAGACCGATGTCAGACAAAGTTAATAATTGCATTTCTTGTGGGAAGCAAATACCGCATAAGGATTTCCACTCTTTCTGTATACCTTGTATTAGGGCCAGACCACGACGTCTCGGCCTGGCGTTTTTGTGCTAGGTTCAACAAGCGCAGTATTAAGCGCCGGGCGGAGTTCGCCCTTCATTATACACCAACACCAGTTTTAAGCAAAAGATGCAAAGACAAGGACCGACATCCGAGGCCTGCACCGAGTACTGAGACCACGCTTAGGCCGACTACCGGTTCTCAGCGAGGCACCTATGCAGCCCCTGACTACCGATGAAACTATTTTACCGGTGACTTCAGTACCCGAGGTCGCAGGCTTCTCGGTCTCCATTCCCACTGCAGATACCGACGCCACTCTTGGCGGGGAAACTGATAATTTAGTGAGGCCTGCCATTTCTGAAGGCGTCTTCAGGCCTTCCACCTTCTCTATTAAATCCTTCACTAAATCTAAAGCTGCCATGAAAACTAAAAAAACAGGGTCCTCAGACCTCCTGTCAAGGCCCCATGCCCAAAACGCAGATGCTTAAAATGGCTGCGGATTTGATAACTCTTGTCAGGGGTTCTCAACCCCCCTCTGACAAAAGACCCAGATTGGAGGAAGACTACCCTTCCTCAGATCAGGCTTCTATTATCTCAGACTATTCTGAGGACCAGGATTATGCCTATTCCCCTTTTGAAGACTCTGATGCTGAGGAGTCTATTCCCTCAGTCTCCCCCCCCCCGAGGACTACTCTTTTGGGGAAACCCTGCTTACATTGAGGGAGCACTTCCACTGGGAAGGCCAAGATTACTCAGATTCCAAGAAAAGGCTCAGGGAATTTCTACTGCTCCCCCAGCATAGGCCCCTGGCTATCCCTCCTGTTTTAGATATTTTGGATGATGTGTACGCAGAAGCCAGTCTTAATCCAGATTCTTTACCTCCAGCCCCTGTTAAACCAGACAGATATTACCGGGTTCCTGATTCTCACCAGTTCCTTTATAAAAGCCATACTGCTGACCCAGAAACAATTTCACAGGGTCCCAAGGGAATAAAGGTCTCTACTGCTAAAAACCCTTTACCTTCAGAGAGAGATTCCAGAGCATTAGAAAGGTGGGGGAAAAAGGTGTATACATCTGCCACTTTGACCATGAGGGCATTAAACTGTCAATTTCATATGTTAAAGTACCAACAGTTTTTGTTATCTCAACTGAAAACCAAAATGACACAAGCAGAACAACCAGATTTGAAAGAATTGCAGGATTTGTTGCATGGAGCAGAGCAAGTGGGTAAACATACCTTGCAGTGTGGTTTTGATGCTTTAGAGGCCTCATGTAGAGCTGCTGTCACGGGGTCTGTTATACGTAGACATGCTTGGCTCAAAGAGCAAACCTTACCAGATCATGTCAAAGCAAAGTTATTAGATGCACCACTTCAAAAATATGTATTGTTTGGTGTTAAAGCTGAGGAGGTACTAAAGAAAATGGAGGAAAAAGCAAAATCTATGCAAACAGTGAAAGATTTCTTGCAGGTGCAACCTCCACGCTTCAGCAGAAACTGGCCTTCAAAAAATTGGTCCTTTCCAGCCACGGACAGACCTCAAAGGGGCAGATACAGACGCCCAAGGGATAGAGGACAACCACAAGGATCTTACAGAGCATAGACAGTGGCAAGCACCAACCCCAAGAGGTGGAGAAGATAGATCACAGTCATTTAGAAAACAGACACAATGACTTCCCCCTATGCCTGCCAAACAAAGCTTTAATGGCAGCACCTTTGGGCGGAAAACTGGCATTATTTTCAAAAAATTGGCACATTGTTACAAAAGACAAATCGATTCTGGACATTATAGACAGAGGCTACAGGTTCCACTTTCACACCCTTCCAAAAATGAGAGGCTTGCCAAACCTGCCACAAAATCAAAGGGCAGAGGCACAAAGACACATTTCCGCTCTCATGGATATGAAAGCCATTCAAGAGGTACCTGCAAAAGAACAAGGTCAAGGTTTTTATTCCAGACTATTCCTGGTACCAAGGAAGGGCAAAGATTGGAGACCCATCTTAGACCTATCCATCCTAAAGACATATCTACAGCTGCCAAAATTCAAGATGCTCACATTACAGCAGCTTCTTCCCATGATGGGCAAGGAGTCTTGGCTGGTAACATTGGACCTCAAGGAGGCATACCTGCATGTCCCTATCAGACAAGATTGCAGAAGATACCACAGATTTCTTGCAGGTTCAACCCATTACCAATTTTCTGCTTTGCCCTTTGGCTTATCTACTGCACCCAGAGTGTTTACGAAATGCTTGGCATCAGTAATTACCTTCTGCAGACAACAAGGAATACAAATCTACCCATATCTGGACGACTGCCTGATTCTATTGCAGCATCTGGCGTTTGTAATAAAACTGTTAAACTACCTGGGATACACAGTGAACAAAAAGAAATCAAAACTAATACCTTCTCAACAGATAATTTTCCTGGGTGCCAGCTTAAATACAACCACCCAGATGGCCTACCTCACGCCAGACAAACAAGGGCAACTGTCTCAATACTTCAACAAAATGGCAACTGTCACCAGACTAACTGCAAGGAAAATCCTGCAGGCTCTGGGATTCATGGCATCTTGCATCCTACTAATACCATGTGCAAAGCTGAATATGAGGAAACTACAATGGTACCTAAAAAACTTATGGTCTCAACACAACCACAGCTTGGAAATAATTATACCACTCATTCCATGCCTTCAAAAGGAATTTTTGTGGTGGGCTCAAGCATGCCAAAGAAATACAGGTCTCCCTTTCTGTGTACCTCAAGCAACTCAAATCATCACAACGGATGCCTCAGACTACGCCTGGGGAGCACACATGGCAGATCAGTGCATTCAGGGAAGATGGTCCCAAAAAGAGAAGCACCAACACATCAACCAAAAGGAGATGCTAGCCGTGCAAAATGCTCTTATGACCTTCAAAGACCTACTGCATCCAGGCCAGCTATTGATAAGGACAGACACCACAGTCATGTGGTACATAAACAAACAGGGGGGAACTCATTCATACCCCCTGTGCAGGCAAGCCATGACCCTGTGGAACACAGCACTGGAATTACAAATTCAACTACAGGCATAATTTCTGCCAGGGAAGGAAAACACACTAGCAGACAACTTAAGCAGAAATATGACAGACCCACACGAATGGAAGTTGCATCCTCAAGTCTTCTCAAAGATAACTCAGGCATGGGGACAGCCAGACATAGATCTATTTGCTACCCACAGAAATTACCAGTTGGAAAAATTTTGTTCAAGGACCTATCATCCACAGGCCTGGAAAGTGGACGCACTCTTTCAATTGGACAACATTGACAGTCTATGCCTTCCTGCCTCTTCCTCTACTGACCAAAGTTCTATTAAAAGCCAGAGCAGAGAGGCCACAAATGATTCTCATTGCTCCAGACTGGCCACGACAACACTGGTATCCTCTCCTAAAGAGCCTGACACACTCCCCACCATGGATCCTACCTCTAGTCCCTCTTCTGTTGTCCCTGCACAACTACAAAACCCTTCACAGCCAGCTCAAAACCCTAAATTTAGCTGCATGGAGAATACCTTAATTTCCCAACAGACTCTCCTCTCCAAGGAGATGCAGGATGTCATCTTGGAGGCCAGAAGACCCTCTACTAGAAAAGCCTACTCCGCCAAATGGAAACAATTTTGTTCCTGGAATCAAGAAAAGGGCCAGAATCCTTGGGTAATAAATATACCTCAAATTTTACAGTACCTAGCTGAGATGTTAAACAGTGGCCTTTCCTTCTCCTCCATCAAGATCCACGCTTCAGCCATTTCTGCACAATACAATACAGATCCTCCTTTATTCTCACATCCTCTATTAAGGCAGTTCCTCAGAGGGGCAAAAAATATAAAACCCCCATGGAAATCACCAGTCCCAGCTTGGGACCTCAACTTCGTATTGGAAAAACTGACCCTGCCTCCCTTTGAGCCGGCTTCTTCAACAGAGCTACAATACTTGTCATGGAAAACAGCCTTCCTTCTGGCTATTACCTCAGCATGCAGGGTTTCGGAACTACAGGCCCTCATGGCTGTACAACCATTCATCATTTTCCATCAGGACAGAGTTTCCTTACAAACAACCCTACCTTCATGCCAAAGGTAGTATCCAGTGTAGCTTTGAATCAGACTATTCATTTTCCTACCTTTTATCCAAATCCACAGAACAAAGGGGAGAGACTACTACATTCCTTGGACATTCACAGACAACTTTGTTATTACTTGGACAGAACAAAGCCATTCAGGAAATCTGAGCAGCTTTTTGTGTCCTATGCTACAGGTGCTCAAGGAAAGGTTATTTCCAAACAGACAATTTCAAACTGGATAGCCCACTGCATACATTTTTGTTATTCATTTCATGGAAAATCTGTGCCTGTATACATCAGATCCCAGTCCACCAGGGCTACAGCTACCTCTGCAGCTTTCCTCAAGGGGTCCCTACCAAGGACATTTTGGAAGCAGCTACTTGGAGTTCAGTGCACACTTTCTCCAAGCACTACCACCTTCCACTATACTCAAAATCTAAAGCGGGCTTTGCCACAGCAGTCCTGCAGGGCATCCTCGCCCCTCCTAGTTCCACTTAGTGCCTACCACCCTTACTTAGCTTTGGGATTCTACCCATCTCTAATGACTGCAGCTGTATGCACGATGAACATAGTACAATTTTGTGCCTACCATAAATGTAGATGTTTGAGTGCTCATACAGCTGCAGTCCAGGTTACCCTCCCTCCATCCCCTCTTAGGACAGGCCTTATGACAAACACCTTTATCATACAACCTATTTGGGGTATTCTTTTATGGTGTATTTGCTTGCAACTACTGTTTTTCATTTATCTACACTGCATGTTTGCATAATATTATGTTTTGCCTTCCTTCTGGGGGCACTTGACATCTGGGGCAAGAAAAACTGAAGAAAATGGCGTCGGCTGCCTCTTTTATACCCCTGCCACAGTGACGTCAGGGAAGAGGTGACGACAACCGATGCCGGACCTAGACTTTGGAATTCGGCCGACCGAGGACCCGCCTGACGGCAGGATACCCCATCTGTAATGACTGCAGCTGTATGAGCACTCGAACATCTACATTTATGGTAGGTACAAAACTGTACTTTTTCCTGTCCAGTACCGTTTGGGGCCAGTCATTTACCCCAAAACTGTACATTAGAACAGGAAAAGCAAATTGGTTTATAGCTTGGACTTTGGCCCTCTAGATGTCAGGGCTGAATATTTATACACTCCCTCCTGCTTAAATTCCTTTATATCACATTCCTGTGCCAGACCAATATTTTCTTGGTGCTGTAGCTTTTCTGCTTTTAAATTTTGGTTTTGCACAATTATCAAGATCAGATGACATTCTTGTATCATCTGAGAAAGTTTTGACTACTTGCAATTTTGCTTTCAATTCCTCATCTGATGAACTGTAAAGTTTTAAATCGCCCACAAAAAGATGAGAAAGTCTTTACACTTTGTTGTTTTGTGGGGACCAGATTGTAACCATGACCTTAATCTGTTAAGTAGACAGTTTAATGGGTTAAAGAAAAGACAAAAGAGCAGCGGTGACAGTGTCCTCTTGGAATATCCCCCTTTGAATTTTTATTCCTGGATTAATAATTTGTCCTTTATCATGGCTTAGCTGCATAGTGGTTTGCCAAAGTTTCATGGCTGCTGTAATGTAATCGATCAGTGTAGGATGTATCTTGTACATTTTAAGTACTCTTTTATCCATGAATGTGTGATGCTGTCAAGTGCTTTTTTGTACTCTATCCATGCCATACTTAGATTCTTCCCCTTTTTACAGCTCTCCGTTATGATGTTTTAACAACAAATGACCCTTTGTTCCATATCGACTTTCTTTCATTTCCCTTTTGTTCTATTGCCGTGATTGAGTTTTCTTCTAAATGACTACAAACTCTGTCAGCATCAGTTCCAGTGTATAGTTTATACATCATCCAAGGGCAAGTTATTGGTCTGTAGTTTTTAGGACATCTTGCAGGGTCACTGTTAAGGAGGAGTATCATTTTTCATGTTGTTAACCTGGTTGGCATTTGTTTGGGGTGCACATTTAAATAGTTCTTACTCATGGTTAAATCTTCATGTAAAGATGTTAATACTTTTAGCCAGAAATTAGGTACTGCATCTGGGCTTGGGGTTTTCAATTTAGGAGCTTTTCTTAATTTTCTTTCAGTTTCTCTGGCCGTTACGTCATCCCATTTCTTATCCTGTATATTTGAACTTCTTATTCTTTTTTCTTCTTCTCCATTCAGCATCTTTGTGATGTTCCACAGGATCTTCATACATATTTCTTTAAAATGTCTTTCTTCTTTTTGGTGGTGGTTTTATTCCTTTTGCTTTGTTTCCCAATTCTTTTTTTGTGGGTCATCAGTAAATTGCTTATTTTGTACTTTTCCTTTATATTTATCTGCATATCTTCCAAGTTTTTCCGGCTGTGCTGATATCTTTAGATTATTGTTTGCAGTAGTGTATGATAGATTCTAATCTCTTTTGGTACTGCATGTTGCTTTTATCGCATCTAATGTTCTAAGGGTTTTTGTTGATCTGTTCCCGCTTCTGAACTCCTCTAAAAGTGACGCTTCTTTTCTTAATTGCTTTATAGTCGTCTCTGTTCGATACTTCCATGATGGCATTTGATTTCTCCCCTTCCTTCCCTTTACTGCCCTGTGTTTTGTGGTAAGACTTTATCTGTTAGGATGTAATATATCCTTCCCTTTACTGCCCTGTGTTTTTGTGGTAAGACTTTATCTGTTAGGATGTAATATATCCTTCCCTTTACTGCCCTGTGTTTTTGTGGTAAGACTTTATCTGTTAGGATGTAATATATCCTATCTGCTTCTGTTGTATCGCATGAATTTCTATGAATGGTCTTGACTACTGTGTTCGTTTTATCAAACTTCTGATATTTTGGGTGCAATTAAGTTTCTGTCATCTATTTCTTTCATTGATCTTATCAATAAATTGTTCCCTTAGATCATTTTCTTCCAATGTAAGGGCACATTCTTTGTTCTCTGTTTCCTGTGGGCATTCTACAGAAAGTGCCAGGACATCTTCCTATGGCTTATTCTGTTCATCTTCATCCTGTGTCATCCATTGCGCTTTCATATGGGAACTCACTAGCCTGTCACTCCACAATATAGACCGTGTCAGTTACTACAGTTTCTTGTTCCTTCCCTTGCTGTGCAACTCCAACTGAACATTTGTACTGGTTTCTTACTAAAGGCTCCAAAGTATCTTCATATGGCAACTGATCAGATGTTTCCCGCTCTACTGGTTTCACCTTAATTTGGAGACTCATGATTATGTCATCTGTGATGTAATCAGTTAGGTTTTCTATACTAAATCCATCACTTTGCAGATAATCCATAACTTCAGTTTCTATTACTTTAACATCTCCATTTGCTAGTCCTCTTTTCTACTCCCTTCCTTTGACTTTTCTTTTTTTATTGTAAAATTTTCCATATCTAGATGCCTTTGCCTGTATTTCTCTTCAAATATCTTTGGTGCTGCTTTTTGTATTGATTAATTTGGCTTCTCTTTTGCATAAGTATTGCACCATATCTGATCTCTGTTTTTTTTTTTTTTGTGTCCATGTTTCTTTTTCATACCTTTCAAAAATCTCAAGATTTTGTTCTTTGTATATTTGTACTTCCTCAGTTGCTTCTTTCTCCAAACAGGCCAAGTTTTTTTGGTCTATATAATTTTTTGTGAATCTGTTATATTAATGAACACATTTGCATTTGAAGGTTCTGAGAGTTTTTCTTGTGCAAGTATTTTTATTCTAATTTATCTCTGAATCTTTTTGTATATCTTCTGCGTACCTTTGTGTTGATTTTAGTGTTGATAGAGTTTATAGTTTAGTTCCATATCTATGCTAACAGACATATGTTAAGTAGCAGGTTTGGGGTCTGGAGGTTCATGGCAGAAAGGTATCTCCAGGCAACCAGCCTAGACAGATAACAAAAAAAATTGTACACGCAGCAGATATTTATCCTAACAATGTAGCATTCAGGATTATTGTGAATTAATGAATTCATTAACATCTATCTTTTTGTGTTTTTTTTTCTTTTAGAAAAAGGGAAGAGGAAAAAAAGAAAGAAGTTCTGAACAACCCTGTTAAAATGAAGAAGATTAGAGAATTTGTAAGCTTTAAACCTTAAGCTGTAGTTATTTTATAAAACTGACTTATGCAAGTCTTACTATACGATTAAAAATGCTGCTCGTTTTGTAAGGTTAGTGCCAGTGTGGGAAGCACCATGTTCAGCAGGAGGATTGTTGCATGCAGTGCCCTTTTACTTCCTGTGCTAAGTTTGTGTATGTGATGAAAAGGACAGTCCGGTCTATCTGTGTGAGTATTGCATGCTGTACTGGTGTACGTCTAAGGTATTTTAACAGCCGTGATGGAAGGGACATTGTGTTTGGAACTAGGGTTGTGGAGCTGGTTTGGGGGATACCCTGGAATACCTAGTTAGTTTATTTGGGAGGGGATGCAGCACCTCAGATTGCTGGCAGATGTGTGGTTTGTATGCACCTCTTGTTAGTGATGCAGACAAGTTAAGTAATGGTTAGTTAGTGATGCAGACTAGTTAAGTAATGGTTAGTTAGTGATGCAGACTAGTTAAGTAATGGTTAGTTAGTGATGCAGACAAGTTAAGTAATGGTTACATGTGTAATGAGGGGCAAGAAACAGGAAAACTACCCACTGCTGGCAGTGCCGATCCACACGTGTCATCACCACGTATCACTTTCTTATGTGCATGTTTACCTAAACTATCTGTCTGAGAGAGAATCCCAGGCTGCTTACAGACAGATATGCTGTAGGGTACCACACTGGTTGCAAAGATAATAGGATGCATGAGGCGAATATAAAACCTTAGAAACGATACAGCTGAAAGGAGACCGTGTAATAAGAGACGGAGTTTGAAAGTCTAATACAGAATGTTGTAGGTCATCTCTGTGAGGGAATGGAGGGACCCCTTCATGGTTACAGGTACGAGGAGTAAAAGTTCATGCCCGATCATGTTTTCCTGCAGGGATATCTCTCTCTCCTTCCGCAGCATGGCTAGCCACCCAGTGGTGTAAACCTTGGCTCGAGATGATTGTCACTGTTGAAGTGACACCCTGACCCCATGTGCAAAAATGGGAAAAGGGGTTGAGGATGGATGGGATAGATGGAGATCTCCCTTTCCATTGGAGGTATGCAAAATAAAATGTCATGCCTGATTAGGTTTTCCAGCAGGGATATCTCCTTTCCCCTTAGAGGTATGCAGAATAAAATGTCTTGCTTGGTCTTGTTTTCCTGCAGCAATATCTCCCTTCTCCCACATCTCTGCTATGGTAAGCTTACTGACACATTGTCTCAGGCTGTCAATCTAACTGACTGCTGAGAATGTGGAAGCTGCTTTTCCATAGCAGGTAATCTGCATGGCTTTTTACATGCTTCTGTCTGACTTCTCAAGGGTTTGGAGTTCAGTGATGTTATTTCCTTGTTGTTCTCTGGGCAGATTGTGGCTACCATCTTGTGCTTTGCTTTAACGGGAAGCCTTTTAAAAATGTATTGATACAGGAGACAGATGTTTTTTTTTCCCTGTCTGGTGCGATTAATGTCTGCCTTACATTCTGTTTCTTGATGTGCTATATTTAACTGTGAGTAAATTACTAAACTTTTAATCATTTGTTTTATTTAGAAAACAAATATTTTTAAACTCATCTGGTGCTATTTTGTGATTTGTATCACTTCAGGTTGGCTTTGATATCAGGCATCCATACATCCAGTAGGCTGAATTGTTTCCATAAGTGAAGAATGCTACAGCAGGCATTCAGTGCTTACAAGTAGCCAGCGCATTTGGGCCAAGTCTAGCAAGGAAATTACAGGTTCTTATGACTGCTTGTTTTACTTACATATCAAGAATTGCTGTGGAAAGTGGCTGTAGGACAAATGCCTCATCCCTCACAAGGCTAGCATCCTCATCTCGGTCTCACTGAGCTTGACTTCTTGAGCTCATAGTGACCTATTTTGCCTGAAATCCCAGTGTAGCTGGGGATGAATGAGATAGTAAAATTCCACTCCTGACATGGTTTTGAGTTACTGAAACACAGTAGTTTAAGCTGTGTATATTGTTTCATGGAGTGATTGATTAGTGCCTAGGAAAGGTTCAGATTTCAGGCTTTTTAATTTAGATATGGAAGTGTGTCTTTCCAATGCTGAAATAGCCACAGGGGACCATGGTATTGAAATTTGTTGAGACTGCTATAGGATAGCTCATTACAGGATAGACTGAGAAGCCAAGTGTGCTGTGCAGTGCCCATCACATCAGCAAGGATGTGTGTGTCTGTCTGATGGCAGGCTTATACTAGTGAAGGGGGATGTAGGCACTGGACCTCCCCTCAAAAACCAGGAGTGAGTAAGTAGAAGACGTATGGGAATGTATTAGAAAGGGAGTGAGTAAGTAGAAGATGTATGGAAATGTATTAGAAAGGGAGTAAGTAAGTAGAAGACATATGGAAATGTATTAGAAAGGGAGTGAGTAAGTAGAAGACATATGGGAATGTATTATAAAGGGAGTGAGTAAGTAGAAGACGTATGGAAATGTATTAGAAAGGGAGTGAGTAATTAGAAGACATATGGAAATGTATTAGAAAGGGAGTGAGTAAATACAAGACGTATGGGAATGTATTAGAAAGGGAGTGAGTAAGTAGAAGACATATGGGAATGTATTATAAAGGGAGTGAGTAAGTAGAAGACGTATGGAAATGTATTAGAAAGGGAGTGAGTAATTAGAAGACATATGGAAATGTATTAGAAAGGGAGTGAGTAAGTACAAGACGTATGGGAATGTATTATAATGGGTGTGAGTAAGTAGAAGACATATGGGAATGTATTATAAAGGGAGTGAGTAAGTACAAGACGTATGGGAATGTATTATAATGGGAGTGAGTAAGTAGAAGACATATGGGAATGTATTATAAAGGGAGTGAGTAAGTACAAGACGTATGGGAATGTATTATAATGGGAGTGAGTAAGAAGAAGACATATGGGAATGTATTAGAAAGGGATTGAGTAAGTAGAAGACATGGAAATGTATTAGAAAGGGAGTGAGTAAATACAAGACGTATGGGAATGTATTATAAAGGGAGTGAGTAAGTAGAAGACGTGTGGGAATGTGTTAGAAAGGGAGTGAGTAAGTAGAAGACGTGTGGGAATGTGTTAGAAAGGGAGTGAGTAAGTAGAAGACGTATGGAAATGTATTAGAAAGGGAGTGAGTAAGTAGGAGACGTGTGGGGATGTGTTAGAAATGGAGTGAGTAAGTAGAAGACGTATGGAAATGTATTAGAAAGGGAGTGAGTAAGTAGATGATGTATGGAAATGTGTTAGAAAGGGAGTGAGTAAGTAGAAGATGTACGGAAATGTATTTAGAAAGATTATGCTTACTGTTGACATCAAGGAGAAAAGTGACGCATCCTTTTGGGCATAGGATCCTTCCCCAGGAGAAAGAAAGTGCTTAAGGGGGTCCATTGCCAACAGATTTGAAATAGCCCTTTATGGCAGTTGTGTATATTCTGGACGGGTTTTCTGACTGATACGCCCTACCCCTGTTCTGTGCATTTTAAGTCAGTGATGATGTCTGGTGGAACTTTAGACAAGCTGGTTCTTATCTGCTGACTTTACTGTGGGCTATAAGAAGCAAAGACTGTCACCACAAAAATGTATGTGACAGCATAAAGACAAGTAACTGGGAATGCTTCAAATGATTTGGACACCTTTTAATTTGTGTTTTTGATGTTGATATATGTTAGTGTGGTATGTCCTCAGTATTCTGCACATCAGTGGTTACAAAATAGTGATCCTTGTTCTATTGTATTCAGAGGCTGCAAGTACTGGTATATTGATGGTATGCACTGGTTTATTGATATGGGGAATGGGTAGGCTTCAGGCAGGTTTGTTAATTCATTTGTAGTCTTTGTTCACATTGCCTGGTTTAGGAAAGCAACACAGAAATGATTTACTAGATGTCCTTCAAGGATGCATCTGCAGTCCTTACAAATGGGTTGTCCTGTCGTCAGGCAGCCCTTCGGTCGGCCGGATTCCAAAGTCTGGGTCTGGCTTCGGCTGGTGTCGCACTTCACCCGACGTCATCGCTGCAGTTACTCGGGTATAAAGGCATCAGCCAACGCCATTTTCCTCAGTCTTTCTTGCCACGTGGCGCCCGAAGCAGAAGCTGTTCGCAAGTGCCGGTCGGTCAGAACCAGAGATTACTACTACCGAATACTTCTTCTACTACCGAAGACTTCTAAAAAGCTAAGTACCCCGTTGGGGACTCTTTCTTGCCTCAGCCGATGTCAGAAAAAGTGAATAACTGTTTAACTTGTGGGAAACAAATACCTCATAAAGATTTCCACTCTTACTGCTTACCTTGTTTAGGCCCAGACCACGACGTAGCAGCTTGTCTAGCCTGTGCTTCTTTTAACCGACGGACGCTTAGACGTCGGTCGGAATTTGCTGAGCAGTTTTTCGGCTCTGATTTTGCTTATATTATGCCGTCGGATCCTCCGACTTCACAAATTTCCAAAAAACGCAAGGAAAAGGACCGACACTCGTGGTCCGCGGTTTCGGCCGAAACCGCGGTTAAGCCAACCGCAAGTGTCTCGGTTTCGGCTGAAACTGAGCAAGCGGTTCTTCCTTCAACCGAAAACTTACCTTCTACCGAGGCCTCTTCCAACCTGGTGGAATCGGCTTCTGAAATCCAACCTGCAGTTGTGGTTTCTCAGGAATTATCTGACACTATTCCCTTGGATATTTCAACCCCTGCACGTGGAGCTGCTAGGCCACCTGCAGCCATGTCTATTAAGGCCTTTGCCAGGGCTAAAGCAGCTAAAGCTACTAAATCTGTGCCTGTTAAGACCCCCTCTCACAGGCCTAGCTCCAGTTCCCAAATGCTTAGTCTTGCAGAGGATCTCATTTCTTTAATCCGGGGATCCCAACCTCACCCAGACAGGGCCTCTCACCCACCTCCAGAGAAGAGGCCTAGAGCAGAGCCCCTGAGCCAGTTTCCACAGATGATTCCTCTGATGATTCAGATAATACAGACCCTCCAGAGGCTCCTTTTTTTCCCCTTATGAAGACTCTGATGCTGAAGAGTCCATCCTTCTGCCTCTCCGCCTGAGGAATTTTCCTTTGGGAAACCTTGCATGCTATGAGGGAACAATTTCAGTGGCAGGGCCAAGATTTTTCAGACTCCAGAAAAGGCTTAGAACCTTTTGCATTTACCACAACATAGGCCTTTAGCTATACCTCCAGTTCTTTCTGTTGTAGATGATGCATTTAATGATGCTGGTACTGCTCCTGATTCATTACCTCCGGCCCCTGCTAAGCCCGATAGGTTCTACAGGGTCCCGGACACACATCACCATTTATACAAGGCTCCTTTTGCAGATCCGAGACTATCTCCCAGGGCCTAAGGCTGTAGCAACTACCTCTGCCAAAAACCCCCCCTCTGAAAGGGAATCCAGGTCCTTAGAGAGATGGGGTAAAAAAGTTTACACTTCTGCTACTCTGTCAGCTAGGGCCTTGAACTGTCAATTTCATATGATCCAGTATCAAGAATTTATGCTAGACCAGTTAACCAAAAACTGTCCTCTGATGAACCTTTAGACAAGAAATATGTTCAGGAAATGGTACATAACATTCAGCAAGTTAGTAAGCATTCTCTAAAATGCGGCTATGATGCACTGGAGGCTTCCTTTAGATCAGCCATGACTGGCACAGTTATCAGAAGGCATGCATGGTTAAAAGAGCAGGCCTTACGGACCATGTCAAATCAAAACTATTAGATGCTCCCATGGACAAGATCAATTTGTTTGGCTCTCCTGCACAACAGGTGCTGAAGAAGATGGAGGAGAAGGCAAAATCTGTCCAAACAGTGAAAGATTTCTTACAGGTCCAACCTCCAAGGTTTAGCAGGAATTGGCCCTCCAAGAATTGGTCCTTTCCAGACTCCTCTAAAGCACAGAGAGGCAGGAATAGGCGATCAAGAGGCAGAAACCAATCCAGGGGTGCCTACAGGGGACGCCAGTGGCAGGGTAACAACCAGCGAGGCACAGACACAGCCACCACCACTGCAACAGGACAATCACAGTGACTTGGCTCTGGCACCGCCTACCAGGGAACAACTAGAAGCACCCTTAGGTGGGAAGCTAGCTTTATTTTCAAAGAACTGGCATTACATCACAAGAGACAAGTGGATTTTGCAGACAATAGACCAAGGTTACAGGTTTCATTTCCATACTCTACCAGGAAAGAGAGGAATGCCAAACCTACCTCCAAATCAAAAGGCAGAAGCTCTAAAACAAGTAAATCAATTATTAAAGATGAGAGCTGTAGAAAAGGTACCATATATGGAGCAAGGAAAGGGCTTTTACTCCAGACTCTTCCTAGTACCAAGGAAAGAAAGCAAATGGAGACCTATTCTCGATCTGTCCGCTTTAAACACATTCCTCATTGTTCCAAAATTCAAAATGCTGACCCTACAGCAGCTTCTTCCCATGCTGGGCAAGGAGTCTTGGCTGGTAACTCTAGATCTCAAGGAGGCATACCTGCACATCCCCATATGACCAAATTGCAGAAGATACCTCAGATTTCTTGCAGGATCAGAGCATTATCAATTCTCAGCATTGCCCTTTGGCTTATCTACTGCCCAGAGTGTTCACGAAATGCCTGGCATCAGTAATTGCTCATTGCAGGCTTCAGGAATCCAAATCTACCCTTACCTGGACGACTGCCTGATACAAGCGGACAACAAAACAAGCTAGCAGAAGACTTGAAAAGAGTCATTTACCTTCTACAAGCCCTGGGATATACAGTCAATATAAAAAGTCAAGGCTGATACCATCCCAAAAGATAACCTTCTTGGAGTGCGGAGCTGGACACATCAAACAAATGGCATTCCTAACAGTAGAAAAACAGGAGCAACTCCTCTCTACTTCTTGGCATTAACAAAGCAAAACCATCTAACAGCAAGAAAAGTCCTACAAGCATTGGGCTTCATGGCATCCTGCATAATATTGGTCCCACATGCCAGACTGCATATGAGAAAGCTACAGTGGTACCTAAGGAATTTATGGTCTCAGCACAAGCACAGCCTAGAAACTCAAATTCCAATAATTCCATGCCTGAAGCAAGAATTCCTATGGTGGGCTCAGGCCTGTCAATCAAACGAAGGATTGCCCTTCCACAGCACTCAACCAAGCCAAACCATCACAACGGACGCTTCAGACCTCGGTTGGGGGCCCACATGATGGACAAATGCATACAAGGTTTATGGACTCAAGAACAGCTGCACCTACACATAAACCTAAAAGAAATGCTGGCAGTAAAACTGGCAATTCAGACTTCAAACCATTTCTTCGACAAGGCCAATTGATGATAAGGACAGACAACACCACAGTTATGTGGTACATCAACAAGCAGGGAGGCACACATTCGTACCCTCTATGCCGGATGGCCCTGGACCTCTGGAATGTGGCCCTGAGTTACAACATTCAGTTACAAGCAATCTTTGTACCAGGAAAAGAAAACACTCTAGCAGACATATTAAGCAGGACTACCACGGATGCCCACGAATGGATGCTGCATCCGGACATCTTCAAAACCATTACAAGAAAATGGGGTCTCCCAGAAATAGACTTATTTGCATCCCCACACAATCACCAATTAAAGAAATTCTGCACCAGGACGTACCACCCACTGGCATGGAAGGTGGACTCCCTATCCTTCAGTTGCGAAAACTGACAGCATATGCATTCCCACCACTACCTTTGATGCACAAGGTGCTATTGAAGATCAAAGAGGACCGTCCAAGGATCATCCTGATAGCTCCAGATTGGCCAAGGCAACATTGGTACCCATTACTGAGGAGCATGTCTCGGGAACAGATATGGCCCTTACCCCTAGTTCCCTTGCTGTTAACTCAGAACAACTACAACACCCTGCATCCAAACCTGAAAACTCTGCAGCTGACTGCCTGGAACATTGCATAAGACAAATTAACCCAAATTTATCTCAAAGGGTTAAGGACATTATCTTGGAAGCTCGCAGACCTTCAACAAGGAAAACCTATTCAGCAAAATGGAAAAGATATCTCATTTGGAGTACTACCAAAGGGGAAGATGTGTCACTGGTAAACATAGCCAACATCCTGGAATACTTGGCAGAGCTATTCCACAAAGGCCTGTCCTACTCTTCCATTAAGATTCATGCATCAGCTATTTCAGCAGAATACGACTTGGATCCTCCAGTCTTCTCACATCCTCTGCTACGGCAGTTTCTGAGAGGAATTAAAAATGTAAAACCTCCTAGGAAGCCACCATTACCTGCATGGGACTTGAACTTTGTGCTAGAAAAATTGACACTTCCTCCTTTCGAACCAGCAGCAACAGCAGAATTGCAATACTTATCATGGAAAACTGCTTTCCTGCTGGCAATCACTTCAGCAAGAAGGGTTTCTGAGCTACAGGCATTAATGGCAGTACAGCCCTTTCTGATCTTCCATCAAGATAGAGTGTCCATGAGAACAAATCCTACATTTATGCCTAAGGTGGTCTCCAGAGTATCTTTAAATCAGGCTATCCACCTACCTACATTCTTCCCCAATCTGCAGAACAGGGGAGAAAGACTGTTGCATACCTTGGATGTACACAGACAATTACACTACTACCTGGACAGGACCAAGAGCAATAGAAAAACTGACCAGCTACTGGTAGCATATGCAGCAGGAATGGAAGGGAAAGCAATTTCAAAACAGACAATATCTAAGTGGATAGGAAATTGCATTAGATTCTGTTACTCCTACCATGGAAAGAAAACTCCAGAAAACATCAGGCCTCACTCTACAAGAGCTACAGCCACTACCACAGCTTTTCTACGAGGAGTGGCTACAAAGACATTTTAGAGGCTGCTACTTGGAGCTCCGTGCATACATTTGCCAAGCATTATAATTTACCTTTATACTCTAGATCCTGAGCAGGTTTTGCCACTGCTGTTTTGCAAGGGATCTTAACTACACCATAATTCTATCTTTCCTCTTCCCCCAGTTTGGCTATGGTATTCTACCCATTTGTAAGGACTGCAGATGCATCCTTGAAGGACATAGTACAGTTTTGTGCCTACCATAAATGTAGATGTCCGATAGGAATGCATCTGCAGTCAGGATTACCCACCCTCCTTCCCCTCTGTGGTACTCCTAGGGTATTTGCCCCTCTTATAGCTAGCTGGGGGAATCTATTATGGTGTATTTGTTTGTATATATGTACATACATGCTTATTTTTTGTTTGCTCTCTAATATTTGGAATCATTGGCATTTATCCAAATTTAGCCTTCCTAGAGGGCACCTGGCATCTGGGGCAAGAAACACTGAGGAAAATGGCGTCGGCTGATGCCTTTATACCCGAGTAACTGCAGCGATGACGTCGGGTGAAGTGCGACACCAGCCGAAGTCAGACCCAGACTTTGGAATCCGGCCGACCGAAGGGCTGCCTGACGACAGGGCAACCCATTTGTAAGGACTGCAGATGCATTCCTATCGGACATCTACATTTATGGTAGGTACAAAACTGTACTTTATTTTAAGTGTTGAAAGAACTGACTTGTGTTGCTCACAACCATATTCATGAATGTGTGTCTGTAGGACATCAGAGATGAGCAGGGTGTCTTTCAGGTGAGGGCCATCACTGTCACAGTGGAGAAATGAAGGCAGATGTTATTTGTGTTTCACTGTTGCAGTCCTGACTGTTGGAATTTCCTGCCGTGAAAGCCCTTGGCTGACCCGACTACCAGAGAAAACTCTTTTCGCCTCACAGGCTGGCGGGAAACCCTTACCAACGTCAGTACGCTCAGGTATAAAGGGAGCCAGCCAGCATCATCGCTTCAGTGTTTTCTTGCTGCTGGAGCCTGGAGCAGTATACAAGTGTGCCGGTCGGTCCACACCAGAGAAAAGTTGTCGGAAAAATAAGTACCCTGTTAGAGAACTCTTTTCTTTTTCACTTAACTCATGTCAGATAAAGTAAATAATTGTCTCCAATGTGGTAAGCAAATCCCACACAGAGACTTCCATACTCTTTGTGTTACTTGCTTAAGCCCAGACTACGATGTCCCTAATTGTCATTTCTGTGCTAGGTTTAAAGTTTGAACTTTTAGGAGTAGGGCCGAATTCCTAGCTCATTTTCTAAGTAAAGAATTAGTTGAACCTTGTCCGATGGTGTCCACAGGTCGTCCCAATCTTGAGCTGCATAAGTGCAAATAAGAAATGAAACTTAAGCCAAAATCTTTGGGTGACAGTCACTCTCCCTGCTGAATGACCTGCTAGACTGATAATTGTTGAAGAAGGTGAAGCGTCTTTGCAGCCCCCTTTGACATTTGACACAGTAACCCAGGCCTCTGTCGAGACCCATTTGGAGTCTGATATGCCTTCCTTTCTTTCAACTTCCCTGGGTCTGAGGTCGCTTTGCAGGCTATGGCATCCAATGAGCGCTCAGTAATCGGCGATACTACAAGAGGCGTAGGTCTACGCCAGTCATTTCCACAGAGAGTCAGGTGCCAGGGTGTCAGATGCACCTAGGCCTAAGGCCAAACCCACCCCAAAGAAAAACAGTGTGGCAAGGCCTCTGCCTAGGCCTATGGGCTCCCAGTTACTGGGATCCCAACAGGATTTGATTAAGCTGGCTGAGGACTTAATTAATATTGTATGGGCCAGACTGATTACAGGTGAAGCCACCCCAGGAAAAAGGAAGAAGGATGATTATAGGTTCATAGGTTGGTACTAGGCTATTGGCCCTAGGACCTATGCAAGCTTAGCCATAACAACTCCCTGGCTATTTCTTCCCACACTATTTACTTCCCTGGACCCCTGTCTGGCAGGGCCACTGACGTGATCCCTGGGTGAATTTCCTTTCTCTTATCCAATCGTCAAGGTTCCTTTTGAAGAGGGCTAAAGAGGTGCTCTGTTTGACATATATGGGCAGTCTATTCCAGAGTCTGGAAAGTCTCTGGGTCAGGAACCTGTCCAGCATGTTTTGTTTATTGTGATGACAAGGTTTAGATCCCTGGAGTGTGTTGCTCAGAGGGATTGGGATTTCTTTAAGTGTAGCATGCCCAACAGCTCTGGGTTTGACATGGCCTTGTATGTTGAGCAGAGATCGCCTCTGAATAGATGATATGCGACAGAATATAGCTGGATTTTTTTTAAGGCAGTTAGCATAGGGAATCTGTTTTAGGCCTGTGATTCTTTTAGTGAGGTATTTCTGTGGCCTTTCTAGTTGTTGCAGGTGTCTTGAGTGGTACATATCAAATGGGGCATTGTATTCTATAATGGGTCTAATGAGGGATGAGTACAGTGGGACAATGACCTCCTTTTTTCTGGATGAAAAGCCCTTCATGATGAGGTGTGCCACATAGAAGGATTTCCTGACTGTTGTGGCGATGTGGTTATCGAAGGTGAGACCATTGTCCACCTGTGTCCCTAAGACTCTTATCACACTTTCGGTGTTTAGTGTACTGCCACCTATGTGGTAATTCACGGGTACATATTTTTTCCCAAAGGGGATAACTATACATTTCTTGGCATTGAGCATGAGCCCATGGCTCTAGCACCAAGCATCTGTTTCTGTAAGGCCCTTTTGTAGAGTATCCACATCATTTGGAGATTCAGTAATGGCTCCCAGTTTGCAATCATCTGCGAACGTTGTTAGCCAGAGTCTCTTAGTATTGGCCTGTACTTCAGAGAAGTAGATGCCAAACAAGAGTGGTCCCAGGACTGAACCCTGAGGTACTCCACTTGTCTGGAGCTGGATTTGGAGTCAGCTACTTTTACAGTGTAGGTTCTGTCAGTAAGCCAGTTGGCAATCCATCGAGTGATGTAGGGATTAATGCCCAGCTTAGTAAATTCATCTATGATTCCAGAGTGGGGGATGGTGTCAAAGGCCTTGCTGAGGTCCAGATAGGCTGTGTGGACCGCCTTATCTTCGTCCACTGCTCTGGAGACTGATTCGAAGAAGTCAGTAAGGTTCAGGAGACGAGATCGACCCTTCACGAACCCAAACTGGGTGGGGTCCAGTGTTTTGAAGGTTGCCAATGTCTTTGTTTATAAGTTCCATGATAATACGTTCCACGGCCTTGCAGATCAGGCTCATCAGACTGATGGGGCAGTAGTTCCCGGGATCCAAGATGGATCCCCCCCTTATGGAGTGGGATAACTGTAGCTGTGCACCACTCATTGGGCACGAAGCCTGAGGGGATTATACTAATCTTGACCCAGATCCTTTACTATCTGAAGAGGATTCAGATTTGGAAGACTCTGACTCATAGGAAGGACCCTCTTTCACATCCTTTGCAGAATCATATTCTGAGGAGAACCTTCCCTCAGCTTCACCTTCAGAGGATCCAGCTTTTTGGGAAACTCTTCCTGCTATGAAGCAGCATTTTCAGTGGGAAGCGCAAGATTGCCCCCAGGCCAAGAAAAGAGTTAGGGAGATCTAGGACCTCCCTGAACACAAACCTTTAGCTTTTCCTTCTATTTTGGATGTGGTAGAGGATGTTTTCTAGAATGCCTCCGTGAATCCTGACTTGCTTCACCCTGCCCCTAGGAAATTAGACAGATTTTATAGGGTGCAAGTCACCCACAAATATCTGTTTAAAAACCCCTTGGCTGATCCAGAAATTGTTACCCCAGGACCTAAAGGGGCTAGGACCAGTGCCTCCAAGAATCCCCTGCCCACGGACTAGAAGAGTAGGGCCCTAGTCAAGTTCGGAAAAAAGGTACACATCTCTGCTACCCTGTCTATGAAGGCCCTCAACTGTCAGTTCCATTTGATCAAATATCAGCAAACCATCCTGGATCAACTCAACCAAAATATTTCTACCATGGGGGATAAAAATCTTTCTAAGGAACTTTTGGGCTTGTGTCACTCCTCCCAAGTGGCTAAACACCCTTTGCATTGTGGCTATGATAACATGGAGACATCCTGCAGGACAGCTGTCATGGGTTCAGTACTTAGGAGACATGTATGGCTTAGGGAGCAATCTTTCCCTTCTCATGTAATGGCTAGCACCTATATTACATAATTAAACTTTTAAAAGTTCCAACGTCATATGGTCGACACCATATGATCGAACTTTTAAAAGTTCAAAACTAATAAATAAACCAAACAGAAAACCTACCTGAACGGTTTAAGCAGGGGGGCAGGCCCCCCTGCACCCACACCCCCCACTCTTTAAATATATCAACTCTGAGATCACACTACAGTGCAGAAAGGGAAATCTTCCCATTCCACACTGTACGGAGAACTCTGTTGAAACGTTCGACACTTAAAATTTCGGTCATATGGTTTTGACCATATGATGTTCAAACTAGTTTGACAATGTGATATAGACCCTAACAGCTAACATTTTGGATGGTCCCCTTAACAAAAACAGACTCTTCAGACCAAAAGCTGAAGCAGTACTCAAAAAAAAAAAAAAAAGAAGACAAGGCTAAGTCCATGCAAACGGTTAAGGACTTCCTGCAAGTACAACCACCTAGGTTCAGCAGGAACTTTCCAGCCAAACCTTGGTCCTTTCCTACCCAACCTAGAAGTAAACAGAAAAGGCCTCAAAAGGACAGTGCTTCCAGGCAAAGGCATTACCACCAGAGATGTAGGTGGTGGACCTCCGAAACACCCAGGTAAGAGTAGGTCACAACCCCCAGCCAGAGAGCAATTATGACTCTCTCCCTCCAGTCCACCCTCCCACTGCCACCACCCCAAAACTAAGAGGAAGACTGTCTTTCTTCCTGCAAATCTGGGCCCACATTGCTTCAGATTGGTGAGTTCTAAACATTACTGCAGATGGTTACAAACTCACTTTCAGAGAGCTCTTGGTATACTCAGGTTTCCCAGATGTACCCCCAAATCAAAAACCTCAGGCTGTCAAACAGACACAGATCTTGTTTTCAGGGAGAGGTGGAGCCAGTTGCAGAGAAACAAAAAGGGAAAGGCTTTTACTCTCATGGTTCATAGGTTCATAGGTTCATACTAGGCTATCTGCCCTAGGGCATTTATAAGCCTAGACAGAATGTGTTTGGCTTTTGCCACCCATTTTAAATTTATTTTGCTATGCCCTTTTTCGAGGTTAGTATACTGTGCCTCTGTCTAACAGTGACACAGAAGTGATACCCGGGGTAAACCTACGATCTCCCATCCACTCATCAAGATTCCTCTTGAAGAGAGTCAATGAGGGACTCTGCCTAACCTGGACTGGGATTTTATTCCAGAGTGAAGGGAGCCTCTGGGTTATGAATCTGTCCCTCCAGCATGTCCTATTTATTTCAGTGCTGAGGTTCAAGTCTCTCGAGCACGTAGCTCGATGGGATTTGGATTTTCTGAGGTGCAGCATGTCCATTAATTCCGGGTTGGACATGGCTTTATACGTCAGGCACAAATCGCCTCTGAACAGGTGGTATGCCACTGAGTAGAGCTGGAGTTTCTTTAACCGGGCAGCATATGGCATCTGTTTGAGCCCTTTGATCCTCTTGGTGAGGTACTTTTGGGGTCTTTCCAGTTGCTGCAGGTGTCTGGTAAGGTACATCCCAAAAGGGGTATTGTACTCAATTATGGGCCTGATGAGAGATGAGTAAAGAGGCACGATGACCTCCCCTGATCTAGATGTGAATCCCTTCATGATTAGGTGTGCTATATAAAATGTTTTTCTAACCACTTTGGCCACGTGGTTGTCAAATGAGAGATTGCTATCAACTTGGGTCCCCAGGTCCCTAATTACTTCTTCTGTACTTAATGGATTACCACCTATGTGGTAATTTGTAGGCACTTTGGTTATTCCTAGTCCCAAGAAAAGAAGGATCTTTGCATCCTATTCTGGACCTGTCCAGATTAAACGATTTCCTCAGGATACCAAATTTCAGAATGCTGACCCTTCAGAGATTGCTGTCCATGATTACTCCTTAGGTCTTCATGGTCTCAGTAGACCTAAAGGACACCTACTAACACATTCCTGTTGAAAAATCACAGACACTTTCTTCGCTTCAGAGCAAGCTCCTGTCTTTATCAGTTTTCAACTCTGCCCTTTGGGTTGTCTACTGCTCCAAGGGGTTTCATGAAGTGCTTGGCACTGGTTATTATTTACTGCAGAACAAAGGGGTCCAGATTTACCCTTACCTGGATGATTACCTAATACAAGCAACAGACATTCTGAGGATCAACAAGGATCTGAAATTCACACAGGACCTCCTCACTTCTCTGGTGTTCACTATAAACCTCAAAAAATCCAGCCTGGTCCCATCCCAACGGATAGTCTTCCTGGGAGCCCTTGTGGACTCTTCCCTACAGAGGGCCTTCCTCCCCCCAGACAAGGTCACTTATTTAACCAGTTACTTCCTACAAGTACAAGAAAATCAAAGCATCGCAGTGAGGGAATTCCTCAGAGCACTGGGGTTCATGGCATCCTGTATTCTCATGGTACCCCTGGCCAGGCTGCAAATGAGGAAGCTACAGTGGTACCTGAAGAGCGTGTGGTGCCAGAGCTCTGTCACTGGATGCCCTAATACTCTCGATACTTTGCCTCAAGCAGGAGTTTGCATGGTGGGCACAGACTTTACCCAAAGTCAGGGCCTACCTTTCAGATTCTTGCCCCAGGGCCAAATCCTCACTACAGATGCCTCATAGCATGGGGGGCACATACTGAATACCTCCAAACTCAAGGATTATGGCATGCTCAACACAGAAGGACGCACATAAACTGGAAAAAAAATCATGGCAGTACAAATTGCAAATGGGACCCAGGGGACCTAGTAGTCCAAACAGACAACACCATAGTCATATGGTACATAAACATATAGGGAGGCACCCATCTAGCCATGCCGATATGGAAGACAGCACAGTCCGTAAGCCTGCACCTCACCCTACAGTACCTGTTGGGTGAAAAGAATACCCAGGCAGACCACCTCAGCAGGAATCTGACAGACCCCTACGAATGGCATCTCCATCAGGAAGCTTTGCACACAATAACAGCATTGGGGGCCCCCCGGATGGACATATTTGCCAGTGAGGACGACGCTCACCTGGAGAAGTTCTATACCAAAGCAAGGCAGACGTCTGCATGGAGAACAGATCCCTTCTCCTTCCCTTGGCACAACTCTTCAGTTATGCCTTCCCACCATTATCCCTGTTGCCTCTAGTGCTTCTGAAAGTCGGGGAGGAGGGACCAACCAAAAGCCTTTCCGATAACACCAGACTGGCCCGGGCAGCACTGCTTCCCTCTCCTCCTCGAGCTCACCACTCAGAAACCTATGATGTTACCACAGAGGATGGACCTCCTCACCCAGAACAAGGGGAGGATTGTGCACTCCAACCTTCAGACTCTCAGATTCTCAGCCTGGTTTATCCACAGTGCCCTACTGCACCTCCAGCTTGAGTCAGCAGATACATACCATTTTAAGAGTCTAGAAGGTCTAGCACCAGAAAATCCTACTCAGCTAAATGGAAAAGATTCTCGGTTTGTTGCCAGAAGCATGGGATTCAGCCAAATTCTGTTAGCATCCCTAACATCCTGGAGTACCTGGCCAACCTAGTGGGGAAAGGTCTCTCTTATTCATCCATCAAGATACATTTTTCGGCCATCTCTGCCAACATCCCTAGTTATCCTATAATTTATTCTTACCCTTTGCTGAAGCAATTTCTTAGGGGGGGTTATTCACATTAGGCCTCCAAGGAGGAACCCCCCCCCCTTTGAGACCTCAACTTTGCCCTAAAAAGTTAACTTTGCCACCTTTCGAGCCTGCAGCCTCTACCACCTTAAAGTTTCTTAATTGGAAAACAGTCCTACTACTTGCTATCACTTCAGCCAGGAGGGTTTCAAGAGTTGCAGGCCCTAATGGCAGTGGAACCTTTCATTATCTTCCATAAAGACAGGGTCTCCCTCTGAACTAATCCTTCCTTCATGCCTAAGGTGGTCACTAATGTGTCTTTGAATCAGGCCATTCATCTACCTACCTTCTTTTCCAATCCTCAAAGCAGAGGGAAAAGATTGCTGCACTCTCTGGATGTTCATAGGATGCTGCACTTCTACCTAGACAGGACTAAATTGCTGAGGAAAATAGACCAGCTGTTCATTACTTTTGCCCCAAGCTCGGAAGGAAAACCAGCTGCCAAGCATACTATTTCTCAGTGGATTTTCTACGGCATCTCTTTCTTTTACAGCAATCATGGCAAAAAGCCCCCTGATTTGATTAGGCACGCTCTACTAGGGCCGCAGCTACTTCTACAGCCTTCCTCAGTTTTTCCCACTAAGGACATCTTGGAGGCAGCCACTTGGTCTGATGTGTATACCTTCACTAGACAGTACCACCTGGCAATCTTTTCCAAGTCTAAGCAGGTTTTGCATCTGCAGCCTTGCAGGAAATCCTCTCCTCTCCTTAATTTCCTTCCATCCTCTCTAAAGCTTTGGGAATCTTTCCAACAGTCAGGTCTGCAACAGTGAAACACAAAGAACATAGTGCAGTTCTGTACGCTTTCCATAAATGAAGATGTCCAAGTGTATTCACTGTTGCAGTCTTCTTTCCCTCCCACCTACCCCCTCAGCCTACTAGGTAGGCTACTAGAATCAGCCAAGGACCCTACACCTCCCAGCCCTGGTTTGGGTCCACTCTGCCTTGGCCCACCTTAGTATGCTTGGGACTTGCTTGGATCCACACTAACTTGGTCCTTCTAGTGTACACTTGGAGTCTGCTTGTAAGCAAGTCAAGAAAATACTTAAGGGAGGATGCAGGCCGACTCCCTTTATACCTGAGCATGCTGATGTCAATAGGGCATCCGCCAGCTGGGAGGCGAAAACAATTTTTTCTGGTAGTCAGGCCGACTCCCTTTATACCTGAGCATGCTGATGTCAATAGGGCATCTGCCAGCTGGGAGGCGAAAACAATTTTTTCTGGTAGTCAGGCCGACTAAGGGCTTTCACGGCAGGAAATCCCAACAGTCAGGACTGCAACAGTGAATACACTCGAGAATCTACATTTATGGTAAGTGTACACAACTGTACTTTCTACACAGATGTTTAGGGTGGCGATACTTTCTTAAACGTACAGCCCTTTATTTGATTTCTGCTTTACAAATTGTATCTGTACAAATTTAACTAAGCATTTCCAATCTGGAATTGACTCCACATTGAATAGTGGAGCTACAACTAAACTTTGAACCTGTGTATGACAATGTTGTAGCCCAGTCCCTCTGTGGGCATATACTCAATTGCCAGAAGAAGTTGTGCTGTTTACCTGTTATTACTGCAAGCTGCATATTTGTTTAGGTTTGGCTTTGAAATTGCAATTGATTTTCTCATGCTAAGTATTGCAAGCTGCAGTTTATTATGCATTGGTGTGCAACATTAACAATTATTATTAATCTTGGAGAGATACAAATGCCATCAACTTTGTTCATCTTCAGACATTTGACACACAGTATTGTCAAGGGAAGATGTGCTAACTTGCTTTCAGAGTTTTAAGTTTCATGGTTACTCAGGCTGGGACATCACTGAAGCAGGAAGCTCTTTGAAGGGGTAAGGCTTAGCTGCAGGTGCAGCAAAACCTAGACTTCTATTAATGAAAGTTATAGTAGACAGACTTCATGTGGTGCAGTGAATACAGCTGGCCTAGACAAAACCTAGACTTCTATTAATGAAAGTTATAGTAGACAGACTTCATGTGGGGCAGTGAATACAGCTGGCCTAGACAAAACCTAGACTTCTATTAATGAAAGTTATAGTAGACAGACTTCATGTGGGGCAGTGAATACAGTTGGCCTAGACAAAACCTAGACTTCTATTAATGAAAGTTATAGTAGACAGACTTCATGTGGTGCAGGAATACAGTTGGCCTAGACAAAACCTAGACTTCTATTAATGAAAGTTATAGTAGACAGACTTCATGTGGTGCAGTGAATACAGCTGGCCTAGACAAAACCTCGACTTCTATTAATGAAAGTTATAGTAGACAGACTTCATGTGGTGCAGGAATACAGTTGGCCTAGACAAAACCTAGACTTCTATTAATGAAAGTTATAGTAGACAGACTTCATGTGGTGCAGTGAATACAGCTGGCCTAGACAAAACCTAGACTTCTGTTAATGAAAGTTATAGTAGACAGACTTCATGTGGTGCAGGAATACAGTTGGCCTAGACAAAACCTAGACTTCTATTAATGAAAGTTATAGTAGACAGACTTCATGTGGTGCAGTGAATACAGCTGGCCTAGACAAAACCTAGACTTCTATTAATGAAAGTTATAGTAGACAGACTTCATGTGGGGCAGTGAATACAGCTGGCCTAGACAAAACCTAGACTTCTGTTAATGAAAGTTATAGTAGACAGACTTCATGTGGGGCAGTGAATACAGCTGGCCTAGACAAAACCTAGACTTCTATTAATGAAAGTTATAGTAGACAGACTTCATGTGGTGCAGTGAATACAGCTGGCCTAGACAAAACCTAGACTTCTATTAATGAAAGTTATAGTAGACAGACTTCATGTGGGGCAGTGAATACAGCTGGCCTAGACAAAACCTAGACTTCTGTTAATGAAAGTTATAGTAGACAGACTTCATGTGGGGCAGTGAATACAGCTGGCCTAGACAAAACCTAGACTTCTATTAATGAAAGTTATAGTAGACAGACTTCATGTGGGGCAGTGAATACAGCTGGCCTAGACAAAACCTAGACTTCTGTTAATGAAAGTTATAGCAGACAGACTTCATGTGGGGCAGTGAATACAGCTGGCCTAGACAAAACCTAGACTTCTATTAATGAAAGTTATAGTAGACAGACTTCATGTGGTGCAGTGAATACAGCTGGCCTAGACAAAACCTAGACTTCTGTTAATGAAAGTTATAGTAGACAGACTTCATGTGGTGCAGGAATACAGTTGGCCTAGACAAAACCTAGACTTCTATTAATGAAAGTTATAGTAGACAGACTTCATGTGGTGCAGTGAATACAGTTGGCCTAGACAAAACCTAGACTTCTATTAATGAAAGTTATAGCAGACAGACTTCATGTGGGGCAGTGAATACAGCTGGCCTAGACAAAACCTAGACTTCTATTAATGAAAGTTATAGTAGACAGACTTCATGTGGGGCAGTGAATACAGTTGGCCTAGACAAAACCTAGACTTCTGTTAATGAAAGTTATAGTAGACAGACTTCATGTGGGGCAGTGAATACAGCTGGCCTAGACAAAACCTAGACTTCTATTAATGAAAGTTATAGCAGACAGACTTCATGTGGGGCAGTGAATACAGCTGGCCTAGACAAAACCTAGACTTCTATTAATGAAAGTTATAGCAGACAGACTTCATGTGGGGCAGTGAATACAGTTGGCCTAGACAAAACCTAGACTTCTATTAATGAAAGTTATAGCAGACAGACTTCATGTGGGACAGTGAATACAGTTGGCCTAGACAAAACCTAGACTTCTATTAATGAAAGTTATAGCAGACAGACTTCATGTGGGGCAGTGAATACAGCTGGCCTAGACAAAACCTAGACTTCTATTAATGAAAGTTATAGTAGACAGACTTCATGTGGGGCAGTGAATACAGCTGGCCTAGACAAAACCTAGACTTCTATTAATGAAAGTTATAGCAGACAGACTTCATGTGGTGCAGGAATACAGTTGGCCTAGACAAAACCTAGACTTCTATTAATGAAAGTTATAGTAGACAGACTTCATGTGGGGCAGTGAATACAGCTGGCCTAGACAAAACCTAGACTTCTATTAATGAAAGTTATAGCAGACAGACTTCATGTGGTGCAGGAATACAGTTGGCCTAGACAAAACCTAGACTTCTATTAATGAAAGTTATAGTAGACAGACTTCATGTGGGGCAGTGAATACAGCTGGCCTAGACAAAACCTAGACTTCTATTAATGAAAGTTATAGCAGACAGACTTCATGTGGGGCAGTGAATACAGCTGGCCTAGACAAAACCTAGACTTCTATTAATGAAAGTTATAGTAGACAGACTTCATGTGGTGCAGTGAATACAGTTGGCCTAGACAAAACCTAGACTTCTATTAATGAAAGTTATAGTAGACAGACTTCATGTGGTGCAGTGAATACAGCTGGCCTAGACAAAACCTAGACTTCTGTTAATGAAAGTTATAGTAGACAGACTTCATGTGGGGCAGTGAATACAGCTGGCCTAGACAAAACCTAGACTTCTATTAATGAAAGTTATAGTAGACAGACTTCATGTGGGGCAGTGAATACAGCTGGCCTAGACAAAACCTAGACTTCTGTTAATGAAAGTTATAGTAGACAGACTTCATGTGGTGCAGGAATACAGTTGGCCTAGACAAAACCTAGACTTCTATTAATGAAAGTTATAGTAGACAGACTTCATGTGGGGCAGTGAATACAGCTGGCCTAGACAAAACCTAGACTTCTGTTAATGAAAGTTATAGCAGACAGACTTCATGTGGGGCAGTGAATACAGCTGGCCTAGACAAAACCTAGACTTCTGTTAATGAAAGTTATAGTAGACAGACTTCATGTGGTGCAGGAATACAGTTGGCCTAGACAAAACCTAGACTTCTGTTAATGAAAGTTATAGTAGACAGACTTCATGTGGTGCAGGAATACAGTTGGCCTAGACAAAACCTAGACTTCTGTTAATGAAAGTTATAGCAGACAGACTTCATGTGGGGCAGTGAATACAGCTGGCCTAGACAAAACCTAGACTTCTGTTAATGAAAGTTATAGTAGACAGACTTCATGTGGTGCAGGAATACAGCTGGCCTAGACAAAACCTAGACTTCTGTTAATGAAAGTTATAGTAGACAGACTTCATGTGGTGCAGTGAATACAGCTGGCCTAGACAAAACCTAGACTTCTATTAATGAAAGTTATAGTAGACAGACTTCATGTGGTGCAGTGAATACAGCTGGCCTAGACAAAACCTAGACTTCTATTAATGAAAGTTATAGTAGACAGACTTCATGTGGTGCAGTGAATACAGCTGGCCTAGACAAAACCTAGACTTCTATTAATGAAAGTTATAGTAGACAGACTTCATGTGGGGCAGTGAATACAGCTGGCCTAGACAAAACCTAGACTTCTATTAATGAAAGTTATAGTAGACAGACTTCATGTGGGGCAGTGAATACAGCTGGCCTAGACAAAACCTAGACTTCTATTAATGAAAGTTATAGTAGACAGACTTCATGTGGGGCAGTGAATACAGCTGGCCTAGACAAAACCTAGACTTCTGTTAATGAAAGTTATAGTAGACAGACTTCATGTGGTGCAGGAATACAGTTGGCCTAGACAAAACCTAGACTTCTATTAATGAAAGTTATAGTAGACAGACTTCATGTGGGGCAGTGAATACAGCTGGCCTAGACAAAACCTAGACTTCTGTTAATGAAAGTTATAGCAGACAGACTTCATGTGGGGCAGTGAATACAGCTGGCCTAGACAAAACCTACACTTCTGTTAATGAAAGTTATAGTAGACAGACTTCATGTGGTGCAGGAATACAGTTGGCCTAGACAAAACCTAGACTTCTGTTAATGAAAGTTATAGCAGACAGACTTCATGTGGGGCAGTGAATACAGCTGGCCTAGACAAAACCTAGACTTCTGTTAATGAAAGTTATAGTAGACAGACTTCATGTGGTGCAGGAATACAGTTGGCCTAGACAAAACCTAGACTTCTGTTAATGAAAGTTATAGTAGACAGACTTCATGTGGTGCAGGAATACAGTTGGCCTAGACAAAACCTAGACTTCTGTTAATGAAAGTTATAGCAGACAGACTTCATGTGGGGCAGTGAATACAGCTGGCCTAGACAAAACCTAGACTTCTGTTAATGAAAGTTATAGTAGACAGACTTCATGTGGTGCAGTGAATACAGCTGGCCTAGACAAAACCTAGACTTCTGTTAATGAAAGTTATAGTAGACAGACTTCATGTGGTGCAGTGAATACAGTTGGCCTAGACAAAACCTAGACTTCTGTTAATGAAAGTTATAGTAGACAGACTTCATGTGGTGCAGTGAATACAGCTGGCCTAGACAAAACCTAGACTTCTGTTAATGAAAGTTATAGTAGACAGACTTCATGTGGTGCAGTGAATACAGCTGGCCTAGACAAAACCTAGACTTCTATTAATGAAAGTTATAGTAGACAGACTTCATGTGGGGCAGTGAATACAGCTGGCCTAGACAAAACCTAGACTTCTATTAATGAAAGTTATAGTAGACAGACTTCATGTGGGGCAGTGAATACAGCTGGCCTAGACAAAACCTAGACTTCTATTCATGAAAGTTATAGTAGACAGACTTCATGTGGTGCAGTGAATACAGCTGGCCTAGACAAAACATAGACTTCTATTAATGAAAGTTATAGTAGACAGACTTCATGTGGTGCAGTGAATACAGCTGGCCTAGACAAAACCTAGACTTCTGTTAATGAAAGTTATAGTAGACAGACTTCATGTGGTGCAGGAATACAGTTGGCCTAGACAAAACCTAGACTTCTATTAATGAAAGTTATAGTAGACAGACTTCATGTGGTGCAGGAATACAGTTGGCCTAGACAAAACCTAGACTTCTATTAATGAAAGTTATAGTAGACAGACTTCATGTGGGGCAGTGAATACAGCTGGCCTAGACAAAACCTAGACTTCTATTAATGAAAGTTATAGTAGACAGACTTCATGTGGTGCAGTGAATACAGCTGGCCTAGACAAAACCTAGACTTCTATTAATGAAAGTTATAGTAGACAGACTTCATGTGGTAAAGTGAATACAGTTGGCCTAGACAAAACCTAGACTTCTATTAATGAAAGTTATAGTAGACAGACTTCATGTGGGGCAGTGAATACAGCTGGCCTAGACAAAACCTAGACTTCTGTTAATGAAAGTTATAGCAGACAGACTTCATGTGGTGCAGTGAATACAGCTGGCCTAGACAAAACCTAGACTTCTCTTAATGAAAGTTATAGTAGACAGACTTCATGTGGTGCAGGAATACAGCTGGCCTAGACAAAAGCT
Organism: Protopterus annectens; assembly: GCF_019279795.1. Taxonomy (NCBI): domain Eukaryota; kingdom Metazoa; phylum Chordata; order Ceratodontiformes; family Protopteridae; genus Protopterus; species Protopterus annectens. The sequence continues at coordinate 1,278,583,916 of NC_056747.1, forward strand.
AGACTTCTATTAATGAAAGTTATAGTAGACAGACTTCATGTGGGGCAGTGAATACAGCTGGCCTAGACAAAACCTAGACTTCTATTAATGAAAGTTATAGTAGACAGACTTCATGTGGGGCAGTGAATACAGCTGGCCTAGACAAAACCTAGACTTCTGTTAATGAAAGTTATAGTAGACAGACTTCATGTGGTGCAGGAATACAGTTGGCCTAGACAAAACCTAGACTTCTATTAATGAAAGTTATAGTAGACAGACTTCATGTGGTGCAGGAATACAGTTGGCCTAGACAAAACCTAGACTTCTATTAATGAAAGTTATAGTAGACAGACTTCATGTGGTGCAGTGAATACAGCTGGCCTAGACAAAACCTAGACTTCTATTAATGAAAGTTATAGTAGACAGACTTCATGTGGTGCAGTGAATACAGTTGGCCTAGACAAAACCTAGACTTCTATTAATGAAAGTTATAGCAGACAGACTTCATGTGGGGCAGTGAATACAGTTGGCCTAGACAAAACCTAGACTTCTATTAATGAAAGTTATAGTAGACAGACTTCATGTGGTGCAGTGAATACAGCTGGCCTAGACAAAACCTAGACTTCTATTAATGAAAGTTATAGTAGACAGACTTCATGTGGTGCAGTGAATACAGTTGGCCTAGACAAAACCTAGACTTCTATTCATGAAAGTTATAGTAGACAGACTTCATGTGGTGCAGTGAATACAGTTGGCCTAGACAAAACCTAGACTTCTATTAATGAAAGTTATAGCAGACAGACTTCATGTGGTGCAGGAATACAGTTGGCCTAGACAAAACCTAGACTTCTATTAATGAAAGTTATAGCAGACAGACTTCATGTGGTGCAGTGAATACAGTTGGCCTAGACAAAACCTAGACTTCTATTAATGAAAGTTATAGTAGACAGACTTCATGTGGTGCAGGAATACAGTTGGCCTAGACAAAACCTAGACTTCTGTTAATGAAAGTTATAGTAGACAGACTTCATGTGGGGCAGTGAATACAGCTGGCCTAGACAAAACCTAGACTTCTATTAATGAAAGTTATAGTAGACAGACTTCATGTGGTGCAGTGAATACAGTTGGCCTAGACAAAACCTAGACTTCTGTTAATGAAAGTTATAGTAGACAGACTTCATGTGGTGCAGGAATACAGTTGGCCTAGACAAAACCTAGACTTCTATTAATGAAAGTTATAGTAGACAGACTTCATGTGGTGCAGGAATACAGTTGGCCTAGACAAAACCTAGACTTCTATTAATGAAAGTTATAGTAGACAGACTTCATGTGGGGCAATGAATACAGTTGCCCTAGACAAAACCTAGACTTCTATTAATGAAAGTTATAGTAGACAGACTTCATGTGGGGCAGTGAATACAGTTGCCCTAGACAAAACCTAGACTTCTATTAATGAAAGTTATAGTAGACAGACTTCATGTGGTGCAGGAATACAGTTGGCCTAGACAAAACCTAGACTTCTATTAATGAAAGTTATAGTAGACAGACTTCATGTGGTGCAGGAATACAGTTGGCCTAGACAAAACCTAGACTTCTATTAATGAAAGTTATAGTAGACAGACTTCATGTGGTGCAGTGAATACAGTTGGCCTAGACAAAACCTAGACTTCTATTAATGAAAGTTATAGTAGACAGACTTCATGTGGTGCAGGAATACAGTTGGCCTAGACAAAACCTAGACTTCTATTAATGAAAGTTATAGTAGACAGACTTCATGTGGTGCAGGAATACAGTTGGCCTAGACAAAACCTAGACTTCTATTAATGAAAGTTATAGTAGACAGACTTCATGTGGTGCAGTGAATACAGCTGGCCTAGACAAAATCTAGACTTCTGTTAATGAAAGTTATAGTAGACAGACTTCATGTGGTGCAGGAATACAGTTGGCCTAGACAAAACCTAGACTTCTGTTAATGAAAGTTATAGTAGACAGACTTCATGTGGTGCAGGAATACAGTTGGCCTAGACAAAACCTAGACTTCTGTTAATGAAAGTTATAGTAGACAGACTTCATGTGGTGCAGGAATACAGTTGGCCTAGACAAAACCTAGACTTCTATTAATGAAAGTTATAGTAGACAGACTTCATGTGGTGCAGGTATACAGTTGGCCTAGACAAAACCTAGACTTCTATTAATGAAAGTTATAGTAGACAGACTTCATGTGGTGCAGTGAATACAGTTGGCCTAGACAAAACCTAGACTTCTATTAATGAAAGTTATAGTAGACAGACTTCATGTGGTGCAGTGAATACAGTTGGCCTAGACAAAACCTAGACTTCTGTTAATGAAAGTTATAGTAGACAGACTTCATGTGGTGCAGTGGATACAGTTGGCCTAGATAGGGAACACCGTTTTGACTGCAGGTAAAAGATGCACCACAATCACATAAATGGATGTAAATGTGAATCGACTGGGATGGAGGGAGAACCCTTAACCACTTTGGTAAGTAGAGGTCACATTTTAGAAGACTGGAAGGGCTTTGAGTGTTGTCATTGCAAAAGTCAGTTCCTTTGTATGCTGTAAGTAGCATTTAAAGATCTATGAAAATGGAGTTGGAAGTTAAAACCTGAGATTATGGTTTGTATTGCAATTTTGTAAAAAAAAAAAAAACTAGGTTTAGCTAAGTTGTTCTCATAGGGTAAGAGGGAAAGATAAAGTGTAAAATGTGTCATAGTTGTAGTTTTTGTGCATATAAATTAATGGTTTAGAAACTGAAAACTATGGTCCTTCATTTGTCCCTGATACTGGTTAACAACATGGATTTGTCAAGAAGTAACAGTTGTGAGGTGTCTTTGGGTAAGTAAACTGAAAAAGGAGGAAGTACAGATTTAGAGTATTGACAGAAAAAATCCACATGGCAGAATGTATTTACTTGCTAACATTTGTCTGAAACCCAAATGTTTAGATGCTGGCTTGGTGGTTAAGGAATCTGATTCACACCTCCAGAGAATATGGTTCAGTCTTGACTTTTGGTCACTGTCTGCATGAAGATTACATGTTCTCACTGTGTATTTGTGGGTTTTCTTTGGGTGTCCTGGTTTCCTGTCAAAAAAACATGCTGGTTTATTGACAACTCAATTTGGCTAGGGTGTGTGTCTGTATATGTATCAATATTTAGTTATGTATTTGTATGTGTATGTACATTTATATTTGTGTTTGTGTGTATGTATGCATCCTACTAAACTTGAAATTATGCCATTGCATTGACCACACGTAGTCTTAGTCTCTCTCACTGTGTAACCTGTTGTATCTCCTAACTTTTTTTCTCTGTTAGTAACTTCTGCTTAAACTCCTCTCTTAAACCCTCAGCTCGACTACTATAGCCTCCTCCCATTTTCTACACTATTTACCCCCCACTTCCTATCATTGTCTATACATTGTCCTTTTAAACGATTCTTTTTGTTTTTACCCTCGTAGTAAATTTTAGTCCATTACTATCAATGCAACCCTTAATGTTCATCATTTTTTTCTTTTGTTTTTCTCTTTATAATTAATTTCGTATTTGCAGTGTTTTTAATAGTTTTTGTCCTGTATATTTATCTTTGCTTATGTTTGCTTGGGCTCTTTCCCCTTGGGTCTCCACTGAAAATGGGTTGCTTACTATCAATGCAATGCAAATAGTTAATAACTTTTTATTTTTTATAATTATTTTGTATTGTGATATTTAATTGTATATTGTCACTTTATTTTTATTTATATTTGCTAGGGCTTTTCCTCTCGGGTCTCCACTGAAAATGGGTTTGTTTGCAAACTCAGTTGGACTAACCTGGTTAACAAATGTGAAATTGTGTGTTTGTGTGTGTGTCTGTATCTAAATATATATATATATATATATATATATATATATATATATATATATATATATATGTGTGTGTGTGTGTGTGTATATATATAATATATATATATATATATATATATATATAATGTGTGTGTGTGTGTGAGTGTTTATATACAATGGATATATAAAGTTTGCACACCCCTGTTAAAATTCTAGTTTTTTGTGATATAAAAAATGGGACAACAAAAAATCATTTCAAAACTTTTCCCACCTTTAATGTGACCTATTAACTGTATAATTCAATTGAAAAGCAAACCAATCTCTTAGGGGAAAAATATAAAAAATAAAAAACGTACAATATGCTGGTTGCATAAGTGTGCACACCCTTAAACTAATACTTTGTTGTGCATGCACACCCTTAAACTAATAGTTTATTAAGGCACGTTTTGATTTAATTACAGCATTCAGCCTTCTTGGGTAGGAGTCTGTCAGCATGGCACATCTTGACTTGGTAATATTTGCCCACTCTTTTTTGCAAAAACACTTCAAATCTGTCAGATCCAGGGGGCATCTCTTGTGCACAGCCCTCTTCAGGTCACCCCACAGATTTTCTGTTGGATTTAGGTCTGAGCTCTGGCTGGGCTTTTCCAAAAATTTAATTTTCTTCTGGTGAAGCTATTCTTTTGTTGATTTGGATGTATGCTTGGGTTTATTGTGGTGTTGAAAGATGAAATTCCTCTTCATCTTTCTAACAGATGCCTGAAGGTTTTGGGCTAAAAGTGACTGGTATTTGGAACTGTTTATAATTCCCTCCACCTTGAGTAAAGCCCCCAGTTCCAGCTGAAGAAAAGCAACCCCAAAGCATGACACTGCCACCACCATGCTTCACTGTGGGGATGGTGTTCTTTTGGTGATGTGAAGTGTTTGTTTTTGAGCCAAATTTACCTTTTGGAATTGTGGCCAAAAAGTTCAACCTTGGTCTCATCAGATCATAACACATTTTCCCACATGCTTTTGGAAGACTTGATGTATTGTTTTGCAAATTGCCAGCCTGGATGTTTTTCTGTGTAAGAAAAGGCTTCTGTTTTGCAACCCTACCCCATAGTCCAGATGTATGGAGAATATGAGAGATTGTTGTCACATGTAGTAAACAACCAGTAATTGCCAGAAATTCCTGCATCTCCTTCAGTGTTGCTGTAGGTCTTTTGGCAGCCTCCCTGACCAGTTTTCATCCTGTCTATTCATCAGTTTTGGAGGGACGTCCAGTTCTTTGCAACATCATTGTTGTCCCATATTTTCTCCACTTTTTGATGACTGTCTTCACTGTCTTCCATGGTATATCCAATGCTGTGGAAATTTTTTGTACCCTTCTCCTGACTGATACCTTTCAACAAGGAGATTGCTTTGATAGCTCTCTGTGAACCATGGCTTTTGCTGTAGCAGGTAACTGAATAAATGTCAGGAAAATCCTACTAGGACAGCTGAACTTTATTTGGGGTTAATCAGAGTCTCTTTAATTGATGGCAGGTGTGTACCCAAGAAGACTGAATGTTGTAATTAAATCAAAAGGTGCTTCAACAAAGTATTAGTTTAATGGTGTGCACACACAACAAAGTGTTCATTTAAGAGTGTGCACACTTATGCAACCAGCGTATTGTACCTTTTTTATTTTTTATATTTTTTTCCCCTAATAGATTTGTTTGTTTTTCAATTGAATTGTACACGTTATAGGTCAAATTAAAGGTGGGAAAAGTTTTGAAATGATTTACTGTGGTCTCATTTTTTTATATCACAAAAACCTAGCATTTTAACAGGAGTGTGTAAACGTTTTATATCCACTGTATGTGTGTGTGTGTGTATATATAGATGGATATATGTGTATCTGCGTATATATATATATATATATATATATAAGTATGCACTTACACACACACACACACACACACACAGTCCAGCAGCTGGTGCAGACAGTTAAGGATCTGAGCCATTAACAAACTGCTTTGCTGTAGTCAGCGGTACAGGATTTGAATGCTTCCACCTGTGTGATGCTGAACAAATCCCTTAACTAGACCTTGACCGTGCTCCCAATGTCCAGTGAGCTTACCTGATTAACAAATGAATAAAAAGAGATGTACACACACACACACACACACACATACACATATATACACACACACACACACACACACACACACACACACACACACACACACACACACATATATATACACACACACACACACACACACACACACACACACACACACACACACACACATATACACACACACACACACATACACACACACACACACACACACACACACACATATACACACACACACACACACACACACACACACACACACACACACACACACACACACACACACACACACACATATACACACTCACACACACACACACACACACACACACACACACACACACACACACACACACACACACACACACACACACACACACACACACACACATATACACACACACACACACACACACACACACACACATATATACACACACACACACACACACACACACATACACACACACACACACACACACACACACACACACACACACACACACACACACACATATACACACACACACACACACACACACACACATATATACACACACACACACACACACACACACACATATATACACACACACACACATATATACACACACACACACATACACACACACACACACATATACACACACACACACACACACACACACACACACACACACACACACACACACACACACACACACACACACACACACACGCACACACACACATGTATATGTATAGCTACACATACTGTTTTACTCTTGCTTTTGTGGCCCAGGTAATGACTGAAAAGGGTTCACAGTGACCAGTTAACTTACTGGTTAACAAATGAATAAATTAAAAAGTTTCAGCATAGCAAAAAGACTGTTTATTTCTTATGCAAATATGCTAAGGCTTCTAGTTGCTGGTCTGCACCTTTTGCTTATAGAACTGCATTATTTTTTTTTAAGTCAGGCTTTTTCCACTTCAGTATGTTGCCTTTGTATATTTCTTGCAGATAATTTTATGTGGTCTGTGTCTGAGTTTATTCCCATGTATACCCACAGCCATTGTATATCTGCAGAGATAATGGGAAACTTGAAATGCATCCCTGGTTTTGCACCTATGTCTCTGATGCAAACCGGTAACCTGTAAATGGTTCATCTCCCAGACCCATGGTTACACTTATCAAGGGTATCAGAACTTGTCAGAGATTTGGTATGCATGGCTAGGCTTAAAAAGGCCCTTGTGGTCATTAGCCTAGTAAACACCTATGAACCTAAAATAGATCAAAAAGTGGTATTGCTGCTTAACATATGATAGCTCAGTGTTCATTGCTGTTACTAGAGCTTTTCTGTTTTTAAAATGAAATTACATTAATGAGTTGTGTTTCTTGATTTTGACATCACAGTTTCTTTACAGGTTGACCCTTGACTCTGTTGGGTTGGGGTTGAATACCACAATTCTGACATCTTTCATTGAGTGGGCTAGGTTATTAAGTAGTTTATGCCTGGTCTTGCCTATATTCCTATTGTCAGAGTCCAGTCCTGTGTAACAGCCTTTAGAGTATGTTTTCATGTCTTTATGCCTATGTGATTGATTAGTAATTTTGTGATCTGCATCTCTTAAATGTTTTATCTAATGTTGTCATTTTCATTCATTCCTCATCTGATGGATCTCGGATCTGACCTCTGATCTGTCTGAGCCGCTTTCACTAAATTGACATTTCAACTCTCGAGGTCCTCCCTTACCCACAATGCTCCTCTAACCTAACATAACTCAAATCTTGTTTGCTGCCATATCACTCAGACACAGATCTTCTTCTGTCAAGTCTTAGAGTGAACCTTTTCAGTATTTTGCAGTTGTAAGTTTGTTCTTTTTAAATTAATTATATATCTAAATCGCTCTTTCACTCTCTGTCCCTTCTTCCCATAAGTTTTCAAGTTCTGAGCTTTTCACCTCTGTATTCCACCAGGACAGCCTATGCAGTCGAGCCTCTATTCAGTCCCTATGGAATCCCCTGCCACTCCTGATACCTCACCAGACTGTCCCACTGATGAGGTCCCTAACAAGAGGACATGTAACAGGAGACACCTGGATTTCCCTCAGGAATCTCTTACTGAAGACACTGTTTTTGATTAAGGCGAAGGATCCCCCAGATCTCCACTTCAGGATATTTCCTTTGGAGAAATACTGGAAATTTTAAAGCAAAAATGTGGATGGTTTTCTGAACTCCCTTCTCAGGAGGAGTCAGAGTTCCTAGGGGCCTTCGGGTCAGGTTCAGCTACATCTTGGGTGACCCCCTCCGGCTGATGAGCTAGTAGATCTGGCCTTACTCCGTGCATGGAAGGAACTGGATACTGTAGAGCCATTTCCCAAGTGACCGGATACATTTTTAGCCCCCTCAAAAGACAAAGCATACTGAAGTAAAGGGGACCCAGTAGGTGCTGTGGTTGTAGCACAGAGCAGAGCACTTCTGTCCATCCTTTAACAGGGAGTCTAAGGCCTTGGACAGATTTGGGAAGCATGTCTACACCTCAGCGATATTTGCCTGAGGTAATTAAATTAATTGGCACATTTCACCAGATTGCAAAGAGATTTGATAAAAGAACTTTCCAAATCTTTTTCTGGGTCCATGTCCTTGGAGGACCATAATAAGGTTTCTTCACAAATGGCCACCCTTCAGTCTATATCTAATGCGTCCATGAGATTGATTTCCCGTGCTGCAGAGGGCACCTCAAGGGCCGCAGGTTCAGGTATAGTCGTCAGAAGACATGCCCGGATGCACTTGTGTGATTTTGTGGAGTTTAATTCTTTGTTCTTTAACGCTGTGTTTGGTGGATCTTCACTATTCAGCCCAAAAGTGAAGAAAATGTTCTCCAGAAGTGAGCAGGAAGGACATGCCTTGTCTGACATTGGAATCCATTTCTACCAGTCACGACATCAACAAGGAGGTAGAAAAATGTGATTTCATAAATCCCAGGGTCCTTTCCAAGACACACAAATCTCTAACAGAAGACACTGACCTCATGGCAGATGTGGCCCGCAAAACCAGGGATGTTCTTTGTGTTTCACTGTTGCAGTCATCACACTTTGGTTATCTATCTGCAGGTAGCACTCAGTCAGCCCGAATACCAGAGACTTAGTATTTCTGCATCAGTTGCTGTCGCTCCAGGACTGTCGTCAGGGGTATAAAAACAGGCAGCCAACACCATTACATCAGTCTTTCTTGCCAAGGAGCCCGAAGCAGAAGCAGTTTGCAAGTGCCGGTCGGCCGCTACCTGAATTTTCGTTTACGAATTGAATAATCCTGAAGTCTTCTAAAGCTAAGTACCCCGTTGGGGATCCTTTCTTCTTGCTCTAACCAATGTCAGAAAAAGTTAACAATTGTCTTGCCTGTGGAAAGCAAATACCACACAGAGATTTTCATTCGTACTGCGTCACCTGTTTAGGTCCAGACCATGACGTACCTCGCTGTCGGTTTTGTGCCTTGTTTAACGCCTGAACCATTTATTGTCAGGCTCTCATTGTCACTAAATTCTTTCACTGTCGATCTCTGTATTCCGAAATGGCTTCGGTAAGCCATCCAACTACCGATATTTTGAAAAAAACAGAAGGATAAAGGCAGGGAGACCGCATAGGTCCAAAGCTGCCGATGATGCTTCTGTTAAGCTAGTTGCCAGTTCACCGGTACTCAGTGAGGTGCCTTCGCAGCCCCTGATGCCCGCTTCTATGGATTTGCAGGCCTCTACCGAGACCCATTCAGAGTGCGGTACACAGTGAGACTCTTCGACTATGGAACCAGCGGATGTCTCTACCTTGGATGGGTTCCGGAGCAGCTGTGCAGGCACCGGCTTCTGAGGCAGTTCTTCGCTCTACCGATGTTCGACTCAAACCAACGACTTCTTTTTTTATCTAAAACTACAGAGTTTCTTAGGCCAAGAGTACACGCTACGCCTAGAAAACCGACGACCAAAGCGCATGCACCTGCTCCCATGCCATAACAGCAAATGCTTAGAATGGCAGAAGACCTTAATACCCTGATTAGGGGAAGTCAGCCTTCCCCTGCTAAGAGGAAAAGAGACCAGTCACTTGCAGCTTCAACAGACCAGGAGACCGATGACTCTGAGGTATCTGATTATGAAGACATGCCCTTATCTGCTTATGAGGATTCAGATGCAGAGGAATCCATTCCCTCTGCCTCCCCTCCAGATGATTTTTCTTTTGGTGAAACTTTACATACTTTAAGAGAGCATTTCCACTGGGATTGCCAAGACTATTCTCATTCCAAAAAGAGATTCAGAGAATTTCTAGATTTGCCACAGCACAGGGCTTTAGCAATACCCCCTGTCCTGGAAGTTGTTGATGATGTTTTCATGGAATCCAGTCTTACTCCTGATACTTTACCTCCTGCCCCTAGGAAACCAGACAGGTACTACAGAGTACCTGACACTCGCACATTTCTTTTCAAGAATCCTATTGCTGACCCAGAGATTATTTCCCAAGGCCCTAAAGGTTTTCAAGGCAACTACAGCCAAGAATCCCACCCCTTCAGACAGGGATTCCAGAGCTTTGGACAGATGGAGTAAGAAGGTATATATCTCTGCAACTCGTGCTATTAGGGCATTGAATTGTCAGTTTCACATGCTGAAGTACCAGCAACACATTATGGAACAAAAAGTGGCAACCTTTACCGACTGTGCAGAAAATAAAGAATTGCAGTAGCTTATGCACTCTGCAAGCCAAGTCAGCAAATATACTTTGCAGTGTGGCTTTGATGCCCTAGAAGCATCTTGCCGGGCAGCAGTCACTGGTTCTGTACTGAGAAGACATGCTTGGCTCAAGGAGCAGACCATGTCAAATCAGTTATTAAACGCTCCTTTGAACAAGGACAGTTTGTTTGGCACCAAAGCAGAAGAGGTTTGTAAAAAGATGGAAGAAAAGGCTAAGTCTATGCAGACTGGTTAAAGAATTCTTACAAGTGTAGCCCCCTAGATTCAGTAGGCATTGCCCTTCCAAACACTGGTCCTTTCCAGCCCCCTCCAGGCCATCTCAAGCCAGACCCAGAGGAAGCAGACCACCCAGACTATAGTCTCAGTGTATGCAGAGATCTAAGCAGTGGAGTGCCCCCACCCCCAGAGCAGGGAGTGGTAAGCCACCTCCTTACGGAAAAAACTCAGTGACTTCTCTACTCCACTCCCCACCCCTACCTAATTGCTTCTGTCCCTAGGAGGAAAACTTGCCCTTCATGCAAAAAACTGGATGTCCATCACACAAGACTAATGGGTCCTCAACATTGTATCCCAGGGGTACAAATTGTACTTCCACTCACTGCCCAGGGTCCCCAGATCTTCCTCCAAACCAGTGGACAGAGGCTCAAAGACAAGTTATTTCCCCTGCTCTCCATCAGAGCTATTCAGCTGATATCAGTGGAACAGATAGGTCAAGGATTTTATTCCAGACTGTTCCTGGTACCCAGAAAAGAGGACTCTTGGAGCCCAGTCCTGGATCTTTCAACTCTCAACACCTTCCTGGTGGTACCAAAATTCAGAATGCTTACCCTGCAGCAGCTAGCCAAGGATGCCTGGTTAGTCACCCTAGACTTAAAAGAAGCCTATCTGCACATCCCAATAAGGGAGTCATGCAGGAAGTATCTGCATTTCAGGGCCAGATCTATGCATGATCAGTTTTCTGCACTTCCCTTTAGCTTATCTACTGCGCCCAGAGTATTCACAAAATGCCTGGCTCCAGCCATTGCATACCGCAGGCAGAGAAATATCCAAATTTACCCATACTTGGACGACTGCCTGATTCAGGTGGACAGTCAGGAATTGCTGTTGCAGCACCTGACATTTGTGAAAAACCTTCTCACTTCCTTGGGATACACCATCAGCAAAAATAAATCAAAACTGGCACTCAGTCAAAAGATTGCATTCCTGGTAGCAAGCTTGGACACAACATCCCAGATGGCATTCCTCACTTCAGAAATACAAGTCTATCTAACAGCCTACTTCAAACAAATGGCCACCAGAACCCAGCTATCTGCAAGAAAAATACTGCAGGCCCTGGGGTTCATGGCCTCATGTATACTGCTAATTCCATATGCAAGACTGCATACGAGGAAACTTCAATGGTACTTAAAAAGTCTTTGCTGCCAACATTCTCAGGACCTGGAAACAGTCATTCCTATCATACCCTGTCTAAGGACAGAGTTCCTTTGGTGGGCAGAAGTATGCAACCACAACAAGGGACTGCCCTTTACTCAACTTCATGACACCCAGTCCCTAACTACAGACTCATCAGACTATGCCTGGGGAGCACACATGGATGACAAATGCATTCAGGGCCACTGGAGCCAAAGTCAAATTCATCTGCACATCAACCAGAAAGAGATGCTAGCTGTGCAGAATGCCCTGACAGCTTTCAGATCCCTACTCTTTCCAGGACAACTTCTAATAAAAACAGACAACATCACAGTTATGTGGTACATCAACAAGCGGGGGGAACCCACTCTTACCCACTCTGCAGGTTAGCCATGGCCCTGTAGAACATGGCCTTGGACATGCAAGTCCATCTGCAAGCTCAATTCCTACCAGGCAAACAATGCTCACTGGCAGACTACTTAAGCAGAAATCTCCTAGACCTACACAGGTGGCAATTGGAGCCCATCACCTTCAACATGCTGATTCAGAAATGGGGGACCCCAGAGGTTGATCTTTATGCCTCTCCCTACAACCACCAGCTCAGCAAATTCTGCACCAGGAACCCCCACAGCAGGGCCTGGAAAGTCGATGCCCTATCTTTTCAGTGGGTAAATCTCTCAATCTATGCCTTTCCCCCTCTGCCCCTCCCCTCAAGAGTATTATTCAAGATAAGACAGGACAGACCAAGGACAGTTCTGATTGCCCCAGACTGGCCATGCTAGCACTGGTACCAACTCCTGCACAGCCTGTCACCGGTGCCACCCTGGCACCTACACCAGAACCCAACCCTGCTCTCAGCAGGAGGGACAGATTTTGCATCCGCAACTGCAAACCTTAAATCTTGCTGCCTGGCTTATTCCTTGAATTCTTCCCCAGCAACCCTAAGCAAACAGGTGTTGAACATCATTCTTGAAGCCAGAAGACCCAGTACAAGAAAATCCTATGCTGATAGGTGGAAAAGTACTGCTCCTGGACTCGATCTAAAGGTGAGGATACAACTCTGCCCTCCCTGCTTCTAATCGTGGATTACTTAGCAGATCTACTCCACAAAGGCCTGTCTTTCTCCTCCATTAAGATACGTGCCTCAGCCATTTTGGCTCATTACAACACTGAACCACCTCTCTTCTCACACCCTCTTCTCAAACAGCTCCTGAGAGGGGCAAACAACTTGAGGCTGCCAAGGAGAGTACCCACCCCTGCTTGGGACCTTAGTGTTGTACTGGAAAAGCTCACGCTTCCCCCCTTTGAACCTGCAGCGTCAGCAGAGTAAACATTCCTCTCTTGGAAAACAGCCTTGCTTCTGGCCATCACTTCAGCTAGAAGAGTGTCTTGACCTACAAGCACTTATGGCTGTGGAACCCTTCATTACTACGCTTCCCCCCTTTGAACCTGCAGCGTCAGCAGAGTAAACATTCCTCTCTTGGAAAACAGCCTTGCTTCTGGCCATCACTTCAGCTAGAAGAGTGTCTTGACCTACAAGCACTTATGGCTGTGGAACCCTTCATTACTTTCCATGCTGACAGGGTTTCCCTCAGGACTAACCCTTCCTTTATGCCTAAAGTGGTGTCCAGTGTGGCTCTCAACCAATCCATCCATTTGCCAACTTTCTTCCCTAATTCTTAGAATAAAGGGGGAAAGGATCCTGCACTCCCTGGATGTGCACAGACAGCTCAGATTCTACTTTGATAGGACTAAGCCCTTCAGAAAATCTGACCAGTTACTAGTCAACTTTGCAAAAGGGTCAGAGGGCAAGGCCATTTCAAAACAAGCAATGTCCAAATGGATAGCACACTGCATCCATTTGGCTACAAGCACCATGGGAAACCAGCCCTTCAGGGGATCAGAACACATTCCACTAGGGCAACATCTACTTCTGCAGCATTTCTCAGGGGTGTCCCTACCAGGGACATCCTGGAAGCTGCTACCTGGAGTTCTGTACACACCTTCACCAAGCATTGCCACCTGCCTATCCTTTCCAAATCCAGGGCAGGTTTTGCATCAGCAGTCCTGCAAGGCATACCGACCAGACCGAACTCTTCTTGACTGCCTCCACCCTTCTTCAGCTTTGGGAATCCACCCAAGTGTGATGACTGCAACAGTGAAACACGAAGAACATAGTACAGTTGTGTACACTTACTGTAAGTGTAGATGTTCGAGTGTATTCACTGTTGCAGTCCTGGTTTCTCTCCATCCAGCCCCTGGTTTCTCTCCCTCTCTCTTCTCTATGGATATTACTCAACCCTTTCTGGTGTTTTGGTATTGGTATTTGCGTATTACTGGTGGTAGTTTCCCCACCATAACGTAGCTCCCTATTTGGGGGGCTCCTGAAATTTGGGGCAAGAAAAACTGGTGTAATGGCGTTGGCTGCCTGGTTTTATACCCCTGGCGACCTGACATCAGTCCTGGAGTGACAGCAACCGACGCAGAAATACTAAGTCTCTGGTATTCGGGCCGACTGAGGACTACCTGCAGGCAGATAAGTGTGATGACTGCAACAGTGAATACACTCAAACATCTGCATTTATGGTAAATGTACACAACTGAACTTTTCATGAACTCCTTCTCAGATAAACCTGGTCAGCACTCTGGAAAGGTTACCCAGCTGCTTTTCTCTGGATACAGTTGGGGAGGCACTTGTCTCTGCACCTAGAAGCCTGGGTGTCCATCACAACCGATTCCTGGGTGAATGTCCAGAGGCTAATTCATACTATTTTCTCAGTCACCCCATAAAAATGAGGACGGTCACTGATGTTCCACCAAAACAGTGGTAAGCAGCAGCTCTAGAAGTAAGAAAACTGCTAGAAAAAGATTCGTCCAAAAAGTCTCCTAGAAAGAATCCAAAATTTACTCAAGATTTTTTTTAGTGTTAAAGAAGGCAGGGGACATGAGACCCATTCTGGACCTCAGCAAACTAAACCTATACATTAAATACTCAAAGTTCCAGATGGTCACTATTTGGTCCATTCTACCACTGTTGCAAAAGGACAGTTGGATGTAGTCGATAGATCGTCCGGTTGCGTTCTGTCACATCAAAATGAACAGGTGCTGCAGAAGATATCTGTGCTTCCAGCTGGGATACAGTCATTACCAATTCAGAGCACTGTCCTTTGGTCTCACCACAGCCCCCAGGGTGTTTACCAAAGGCATGGCAGTGGTAGCAGCTTCCATAAGACTGTTAGGATTCTGGGTGTTTCCATATCTAAATGAATGGTTCCTGACTGTTCCGACCAGGCATCTACTGTTCCAAGCAAGGGACTACCTGCTCCAGTTGTGCTACCATATGGGCATCGCAGTCAGTTACAGCAAATCGTATGTCATTCGTACACAGAACCTAGAGTTCATAGGTGCTTGTCTAGACACTATCAGATAGCGTCTCTACATCCAAGGAGAGTAAAGTCCCTCCGATCCCAGGTAAAGGAAGTGATCTCTTATTCTCCCTCAGCACATCTAGTTTTGCAGGCCTTAGAGACAGTGGCAACAGTGACAAATCTAGTCCACTGGCCAGATATCATATGTGGTTTCTATAGTGGACCACATCATTTCAAGTTGTCTGTTTGTCAACAGCCCTTATGCACTCCAGTCAGGATTACACAAATTTGCAAGGAACTCCTCCTGTGATGTATCCATTTGAACAAAATTTCTCTGGACTGCCTTTTGTTTTACCTCTCCCAGTGGCCACAGTGACCATGGATGCCTCCCATCTGGGATGGAGGGCATTTCTTGGGAAGGACAAGCCATTTTGCATATCAGTGTCCTGGAGAAGAGCGCTGTCCTCCTAGCATTGCAAGCTTTCCAATGTGCTCTCCCCTGTGGGTCAGTTGCAATCCAGTCAGACAAGTATGTCTGTGGTCTGGTATATCAACAAATGGCGGGGACCAGGTCCTATACTTTTTGTCATGAGGCAATGTGAGTGTGGCGATGGGCAATCTCTTCTGGTCTCTTTCTCATTGCAACACGTGTCCCAGGGAAATCCGTTGTGCTTGCAGACAAGCTAAACTAGTTCATTCCGATGCCTCACAAGTGGTCTCTTAATGTCAAAGTGCCAGAATTTTCCATTGGTGGGGGCAGCCAAGTTGTAATCTCTTCGCTCTTTCTGTGGGGGAGTCATCAAGAGATGCTGTAGTCCACAACTGGCCCCTGGTTTCCTGTATGCTTATCCTCCACAATCTACTTCCCAAGTTTCTGCAGAAAGCCTACCAGTTAAAGGGCTCAGTAGTCCTCATTGCATCTTTTTGGCCTCGTCAAATCTGATTTCCTTTCTGTGTCCTTATCTTCTGTATCTGCCTTGGATACTGGACCCCAGTCCAGACCTCCTGTCTCATCCTACGGGCATAGTTCATCCAGAAATATCAGGCCTCAAGCTGACCGCATGATTTCTCCAGTTCCAGTAATGGTTAGACAACCCCGGCTTTCTTTCCTGATCTGACGTATCATTTTGCCTTCTTAAAAGGCTTCCACTAGGAAGGTTTACAGAAATAAATGAAACATTTATTTCTATTCAGACCCCCAGAGAGATTTGGATCCTTTTTCTCCCCCCAGCTTCCGCATTCCTAGATTTTTTAGTATCACTCTTCCAAGAGGAGGCCAGTTTTTCTTCTATCAAAGTTCATCTAACAGCTATATCTAATTTTCATTTTGGCGAAAACCATACATCTTTGGCTTCTTCTAAGTTGTGCAAGACCTTTTTGAAAAGCACCTTTTTAATTAGGCCTCTAGTGAAAGACTGTACTCCTTTTTGGGACTTGTCTATTTTACTTCAAATTTTGACTCAAAGCCCATTTGAACCTTCTGCCAAATCAGACTTAAATTTTTTGTCCTGGAAGACCCTTTTCCTAGTCACGATTCCATCAACTAGATTCTTAAAAGCATCTGTACCTAGTCTTTCATAAAAACAGTGTGTCTTTATATACTAACTCTTCCTTTCTACTGATGTGGCTTCTGAGTCTAACATTAATCAGATCATCCACTTCCTGGTTTTCTTCCCAAAATTTGCCAATAAAGGTGAATATATTTTGCATCTTTTGGGCATTTGCAAACAGCTTAATTTTTATCTTCATTGAACCAAAGATTTCAGAAAGTCTGACAAATTTGTCTACTTGTCTTGTAACAAATTGGGCATGGCAGTTTCCAAAGTGACTTTAACCAAATGGTTGACTGATTGCATGTCCTTTGTCAGTAAACAGAGTGGTTTGTCTTTCCTAATCATATGTGGTTTCTATAGAGCACATTCATTGAAGTCTGTGGCGACTTCTTCAGCCTTTTGGTCAAGAGTTTCGATAGATATTTGTGCAGCTGCCACTTGGACCAGTGCTCATACCTTTATTGCTCATTACAAATGGATTTGATTTCTAGGAACAGGGTAGCCTTTGGCTCAGCAGTACTCTGAAATATCCTTCCATGAGGACCACCATGAGGTTCATGTAGCTAGGAACTCTTGTCCCTTCAGTTGAAGAATGAAAATGACAACATCAAATAAAAAAAAGTTATGTGCTCACCATAACAATGGTTCTGTGTTGTCCATTTTCATTCTTCCTCAACTTCCCACCCTCCTAACCCCCTCCCTCCCTTTCTTCCTGGAGGACACCTATGTTTTTTTTTTGGGGGGGGGGGTCATCATTCCTTGTTTGGGCTCCAGTTTTATCTCTACTGTTTCTTCTCAAGCTATTATGTATAGAATAAACTTATTTCTGGGGGCATCAAACTTGATCTGAGGTATATTAAGTTGGTTGGGCATGATGGATATGGGAGGAGCTCCAGAGTTGGCTCCATGAATCTAGTGAAAGTGACCAAGCTAGATCTGAAGAAGATGAAAATGGACAACACAGATCCATCATTATGGTGAGTATATAACTTTTGTTTTTGCCTGTAGCTGGAATACAACCTGAACAAGAAAGAGAAAAAGAGAAAGAAGGAGAAGAAGAAAAAACACAAGAAATCCCGCCATCACAGTTCAAGCACTGAGGAGTCTAGTAGCGGAGATGAGCGATGTCGAGAAAAGTAAGAACTTATTGATACAGCAGTTCAGTTTAGTATGTATTTTCATGCGAGAGAGAAAAAATACAGACATAATTTTGCAAGCTTCTTTTTTCCCACAAAATGAGTCATGATTTATTATGATAATGTATAGCACAGGATTCCATCACTGCATCTAGAAAATTTCTCCAGTGAGACATACAGTATATTTGCTAAAGATGCACACCTCTTTCTCGTTCATTTTCTATGTATGGTAGGAAATGTAATATCTGTAGTAATGTGGTTTTCAACTCAAAAAATGAGCTGTTGGTGCTACTCTACTGGCATAGAGGAGTAGAGCTCTAATTATGGCCCAGGTAACCTAGGTTCAGTTGGAGGCTTGGGCAACTAAAAGAGCAGCTAGGAGGATGGGCATGCCTGTCCTGGGGTGGGTGGCCATTTATCAGTGAGTCTTCTTAAGGGAAGACATTGTCCAAAGAGGAGTGTTGCTCTCGGATGTAGTCAACGAGTGTAGGAGGCAGGGAAGAGAAGTAGGTACATGTATAAAAAGGACACCCTGCAGACAAATGCAAAGATGGCCGAGCCCCTAGGATGCCCTCAAGAACCATGACTGGCCCCAGCAGCACCAAAATAAGTCATGGAGGGTTGGAGATTAGCTAGTCAACCTGGCTTTGATGTGGGACAGTGGGAGCTGGGAAGGTTAAATAATGTTAAGGAGAGGAAAAAAAAACATTAAAAAATAAATAAATAGAGAATGAGCTTTTGGATTTCATTTCTCAAGAACTCTCATGAAATCTAGAGATAAGTCCTGGAAAAAATGGCTTCAAACTAAAAACCCAAAAGACCTACAAAGTTATAAAGAACAAAGAAACCTGGCCAAAAGGCTTATCAATAAAGACAAAAAATAATTCTACTTCAACCCCCCCCTTCCACTCTAAAATCAAACCCCAAAATATTCTGGAATGCTATCAATCAAATACTTCATCCAGGAAACCCTACCTCACCAAACCCTACCCCTGAAAAGACACCAAAAGAAACTGCTAACACCTTCAGTTCTTACTTTATCGAATCAATATCCAAACTCTTTAACTCTAATAGCTCCACTACAACTGACCCAATAAACCAAGCTTCCTCCTCAACAACTACTCCTCCCAAAATCTTCTCCCTGAAGCCTATCTCTACAACCTACATTCGAACCCTACTCTCCAAACTAAAACCCTGCTCAGTATCTGCTGACAACATCCCATCATACTTTCTCCAGACAGCTGCCCACTCACTCGCCCTTCCCATCTCTGATCATAAACCGCTCAATCTCTGAATCCAAGCACTATCCATCTGGAATCATTTCTACACCTTGCCTATCCACAAAGGTGGTAACTCCACTGAAATCTCAAATTTTAGACCTATTGCCATCCTCTCCACTCTGTCAAAAGTTCTCAAAAAGTACATATATACTCGAGTCATGGATCATCTCTCTCAGGCAGATCCACTTACCCCAACACAACATGGTTTCCAACCTAAGCATAGTGCATATACTGCACTTCTATCCTTTCTCAACACTATCTCCCTGGCCAGAGATGACCATAAACTTATCTTCTGTCTCTTCCTCGATCTCTCAAAGGCCTTCAATACTGTTTCTCACTCTCTACTACTAAACAAACTGTCTAACCTTAACTTCTCTCCTGACACAGTGGCTTGGTTCGATAGCTACCTAAAAGATAGAGTTCAGTCAGTAAAATGGGACACTGCTTTATGTACTCCCCTTCCAATACAAATGGGAGTCCCACAAGGATCCATTCTTGGGCCACTGTTTTTCAACATCTTTACAAACCTGCTCTATACCTCCTGCCCACTTTCCTCTGTTATCCAATATACTGATGACTCTACAGTCATTACAATAGCTAACTCTCCCTCTGAACTCTTATCAGCTACCCAAACATCCTTTAACTCAGTAGAAACATGGCTCTCAAATAAACTCATCCTCAACCCCAAGAAAACAAAGCTCCTACTTTTCCTTCCCAAAACATCCAGCCATATAAAGTCCTCATTTACTATCCTGTCACTTAATAACACTCCTGTTGTAGTTGAATCTAGCTCAAAACTACTGGGAATCACAATCGACGATATACTAAAATTCTGCCTCCACATAAACAATAGTACAAGGAATACTCACTTTAAATTAGGCCTACTTTATAGAAATAAAAAATCTCATCCAGGAAGCTAGAATAACCCTCACTCATTCCTACCTTCTTCCCTGCCTAACATATTGTTCACAAATCCTTACTAACCTAAACTCCTCTCTCCTCACTAGACTTGAGACCACATACCACAAAGTAGCTAGATTTGCAACTCAACTTTCCTATAGATCTCACCACTCTCTCTAAGATATTTAAACTGGCTTGAGTTACCTCACCTGCTCCTTCTCTCCAAGCTCCAAACCATACATGCAATTATCTACCAACCATCTTTCTGTCCAGCCTTACACACCATCATCTCTCACTATACTCCCACAAGAAGCCTCTGAAGCTCCTCCCAAGACCTCCTAAAAATCTATAAGCCAAAATCTGAAGCGGGGTGTAGCCTATACATCTATTATACCTCTATCAAATGGAACAAACTTCCCTTCGAAATTCGAGCACTCACACATCCCAAACAGTTTAAACTAACTCTAAAAGAATATTTTAACAGGAAATGGATCTGCCAATGCTCAAATCCACCCTGAAAACTCTCTATCTCTCTCCACTAATCAGTAGCTTTTCCCCCTTTCTCTGTAACTTTTATTCCTTCCTGATTTGTTTAATTCTAAAATTTAACATTGAACTCCTATGTTGCTCTTCTATTTTAACTACTACTTACAAAAAGTGCTCGGACTTTTATCTACCTGTTTTCCCCATTACAAAATTCTATGTATTATATGAGTATTTATGACAAAATGTAATCTGTATATTCTCAAAATTCTCCTGCAGCCTGCTAACTGATTTGCCTCATTCCATCTGTATAATACCTGTTAATAATGACAAACTGTTGTATCTATTTACTGGAGCTTTTCTCCCCGGGTCTCTGCTGAAAAATGGCTTCGGCTCAGTCAGACATTCCCTGTCAACAAATGTAAAATAAATAAATAAATTCTGTTCTTGTTTGGATTTCTTAATGGGGTAGTAGGAAGTGGTTTTGATTCCTTTTTTCCCCTTCAGGATCTAACTTCTGTACTTGAAATGGCTTATTTCCAGTGAAACATGCAGATCTTTCTAAGCAGAACAAGGTCCATGATTTTTCAGCGCTGATGAAGTTGGTGTATGCATTATGACATGTAGGTGGAAAGAGCTGAATCACTATTTGTATTTAAACTAACTTCCTGCATGATGTCTGTGACAATATGAGATATTGCCATCTGTGCCAGGGAGAATAGGGCAGTGCATGTGTAACATGCACCAGAGTAGTTAGGTGGAGTTTTGAAAATAATTTTGTCATTTGACTGTCAGACTGACTTGTACAGATACTTGTGTTAAAAAAATGTATCAGTGTTGTTATAACTGATTAAATGTACATCTTTAAACAAAGAATTCTGAAAGGGAATAGTGGAGGTTTTTGGGATTGTTCTATAATGTTTAAATACTGCAACAGATCTTAGCAAAGCTGTGTGTGTGTGTATTGTACCAGAGTCAGGTGATCAAATGTGATGTAATTCTATAACCATTGCTGAGAGGATGGAACTCTCACAGCAGCTTGTTTTTTTTTTTCTTTAGAATCTGGTATAAAGTTCTGTGACTGTTATCACAGTCACTTGATCAATGCTGTTCAGTTCAGTTTTAGTTAGAAGCTCATCACCTTGCCTTGTGAAAGGAAGCATCTCCGTGTCTAATCTCAGGATCATAGGAGGTTACTAGGCTAATGGCCCTGGGGCACTTACAAGCTTAGCCAAGATTTTATCCCCAAAAATAAACATCAGTCACCCCTGTCAATAAGGGACACAGGTGGATTCCTTGGGATGAATTTGTGGTTTCCCATCCACTCATAAAAGTCATCACTGCCAAGTCTCAAACCCAGGACCCTGTGCACTACAGTCACAGCAACATACCACTACACCATAGGAGCTGTTTTAATTGCTGTAGCAATTAAGTTAGCTAGGGAACAGTTATTCTTTAGACAGTCAGGAAATACAGTGAGATTAGTTAAGTATTGATTTTCTGCATCTGTTTGAATCTGTCCAACTGTGTTATTTTTATTTTTCCTGTGATTGAAACGCTGGTGTTTGTTGTAGCTAGATATTTAGTATTCTCATGTTTTCCATTTTATTATTTATTATTAAATATTTGTATAGCTTTCATTGTGGCTTATCTTTTAGAGAATACTTTTAATGTCTTGAGAATAGTTGTGCATATTTTAGTGACACCTTGGCCACTCTGAGAAGCCTGGATGCTTTGGTTACACTCTACCACATATGTTAGTATTGATTTTACTCAATATAATTGGATACCCTTGTAAGAGCCTGGTAGTGGTTGACTGGTGGCAGCATGGTTACCTTATAGTCTGGGCAGAAGGGGTAGAGTTAGTAAATCTGTACCAGTCTTTCCCAGGTAGGTGTGTGTGTGTGTGTGTATACATGTGTGTGTACGTGTGTGTGTGTGTGTGTGTGTGTGTGTGTGTGTGTGTGTGTGTGTGTGTGTGTACGTGTGTGTGTGTGTGTGTATACGTGTGTGTGTGTACACGTGTGTGTGTGTACACGTGTGTGTGTATGTGTGGACACGTGTGTGTGTGTACATGTGTGTGTACATGTGTGTGTATGTACATGTGGGTGTGTACGTGTGTGTATACGTGTGTGTGTACGTGTGTGTATACATGTGTGTATACATGTGTGTATACATGTGTGTATACATGTGTGTATACATGTGTGTATACATGTGTGTATACATGTGTGTATACATGTGTGTATACATGTGTGTACATGTGTGTGTACGTACGTACATGTTTGTGTGTGTATATATATATGTGTGTGTGTGTGTGTGTGTGTGTGTGTGTGTGTGTGTGTGTGTGTGTGTACGTGTGTGTGTGAGTGCGTGTGTACGTGTGTGTGTGTACGTCAAATACCCAGGTGTGGGTGAGTCAGCTACTTGGTTCTGGGACACAGTGCTCTAAAGTGAGTTTTGTTTGAGATTTTGAGAGACCGAGTCCAGTCCCAGGTCTGAAGCATGTTCCCTGTGTGCTCTTGGGGGGG
Source organism: Protopterus annectens (assembly GCF_019279795.1). Taxonomy (NCBI): domain Eukaryota; kingdom Metazoa; phylum Chordata; order Ceratodontiformes; family Protopteridae; genus Protopterus; species Protopterus annectens. The sequence continues at coordinate 1,278,607,213 of NC_056747.1, forward strand.
GTAGTGCTTGATGCAGAAAGCTGTATCTGAAAATACTGTGTAAATTCATTCCTGTTTTTATTGACCATCTCTCACTGGTGTTATTGATGAGGATTGAGGCGCCTTGATTACTGGCCTGAGGTAGAGAGGCCGTCACAGTGTCATTGGTATAGCAGGTATTTTCTGTCTGTGAATCAACTGATCAAGATTTTGAATAAGTAGCTGTAGGACTTGCCAATATACATAAGATGAAATGTGGAGTAACTGGACTCCATACCCACAGGGGGGTAGTTCTGTCATCTGCCTCCCACTTACCTAGTAATGGCCGGCAGTACGACAGGTTAAGTATTATAGTAACATCATTAATATGCGTATGAATGATTTCATCATACAGTTCCAAGTAACAGAGTATAATCTGTCATTTATTGATCATGCAGTCAGTCTGTCTGCCTGTTATTTCTTGTTCATGGTGTTGCTTTTTAGTCTCTGTTTCTTGAGTCTTTCTCATTAGCTCTGCTTCCTTCACCTCACTGATCCATTCATTTGTTTCTCGGAGTGGATGCCACATACATTCTGGAGGGCCTCATCAACCCATTTGTTGCTGGACAGGTGTGAGCATGGTAAAAGGTAGTAAGCCAAGCTGCCAGACTAACTAGCCTCCCCTCACAGCCCTAGTGTTTTAACACCCCCATGACAGAACTCTTGAGTTCTACAGGAAACATGCATGAAGCTGCACATGCCTTCCCTGCATAGGGTGAAGCACTGCTGGGCACTGTGCACTCAGGAGGCTAGATCTTTTATGGTGCAGTACCCAGTGCTTCCTCTGGGTTTCATCTGAACAGTGAGCTAGAGCTCCTTCCTCACCCCTAAGAAGGATGAACCAATAGCTTCTCACTCACAGCCTTTCCATTGCCCATGCCGCTAATTTAGTCAGTGGTTGTCTGGGTTACAGTCAGGCCTTCATCCCTTTGTGTCCCACTGGGGCTGATGGTGGTGTTTTTGTAGGTCAGTAACGATACTAAAGGTAGAGCTGTGCATACAGTTCAAGTTGTACTGTGAAGAGCTTTAAGAACAATTGTAATTCCAGATTCTGATTGGTGGTATGATTTTAGATATGATGGTTTCTAATGTGGCAGCTCTTCTGATCATTGAAATCATATTTTTTTTCCATCTGTCTCAAGTTATGGAACATTATAAAATTCTTTGAAAATTGTCCTTTTTATAATGGGCTCTGTTCATTGACCCACAAACTGTTGGCCACCTGGCATGTGACATGAGAAGAGAATTTATGGTTGATGGGACATGTCCTTTATTCTGGACATTGATCTTATTTATTTATTTGCCGTTTGTTTGCTGAGAATGTCCGACTGGGTCATGAGGTAGCAGTTTTTAGTGAAGGCCTGGGGAGAAAAGCTCCAGATATACATATGTTTAGCAGAATGAAAAACTAAACAGACATAATAAAATCATAAAATTCAAGCACAAATATGAAAACAGCATATTAGTTTGTCAGAATAAGAACTTAACAGACATAATAGTCATAACATTCAAGCACAAAATTTGAAAAACTACACGTTACTTTACAGAATAAAAACTTAGTGTTCAAGCATAAATTATATGGAAAGCTTGATAATAGGAAGGTGCAGCATTATTTACATAACAAATGATTATCATAATGATTATTAATAATCCAGAGATCATGAAATATGGTAACTGATTATATTGGTGAAGGCATGCGACAGTAGGGAAAGGTAGGGTGTGATAGAGGGGATAGTAAGAATAGATGTGGAAAAGGTATAAGTTTAACCTCAGGAGAGTATGTGTAGAGGAAGGGGGAGGGTAGGGTAAGTTAGTAGTGGGGATAGAGAGAGATAGTAGAGGTAGAAAAGTACCTCAGCCTGGGCTCATACAGGAGCAAATCCAATCTCTGTTGAAGTATTCTTTTATAGAAGTTCTGAAGGAGTGCAGGTTAGTAGCGGTTTCAATAGTTAAAGGAAGGGAATTCCATAGTTTTGCCATAGAGCAGAAGTAAAGATTTAGGCGTGGAGTGTTGTTAGGTTTATAAGTTGTGAGGAGATGTTTGTCTTCAGATTTGAGATGTTTATTTGGGATACGGAAGTTTACTAATGGGCCATGAGCAGGACAAGCCAGTGGGTTGTGGATGATTTTGTGTACAGTAGTTAGTTGTACATATTGGAGGTGGAGGGGGAGTTCAAGACGTCTTAGGGAACATGGGGCTTTACAGTGATGAGTTAGAGGGGATGCATTTATGGCAAATTTGTTATAGCAGCTCTCAAATTTTTCTTAGGGAGGTCTGTAAGTTAGTTAGAATTGGGGCCCCAAATAACAGTAAGGGCAAAATGTAGGTATTGGCCAGGGTAATTTTGGTAGCTACTTTGAGGAAGTTTTAATTCCTGTATAGCATGCTTACTTTTTGGTGTGTTTTTTTTTTTTATATTGTTTTGTATGTGTAGGTTAAACTTGAGATTGTCAGTTGTGACACCTAGCAGTTTGGTATGCTAAACCAATTCAATTTCAGTATTTTTTTTCAAACTTCTTTATTAAATTTACAGATATGACAAAGGCAATCTTACATTTATATAAACGAAAAACATACAAAATGATATCACTTTAGTTACAAATTGTTTACATCACAGATACCATTGAAACAACTGTAGTTATAAACATTATGCATCACTTATAAAGCATCCAGTCATTGTCAGTTAAGCATTATATAGCTTATTCAAATCCTGCCTCTTAAACCTCTTTCCTGCTCTGCATATCTTGTTCCCACAATTCCTATTTTCTCTGTGTAGTTTGCTCCTTCCCTTTTCTAAAGATCCCAATTCCAGCTGTTTTTTTTATATCTGTTACTATATTCACTACTTCTAGTAAAGTTGGTCTAGACTTTGATTTCCATTTTCTAGTAATTGCTTTTTTGGCAGCCACCATAATTAGACTCAGCAAGTCTTTACTATGTCTAGGCAATTCCGAATTCTGTAGCATAACTCAAAAAAATCATCTCGCCAGTCAGCTCAGTCTGCTCACCCAGCATCTCAGACAGAGTGGTTTGCAGGGAATCCCAAACGTCTGCTGGCTCATCACATCTCCAAAAAATATGTTCCCAGCTACCTCTTTTTTGCCCGTCACACCTCCAACATTTGATGTCCACCTGAGGAAAAATTCTTTGGAGTCTTCTTAGGGTATAAAATAGCTATGTAAACAGTTCCGGGCAAAGATTCATATTTGGGAGATGTACATATATACCCCATTGTCTCTTTGAGAATTGCTTATCCAATCTCTCTTCCCAATCCTTTCTAAGCGCCTCTGATTCTTATAAATATCATGCAATATTTTATATGCTTTACTAATTATTCCTGTTTTAATGGCAGTTTCTGTTCTAGATTCTATTAAAAATTCTGCCAGTACTGGTGTTTCATTTAGGACCCCCCTATTTCTTTCTCTTTGCCTGTACTCCAATATCAATCCTTGCTAGGGAAGGCAATGTCTAACCTACAGTCCAAATAAATTATTGGCCTCTTCCCATTCTCTACCTTTCCCTTTCTAGTTATTTGCTCTTAATACCTTGGTTCCTTTGCCAGTTTTCTCCAATAAATTCCAGCCCCCTCTTGCCTATTATCTGTATTCCTGACCACAGTCAACCCTATCTCCAAAATCTCTCTTCTCCATTCTTGTGCTGGTTTGGTTGAGTGCAATACTCTGTATGATTTTGGTTGTCTTCTTGTATCTTGGTATCCATATCCATATAACAAAACTTCCAGTTTCTCAATTTTTGTATTATCTTCTGTTTAGTGTATTCCCACATATCCTTAGCTGTCACCACAGAGTCATTTCTAATCCATACTTCTAAATATTTCATTTTGTCATGTCCCCATAAATATGTATATTATTGGGCCAATTTGTGTGTGGGTACATAATTTACCACTGTTGCCTTTGTTTTAGCTTCATTAATTTTGTATCCTAAGAAGATTTGAAGCTGTTTTAAAATGTTCCACAACACTAATGTGTGTCTCTGGTTTTGTCATGTATAAAATAATATTTGCAAATAGAGCCAGCTTTTCCGGACTACTATATCAATTTTATCCTTGAATTTCTGAGTCCCTTATTTTCTTTGCCAGTGGTTCTAAATATAATGCAAACAATAAAGGGGAAAGCGGACAACTCTGCCTGGTTCCTCTACTCAAGCATAAATTATCGGAGAGGACCCTACCCACTTTAATTTGCGCCTCCGATCCCTCATATATTCTTCTAATCAACCTTATGATTGTATCAGGGAAAGCAAATGCTTCCATTGCCCTGCTCATGAAGTCCCAGTCTGCTCTGTCAGATGCTTTCTCTACATCAAGACCCACCAGTAAAAGTGGTACTTTCTTGCATTCTGCTTCCCTCTGGATCATCAATGTTCTGTTAATATTTGTCAGATGTTTGCCTCCCCTCCACAAAACCACACTGATTCATATCTATCAATTTTGGTATCACTTTTGCCATTCTTTTACCCATTATAGACATAAGCACTTTATAATCATGGTTTAGTATTGAAATGGGCCTGTATGAAGCTGGATCCGATGGATCTTTACCCTGTTTAGGTATTACCATTACCACTGCTGCCTTCCAGGATGCTTTTACTTCTCCTGCTCTTAAAATGCTGTTAAACAAATCCTTCCAGATCTTTATCAGTTTTTTCTCTCCTAACTTCCAAACTTCCACAGGAATACCATCTATTCCTGGGGACTTTCCTGTAGCTTGGTTATACGTAGCCATTTCTATCTCATCCCTTCCTAGCCTAACTGTAGGTAACTGAGCCTCATCTATCTCTAACCTTGGCATATTTAATTCTTCCGTAAACATTTCCATTTGCACCTTTTCTTGATTATCATATTTCTTTGCTTCATACAAATTTTCATAAAATTTCCGAAATATTTCTAATACTTCTACAGGGTCTCTTGTTATATTCCTTGTTATCTCACACCTGTGTCTCGACGTTCTGTGAATAGAGGAATGAATTTACTTCTCTTTTGCTTGGTGTACAGTGAGATGTTCTGTGTGTTTCATTGTTGCAGTCATCACATTTGGGTTATGTGCTTGCAGTAGCCCTCAGTCGGCCTGATTATCAAAGTCTTGGGTCCTGCATCGGTTGCTGTCTCATCTTCCGTGACGTTAGGTAGTTGGGGGTATAAAGCATGCAGCCGATGCCATTACATCAGCCTTTCTTTCCTTGCAGTGCCTGAAGCAGAAGCAGTTCGCAAGTGCCGGTCGACCAACTCCTGAAATTTTCGTTTTAGAGTTTCAGAACCTGTCTTCAACTAAAGCCAAGTACCCGATTGGGGAAACATTTTCTTGCTCTAAACCGATGTCAGTAAAAGTCAATAATTGTATTTCTTGTGGAAAGCAAATACCTCAAAGATTTTCATTCATACTGTATTCCTTGCGTAGGCCCTGACCATGATGTACCTCACTGTCGGTTTTGTGCCTTATTTAATCCACAAACTATTCATCGTGGGCACATTTTTGCTTCTAAATATTTTGGTACTCAGTTCAATTATCCAGATATGTCTTCGGTAAGCCACCCGACTACCGATAGTCCGAAAAAACGCAAAGATAAAGACAGAGACAGGCCACCTAAGTCCAAAGCCGCCGACTATGCTTCTCCTAAGTTAGTAGCCAATTTGCCGGTACTCAGTGAGGCGCTTTCACAGCCCCTTATACCTGCTACTTCAGATTTGCAGGCCTCTACTGAGACCCATTAGGAGTCCGGTATGCCGCGAGATGCTTCAACTGTGGAACCTGCGGATGTCTCTACCTTGAATGGGTCCGGAGCCACTGTGTAGGCACCGGCTTCTGAGGGTGTATTCAAGCCTACTGACTTGCATATTAAACCAACGCCACCTTCTTCTACTAGGCCTAAAACTCGAACCATGCCTAGGAAACCAACGCACAGAGCGCATGGTCAGGCCTCTATGCCTAAAAAACAAATGATAAGAATGGCTGAAAACCTTATTACTTTAATCAGGGGAAGCCAACCTTCTCCCTCTAAGAGACCTAGGACTGAATTTGCTTATGATACTTCTGACCAGGATTCTGAAATTTCTGTCTCCTCTGATGACCACCAGGATTTACCCTTATCTACCTATGAGGATTCTGATGCTGATTCTGATTCCCTCTGATTCTCCCCCAGAGGTTTTTTCTTTTGGTGAAACCTTGCATACTCTCAGGGAGCATTTTCGTTGGGAAAGCCAGGATTACTCTGACTCTAAAAAGAGGCTTAGAGACTTCTTACTTCTGCCCCAACACAGGCCTTTAGCTATCCCTCCTGTGCTGGACATTGTTGACTATGCCTTTTCGGAATCTAGCTTGGCCCCTGACTCTCTACCTCCTGCTCTCAGAAAACCTGATAGATATTACAGGGATCCTGATTCTCACAAGTTCCTTTTTAAAAATCCTACTGTGGATCCTGAGACCATTTCACAGGACCCAAGGGCATTAAGGCTACTACTGCCAAAAATCCTACCCACTCTGATAGAGATTCCAGGGCCCTGGATAGTTTGGGTAAGAAGGTATACAGCTCTGCAACCTTGGCCATCAGGGCCTTAAATTGCCAGTTTCATATGTTAAAGTATCATTAACAGCATATTATTGGATTGCTTAAACAGAAAATGATGTTGATTCCTGATTGTGCTGAAAATAAGGATTTACAAGATTTAATGCATTCTGCTGAACAGGTTGGAAAACATACTTTGCAGTGTGGTTTTGATTCACTAGAGGCATCTTGCAGGGCTGCTGTCACCGGGTCTGTAATTGGAAGGCATGCTTGGCTTAAGGAGCAGTCTTTGCGAGATCATGTTAAAACTAAATTGCTGGATGCTCCCTTAAATTAGGGCCGCCTGTTTGGTGTCAAAGCAGAAGAAGTTCTTAAAAAGATGGAGGAAAAAGCTAAAGCTATGCAAACTGTTAAAAATTTCTTACAAGTGCAGCCTCCTAGATTTAGTAGGCATTTGCCCTTTCCTGCCTCTTCCAGGCCATCTCAGTTCAAACCCTGAACCAGCAGAACAACCAGGCTTCAGTCCCAGAGTACGCACAGGACTAAGCAGTGGGGGGCTCCCACTTCCAAATCAGGGAGTAATAAGACTCCCCCCAATGTTAAGCCTCCTCAATGACTTAACTTTTAAATCTTCCATGCACTTCTCAACTGACTGCTCCTTTATGGGGAAAGATTGCTCTGCAAGCAAAATGTGGGAACTCATTACCCAGGACAAATGGGTTTTAAACATAGTTTCCCAAGGATACAGATTTCACTTCCACACGTTACCAACCTCAAATGGTTGGCCAGATCTACCCCCAAATCAGTTGGTAGAGGCTCAAAAGCAATACTCTCTCTCTTAAGATTAAAGGCTATTCAGACTGTACCAGAAAAGGAAAAGAGACAAGGTTTCTGCTCAAAACTTTTCCTGGTACCCAGAAAAGACAGCTCATGGTGTCCTATCCTGGACCTGTCTATCCTAAACACCTTTTTGGTGATTCCATAATTCAAGATGCTAACTCTTCACCAGTTGCTTCGTATGATAGGCAAAGATGCATGGCTGGCAACACTGGATTTAAAGGAAGCCTACCTGCACATCCTAATCAGGGAATCTTGCAGAAAATACCTACGTTTCAAAGCAGGCGGCATGCACTATCAGTTCTCTGCACTGCACTTTGGCTTATCTACTGCACCCAGGGTGTTCACAAAGTGCCTAGCTCCAGTCATTGCATTTTGCAGGCAAAGAAATATTCAAATATACCCATACCTGGATGATTGTCTAATTCAGGCAGAAAGCCAGGACAACCTTCTGAATCATCTGGCATTTCTACAAAACGTGTTAACTTGTCTGGGGTACACCATAAACAAAAAGAAATCACATCTGGTACCCTGTCAACAAATTATATTCCTGGGAGCAAGCTTGAACAAAACTTCCCAGATGGCTTTCCTCATGCCAGAGAAACAAATTCATTTGACAGCTTACGTCAAACTAGTGGCCACAAAAACCCTGCTATCTGCAAGACAAATACTCCAAGCCTTGGGGTTCATGGCCTCGTGCATTCTTCTAATTCCATATGCAAGACTGCATATGAGGAAACTACAATGGTATCTAAAAAGCCTATGGTGTCAACATTCTCAGAATCTAGAAGCAATGATTCCTATCATACCTTGTCTACGGTTAGAATTCCTTTGGTGGGCAGAATCCTGCCACCAAAACAAGGGACTACCATTCACTCTACCCCCTGCCACTCAAACCCTAACAACAGACTCATCAGACTGTGCATGGGGGGCTCACCTGGCAGGGAAGTGCATTCAGGGCAAATGGAACACAAGTCAAATGCACCTGCATATCAATCAAAAAGAAATGTTAGCTGTACAGAATGCTCTGACAGCCTTCAATGACCACATTCTTCCAGGACAATTAATGGTAAAGACTGACAACACCACTGTTATGTGGTACATAAACAGGCAGGGGGGCACCCATTCTTACCCCCTCTACAGACTAGCCATGGCTCTGTGGAACACAGCCTTGAGCTACCAAGTGCATCTACAAGCTCTATTCCTGCCAGGAAAACTAAATACACTGGCAGATGAACTAAGCAGAAACCTCATGGACCCACACAAGTGGAAACTGGAACCAAAGATTTTCAACATAATGGGGGATCCCAGATATAGACCTGTTTGCCTCCCCCCAGAACTACCAATTGGACAAATTCTGCACAAGAACTCCCCACAAACAAGCTTGAAAAGTGGATGCTCTGTACTTCAGCTGGAAAAATCTGTCAGTTTATGCCTTTTCTCCTCTGCCTCTCCTCTCCAAAGTACTACTAAAGATCAAACAGGACAAACCAAGGATGATACTGATTGCACCAGCCTGGCCACGCCAACACTGGTACCCCCTCTTGTGCAGTTTGTCACAGTTGGCCCCATGGCACCTGCCTCAGACCCCCCTACCCTGCTGTCTTAGCAAGAGAGCCAGATTCTGCACCCCCAGCTTCAAACCTTAACCTAGCAGCCTGGCTAATTACCTAATCTCTCCGTTACCATCCCTCAGTAAACAAGTGTTGGATGTCATTTTGGAGGCTAGGAGGCCTAGTACTAGAAAATCTTATGCTGAAAAATGGAAGAGATTCTGTGCCTGGAATCAGACTCAAGCAATGGCAACAGCAGTGCCTAATTTACCTCAGATTCTTTAATACTTAACCGAGATACTTCACAAGGGCCTTTCTTTTTCTTCCATCAAAATTCACGCCTCAGCCATTTCAGCTCATTACAACACAGAACCCACCCCTCTTTTCTCACCCACTGCTCAAGCAGTTCCTCAGAGGGGCCAAAAACTTAAGACCACCCAGGAGAACCCCAACTCCAGCCTGGGACCTTAATTTTGTATTGGAAAAACACTTTTCCTCATTTTGAGCCAGCTGCAACTGCAGAGTTAAAATTCCTTTCTTGGATAACCGCTTTCTTTTTAACAATCACTTCAGCAAGAAGGGTATCTGAATTACAGGCCCTTGCGTCAGTGGAGCCTTTCATCATCTTTCATGCGGACAGGGTGTCCTTCGGGACCGATCCCTCTTTCATGCCCGAGGTGGTAACCAGTGTGGCTCATAATCAGTCCATTCATTTGCCAACCTTCTTTTCTAATTCACAGAACAGAGTGGATACTGCACTCCATAGATGTGCACAGACAACTTAGAGTTTACTTGGGCAGGACTAAACCTCAAAGGAAATATGAACAACTGCCGGTGGCATTTGCTGCAGGGGCAGAGGGGAAGGCTATTTCAAAGCAAACCATTTCTAAATGGATAGGCCATTGCATTCATTTCTGCTTTAAGCACCATGGAAAAACCTATCCCACAGGGGATTAGACCCCATTCAACCAGGGCTGCATCTACTTCTACAGCCTTTCTCAGAGGTGTCCCTACCAGAGACATCCTAGAAGCTGCTACCTAGAGTTCTGTAAATACTTTGACCAAGCATTTGCCAATTTTCTCCAAGTTCAGAGCTGGCTTTACCACTGTAGTCTTTGCAGGGCCTTATAGCTGCTCCTAATGCTATTTAAATTTCTCCTCCCATGCTTAGCTTTGGGAATCTACCCAAATGTGATGACTGCAACAGTGATACATGAAGAACATAGTACAGTTGTTTACACTTACCATAAATGTAGATGTTTGAGTGTATTCACTGTTGCAGTCCTGGTTACCCTCCCTCCAGCCCCCTGACTTCTTTTGGCTATACCTCTATTCTCCTGTACTATACTTAAAAGTTTTTTGGTGTATTTGCTTTTTTGTTGGAGGTATAACCTTGTGTGTATATATATATATATATATATATATATATATATATATATATATATATATATATATATATATAATTGCTTCCTATTAAGGGGGGCATCTGACATCTGGGGCAAGAAAAACTGATGTAATGGCATCGGCTGCATGCTTTATACCCCTGACTACCTGACGTCATGGAAGATGAGACAGCAACCGACGCAGGACCCAAGACTTTGATAATCAGGCCGACTGAGGGCGACTGCAAGCAGATAACCCAAATGTGATGACTGCAACAGTGAATACACTCAAACGTCTACATTTATGGTAAGTGTACACAACTGTACTTTATCATTCTCCACAAACACTCTGCTCTCTCCAACGTTTTTAGTATTTTGTCCTTCTGCCACAGTTTTGACAAAGTCAGTTCTTTCTTGCTGGTAGGATTGTATACTTACTATTAAAGGTCTAGGTTGCTTTCTTATAGCTAGTTTTGGAGTGTACACATGATGTGCCCATTCAACTAATAAGTCCTGCACTGGGATACCAGTCCAGTTGCTTATTTGTGCTTTCATAAATTTAATGCAGTCCGTGCCTTCCAGCTTCTCTGATATATCTGAAAATCTTAAGTTTTCCCTACGTTCTCTGTCCTTTAATTCTGTTATAATTTGGAACATCTCTTCCTGAGCAGTGTCATATTCAGACAGCCTTTCCTTCATTTCAACCTCTGATTTTTGCAGCTCTATCATCTCATCTGAATATCTGTTTAAAGCTTCTTCAATTTGTTCCAGCCCTTTGTTGTTTGTGTTAATATACTCTACCAGTGTTTTATTTTGACCAGGTCTGTATGCAGTTGTCATATCATCATGTAGGTTATTGGAAGTCATGTCTGAAGGTTGCATTACTTTTTGCTCATCAATTGCAGAACTCTCTCTAGTCAGTGTTTCTTCCTCACATTTTGTAGTTGATTTTTTTCCAGGTCTTCTGTATTTCTTTATTCCTGGCATCCAGGCAGTGTACTTACTAACCAGTTACTGAAATTCACACACAAACACAAGTCTACTGGCCTTCTATGCTGAGTTTCTGTTTTCACACTGGGAGAGCTAAAAACAAGCTGCTACTCAGTGTGCAGCCATCTTGGAACTCCTCAGTTTCAGTATTGTTGGCTGAAAAGATCATGAAGTTTGTTTTGTTGGAGCTGTGGGTTTGTGGATGAAGAGAAGGAGCTTTGTGTTTTTTGGTTCAGTAGGGATATTGGCGAGCCATGTTTAGTTAATGTGTCTGATACAACAAAAAAATCACTCGTGGAGTCCAAATAAGGGTATGAAGCCCCAACAGCAATAAATCCAAAAATGTAAGTGGAAAATTACCACTGAAGTAGTCCGAATGAAAGGCAGGCACACGAAGTATAAGTCCAAAACAGTTTAATAATAACGCTTCTCTCAGATAAATACGTTTTCGAGTTCCATAAAACAAGGCTCCATTGATCAGTGATGTTGCTTTTAAGTCCAAGAAAGTTCTTGTGAACACAAAACCACCAGTAATTCAGAGTAGTCAGTGTTACTGTTTCTTAAAAACACCAGAGCAATTCTTTTAAAAGCAGGTGAAAAATACCTGCATTGCTGTTTAAGTCAAAAGTCCAAAGCAATTCTTGTAAAAGCAAAGCGTCAGTAACCAAAAAAAGTTTAAATCCTAGCACTTTCATCTCTCTGCTTCAGAGACTTTTTCAAAGATGTGTCTGATACACAGATGGTAGTGGTGTACTCTGCATATTAGATTACAGTGTCTTTGCAGGAGGATGCATGTAAGTTATTGATGAAGACATTAAGTAGTAATGGGCCAAGGATGGCTATACTTTACCCATGAGAAATGTTTGCAATGATATTTGCTGGATTACAAACTGCATATTGGCCTCCCTCAAGACCACTGAGCTTAGGTCAAGGTTAATATTACAAACAAGTACGTGCTGTTGCACTTTTTTACTCTCTTTCTTTCGTGGTGAAGACGAAGAGGCCATTATGGCTCTCTTGAGGTTAAGGGGAACAGTCAGGACTGAAGAAGACTGTGGGCTGGATTCACAAATGTGCCACATCCTGTATATGGCCTTCTCTGCATATTTTTTGTTATATTCATGAAGAACCCTTACACAGTGCTGCATGGTCCTCCAATAATAAGACATGCCGTACCACGAAGGGCTGGCTCAGCAGCAATGCAGAATGCTATTGGAGAATTATAGCAAGAGAGACGTATGTTAATTAGCCATGTACTCCTTCCTCAGAACTACCCCCATCCACATGCCTGAGTGATTTTAGAAAGCACCCAGCTGGGTAGATCAGCATGGCTCTCCCCAGTGTGTGTGTGTGTGTGTGTGTGTGTGTGTGTGTGTGTGTGTGTGTGTGTGTGTGTGTGTGTATATATATATATATATATATATCTAGATGTGTGTGTGTGTGTGTGTATATATATGTACACATTAGGGTTGCCATCTGTCCAGAATTAAGGGACACTGTCCAGGTATCAGAAAGGATAACATATTGTCCAGAAAAAATACCATGAGATTAATTTTGTTTTAATTTAAAATTATTTTTTTTTTTTAAAGGTGTTCTTCTTTAAGAACATTCTTTGCATCTGGTCACACAAAGACACAGAAGACGAAAACAGTCTTCTGTGTCTGTGCGACTGATTGTTTACGTCATTGTCTTCTGCACGCATGGAATTTGAATTCTTCAAGACATTTAAACTGTGCAGCGAACCGCGAATGGACATGTTCAAAATATGGTTTGGGTACTAATGAAATGTTGCAGTTTTACCTATTCATTCCACAGTCTGTTTGCATATATAGAGGAAGCAGAATGTGGAATTCATAGCAATACAGTAATATTTCAAAGTACTGTTATTGAATATTAAGTAGCTATGTTGGCAGCTAAAGATTCAAGCAATAAAAATAGTAGGTCTGAAGTACTCCATGAATATTAAACGTATTTTGAAACAGAAGGCTGTTGAATTATGATGATAATTTTAGTTATGATGGTGTTTTACTCATGTTTTCATGAGTGATAAAGTAGAATATTTTTGTTGCACATGATTATGCATTACGGTAATATTGGTGAGGACTTGATCATTTAATGATCAAAGAAGTCATTTAAATGTGTCTTTTTGTGGGTGAATTCATTTTCTGCTAACAGGTGCAGTCACAGACTTTTGACAAATATTAGTAAATAGGTTCATAGGTTCATACTAGGCTATCTGCCCTAGGGCATTTATAAGTCTAAGAAAATCAGGATACAAGGATTGCGAACCAAGTGCTGAACGCAAGTTTGTTTTATTTTTAAGCTTCACCAGAACAGCGTAAAAACGTAAAAACACATCCAATGTATTGTATATCAAGCGCTTTCACCCAGGCACTCCCAGGCTGATTTTCTTGGTCTACCAGTGGGTGTTTTTACAAAGTGCTTTGTTTTCTGTCATTTATAAGCCTAGCCAGAGTGTGTGTGGCTTTCACCACCCTTAGGATGAGAATACTATACCCATTAGTTTGCTGTGCCTCTGTCCAGCAGTGACACAGAGATGATTCCCGGGGTAAACCTACGATCTCCCATCCACTCGTCAAGATTTCTCTTGAACAGAGTCAGTGAGGGGCTCTGCCTCACATGGACTGGGATTCTGTTCCATAGTGTAGGGAGTCTCTGGGTGATGAATCTGTCCCTCCAGCACGTCCTATTTATATCCGTGTTGAGGTTTAAGTCTCTTGCTCTCGTGGCTCTGGTGGATTTGGATTTTGTGAGGTGGAGCATGTCCATTAATTCCGGGTTGGACATGGCCTTGTATGTCAGGCACAGATCACCCCTGAGCAGACGGTATGCGACTGAACAGAGCTGGAGTTTCTTCAGTCGGGCAGCGTATGACATATGTTAAAGCCCCTTTATCCTTTTGGTGAGGAACTTTTGGGGTCTTTCCAACTGCTGCAGGTGTCGGGTAAGGTACATTCCGAATGGGGAATTGTACTCAATCATTGGTCTAAGTGAAGAGTACAGGGGTACAATGACCTCTCCTGATCTGGATGCGAATCCCTTCATGATCAGGTGGGCAATGTAGAAGGTCTTCCTAACCACTTTGGCAATGTGAGTGTCAAAAGAGAGGTTACTGTCAACTTGGGTCCCCAGGTCCCTGATAACTTCTTCCGTGTTTAATGGATTACCACCTATGTGGTAATTAGGGGTGCTGTACAAATGTAATGTATCCAAAAGTACAAGTGTCACAAGCCTGGGGATGCTGTTGTACTAATCAAATACTGACAGACTATTAAGCACACCCCTTTCTCTATAAAGATGATGGTTGCCAAACTGGTATTCAATGGGATCATGTTAGAAGACCATACGATCAATGTGCACAGTCATGTATCTTATTTCATGATGCCTTATAAACATTAGAATGCCACATACACATGATACTGCATACATATCTATCTATCTATATATATATATATATATATATATATACATATATACATGATACTGCATACATATCTATCTGTCTATCTATATATATATATATATATATATATATATATATATATATTTCTATATCTATCTATCTATCTATCTATCTATAGGGTCTATATTATAACAACGAATGATCAGATGATCGAACGTTGTTATATCAACCCCTAAATCTCAAAAATGCAGAACAGCGATTTTTTTTTTCCCATGGAAAAAAATTGCTGTTCCCCCCCAAAAAAAACAAAAAAAAGTAAATGAAGTGGGGGGGCTTTGCCCCCCACACCCACACACCCTACTTAAATATGCCAACTCTGAGATCGCACTAAAGTGGAGGAAAGGGCACAGCCCAGATGGCCGGCCCAGCGATTTCTTTCCCTGGGAAAAAATTTGCTGTTCCGGCCATTCGCTATTTTGTCAATTAGACTATTAGTGTTCAGACTAACAGTGTTCGATCATCTGATCATTCGCTGATCTAAAGTAGACCCTATATATATGTAGATATATATATATATATATATATATATATATATATATATTTATATACACACCTATATATAGGTTCATAGGTGTGTATTAGGCTAATGGCCCTGGAGCCTTTACAAGTCTAGTCCATAGGATTAACCTGGCATCGTGCCACCCGACCTTAGCTCCCAATGTCTCTGTCGAGTAGAGCCACTGCAGTGATACCTGGGGTGAATTTTCTATTTCCCATCCAGTTATCAAGATTTCCTTTGAAGAGGGCCAATGAGGTGCTCTGTTT